>NW_019154149.1:3992485-4282520 GCF_002288905.1 Enhydra lutris kenyoni | reverse complement strand
ATCTTCCCGTCGCTTTGGATTCACTTCTCCGCCCGTCCTACCTTTCAGAAAGTGGTTGATTTTCTGTTTCTAGAGTTGCTGTTCTTCTTCTCTTCGATCTCCCGTTGGATTTGTAGGTGTCTGCAATCTTTAGATAAGCTATCTAGCTGGTCTCCCGCTACCTGAAGTAGTCTCAGCTGCTACTTCTCCGCCATCTTGACTCCTCCCCTTCGAAGGGTATTTCTAATTGACATCCAGTTCTAGCTTGACAGGGAATCCTCTACCCCTGCCCTCAGTATTTAACAATTTTATTGTCAGGGTGCCTGGGTGGCTCAGTTGGTTAAGCTTCTGCCTTCAGCTCAGGTCATGATCTCAGAGTCCTGGGATAGAGGCTCCCAGAGGTCTCCCCGCTCAGCAGGGAGTCTGCTTCTCCCTCTGCCTCTCCCCCCACTCATGCTTCTGTTCGAGTGCACTCTCTCAAATAAATAACATCTTTTAAAAAAAATATTTAACTGTCTTCTGACCTCTGTTCTTTCTGGCTAAAAATTAGCCATCATTTACATTGTTTTTTGTTTGTCTTTATAATATTTATTTCAGTATCTCTTAGTACTACATTCCTTCAGAGAAATTATTTGCATTGTTCCAAAACAACACAGGATGGCAGGCAGTCTTTCTACTCTTCTCATTTAACAATTAACATATAACAATAGCTAAAACAGATCTAAAATATTAATAACATTGAAATTTATCTCTGCTTGCTCACATCATTCATATTGTTATTCCAGTGTATATAATCTGTTTTCTTGATCAAAGACTGATCTTATTTTGGAACTGTCTGGTCAGTATTTATTCAAATATTCCTCCCACCCAATTACATATAATTAGGCCACTATATATTATCCCCAAAATCAGTGAGTTTCTATCCATTTCTTCTAAATCTTGTTTTTTATTAAAATTGGATAATTTCTACTGATCAATATTCACCTATTTTTTCTCTATAGTCTATAGTCAGTTATTAAATCTCTCCTTTGACTTACCATTTTATATACTTTTATTATCGATTCTGTATTTTCCATTTGGTTCTTTTGTGTATTTTCCTTTTCACTGCTAAGATTCTCCACCTAGTCATATATTGTGATCTTCTTTTCAACATCCTTACCTGCTTATTCCAATATCTGGGTCACCTCTGGGTCTTCTTAACTAGGTTTTTAAAATTAGAGTAAAATTTTCCTTCATCATATGTTTCGGTTTTTATTTTAGGTAGGACACTGTGAGTGATCATTGTACAGAATCTCAAATACATTGTCTTCCTACAAAGGACAGTGGGTGTGTGCAGATAGTTTACTGCACATTATAAAGTCTGGGCTCACCATTCTAAGCCAACTATGCACTTGGCAACTTTTAATTTTGTATTTTATTTAAATTCAACTAGCCAACATACAGTACATCATTAGTTTCAGATGTAGAGTTCAATAATTCATCAATTGCATATAACACCCACTGCTCATCACATCATATGCCCTTCTTAAGGGTCATCACCCCATTATCCCATCCCCCCACCCATCTCCCCTCCAGCAATCCCATTTCCTAGAATTAAGAGTTTCTCATGGTTTGTCTCCCTCTCTGATTTCTTTCCATTCCATTTTCCCTCCCTTCCCCAATGATCCTCTGTATTATTTCTTATATTTCCACCTGTGACTGAAACCCTATAATTATCTTTCCCTAATCGACTTTTGTTGTCTGGCATAATTCTCTCCAGTTCCATCCATGTCAGTGTAAATGGTAAGTATTCATCCTTTCTGATGGCTGAGTAATATCCTATAGAGTGTGTGCATGTCATATCTTCTTCCTCCATTCATCTGTCAATGGACATCTTGGCTCTTTCCATAGTTTGGCTATTATGGACATTGATGCTATAAACTTTGGGGTGCTGGTGCCCCTTTGGATCACTACATTTGTATCTTTGGGATATATACCTAGGAGTGTAATTGCTGGGTCGTAGGGTAGCTCTATTTTTAACTTCTTGAGTAACCTCCATACTGTTTTCCAGAGTGGCTGCATCAGCCTGCATTACCACCAACAGTGTAAGATTGTCCCCTTTCTTTGCATCCTCACCAACAGCTGTCATTTCCTGACTTATTAATATGGGCCATTCTGACTGCTGTGAGGTGGTATCTCATTATGGCTTTGATTTAAATTTCCTTGATGCTGAGTGACATGGAGCATTTTTTCATGTGTCAGCCATTTGTATGTCTTCTTTGCAGAAATGTCTGTTCATGTCTTCTGCCCATTTCTTGATTGGGTTATTCATTTTTTGGGTGTTGAGTTTGATAAATTCTTTCTAGATCTTTGATACTAGCCCTTTATCTGTTAAGACATTTCCAAATATCTTCCCCCATTCTGTAGGTTGCCTTTTAGTTTTGTTGACTTTCTTTTGCTGTGCAGAAGCATTTTACCTGGATGAAGTCCCAGTGTTTCTTCTTGCTTTTGTTTCTCTTGCCTTTGGAGACATGTCTAGCAAGAAGTTGTTGCGGCTGAGGTCAAAGAGGTTGCTGCCTGTATTCTCTAGGATTTTGATGGATTCCTGTCTCACATTTTGAGTTTATCCATTTTGAATTTATCTTTGTGTATAATGTAAGAAAATGGTCCTTTCTTCTACATGTGGCTGTTCAATTTTCCCAGTACCCTTTGTTGAAGAGACTGTCCCTTTTCCATTGGACGTTCTTTCCTGCTTTGTTGCAGAAGAGTTGACCATAGAGTTTAGGGCCCGTTTCTGGGATCTCTATTCAGTTCCATTGATCTATGTGTCTGTTTTTGTGCCAGTACCATGCTGTCTTGATGACGACAGCTTTGTAATAGAGCTTGAAGTCTGGAATTGTGATGCCATCAGCTTTTGCTGTTTTTTTGGTTTTTGCTTTTTCCCCAACATTCCCTTGGCTATTCAGGGCCTTCTCTGGTTCCATATAAATTTTAGGATTTGTTCCAGCTCTGTGAACAATGTCAATGGTATTTTGATAGAGAATGCACTGAATGTATAGATTGCTTTGTATAGCATGGACATTTTAACATTTATTCTTCCAATCCATGAACGTGGACTGTTTTTCCATTTCTTTGTGTCTACTTCAATTTCTTTCGTAAGTGTTCTGTAGCTTATAGAGCACAGATCCTTTGCCTCTTTGGTTAGGTTTATTCCTAGGTATCTTATGGTTTTTGGTGAAAATGTAAATGAGATCGATTCCTTAATTTCTCTTTCTTCTGTCTCTTTGTTAGTGTATAGAAATGCAACTGATTTCTGTGCAATGATTTTATATCCTATTAGTTTACTGAATTCCTGAATGAGTTTTAGCAATTTGGGGGTAGAGTCTTTACACATTTGGCAATTTTTTAAAGCCCATGTGTCCTTGCCTTGCATGCGTATATTCTAGTCCTTGACCAAAGATACACCATGAATCATTTCACAAACTTCTAAGGGCCCTCCTCTATACAATCACCACTTTTCCAATACTCTGAAAATTACTGTGAAATATCCCTCAGTATTTGTTCTTAGAACAATGAGCATTGTTTCAAAGATTTGTGAAAATTCCCTCCAGAGCAGATGCAGTCACACAGATTTAAGTTTAAAGACTGGTTCTATCATTTTATTGCTATATGATTTTGGGCAATTTACTGAATCCCAATTGCCTCATCTGAAAAATGAGGATAATACCACCTATCTCTTATACCTCTAAAACGTATCAATATGTCTAGGACAGTGCCTGACACAGAGAAGTGTTCAATAACTGGTAGCATTATTAAAAGTAATGGTAGCAGCATTAGTATTCATAATATAGCCAAATGACCTTAAACATGGTTCTTAACCTATAAAAATATAAAGTCTAATGTATTTCTAGATAAGGAAATTAAATTTAACATTACAGTTCCTGATTCCTTTGCACATGATCACTTATTTTTTATAAAAATGTACATAACACAGGGTACCTGGGGGGCTCAGTGGGTTAAAGCCTCTGACTTTGGCTCAGGTCATGATCCTAGGGTCCTGGGATCGAGCCCCACATCGGGCTCTCCATTCAGCAGGGAGCCTGCTTCCCTTCCTCTCTCTCTCTGCCTGCCTCCCTGCCTACTTGTGATCTCTGTCTGTCAAATAAATAAAATCTTTTAAAAAAATGTACATATCACACCTCTTGTTAGCCTCCCCACTACCACCCAGGTTGAGCCTGGCCCACTGGAATACAGCCAGCATAAGGAGGCACTGCGATCTCCTTCTCCAACATTCCCAGGTTGCAGCTTAGATTCCAGGTGCCCAGATATTGCAGGGCAGGTGCTGGCCTCTCAGGTTATGGGAAAGGGGTTTTCAACTGAGTCAGGGACTTGGACAAGCTAGTCCCAGGCTCAAATGTTCATTTATCTACCCCAGCCAGCACATCCCCCTTCACAAGGGAAGGGGAAGAAAGATGCAGGGAAGTGTTTTTCTTTCTATGCTCATATAAAAGGGGTATAATTGTTGGGACTAATGAGGAGAGACAAGGCAGGACCCCAGCTGGTTACCATCTGCCCCTGGCCCCAGGAAGCTGGAGAGGGAACCTAAACCCCAATACTGGTCCTACTGTTCTCATCCCCCTACCACTCACAAAACGTGAAAAAAAAATTTAATAAATTCCCAGGTCTCAACATAGCTTCTCTTAAAATACAGATATCACCATAACCTTCTTAACCAACTTAAACCACATTCATAGATAGATCAAGAAAACCTTTGAATTTGGCCATGTCTCTGGCCAAGGACGTATTTAAAGTAAGTTTGATTTTTTAAGATTAATTCGTACTCCAAATTCATCCAGAAAGCATCAAATGAAAATATGAATAAGAAGTGAACGCACCTATGTATGACTCATAACATTCAATATGCACAGAAATCAAGTTGTAATATTGGCAAAAATTAAAAAAGAACTACTGATAGCAAATTAATATTACCATGACATGTCCTTAAAAATAAGTAGGTCATAAAGATGATTCTTGTTCAGTAGCTACAGCCTTCTATAAACATCAGTTCTCCTATCTAGTTTAATATTGATTTATAAATCCAAATACATTTGACTGTGACCTTAGCCTCAGGTTCCTGACATAAACAGAAAAGTTAGACTTTACAGTTTGTGTTTTATTAGCTTTAAAATCCACTTTTATTAATTTAAATTCAATGTCATTAACAAACACTGTATTATTAGTTTCAGGGGTAGAATTTAATGATTCATCAGTGGTATATAATACCCAGTGCTCATTACACCCTGTGTTCTCCTTAATGTCCATCACCTCATACCCGCAGACCCCCACATCCCCTCCAGCAACCCTCAGTTTGTTTCCTAGAGTTCAGCATCTCTTATGGCTTACCTCCCTCTCAATTTTCATATTATTTTATTTTTTCTTCCCTTACCCCATGTGTTCATCTGTTTTGTTTCCTAAATTCCACATATGAGTGAAATCATATGGTATTTGTCTTCCTCTGACTTATTTTGCTTAGCATAATACCCTCTAGCTCTATCCACATTGCTATAAATGGCAAGATTTCATTCTTTTAGATGGCTGAGCATTGAAAGAGGCATACTTAAAAAAAAAACAAAAGATCTTATTTATTGAGAGAGAAAGAATGCACATGAGCAGGACAGAGAGAGATGAGAAGATAGAATTGCAAGCACACTCCATGCTGAGCAGAGTCCCATGGGGGCTCTGTCCCAGGACCCTGCAATCATGACCTGAGCTAAAATCAAGTTAGACACTCAACCAACTGAGTCACCCAGGTGCCCCAAGAGATATACTTCTTTTGAGAATGTTCTCATGAAAATGAGAGAAATGCCTGAAATTTTCAATATAAATTCTTTTGTAACTCTAATATTTTTAAGAATTATTTATGGAGGCGTCTGGGTGGCTCAGTGGGTTAAAGCCTCTGCCTTCAGCTCAGGTCATGATCCCAGGGTTCTGGGATCGAGCCCTGCATCGGGATCTCTGCTTAGCGGGGAGCCTGCTTTCTCCTCTCTCTTTCTGCCTGCTTCTCTGCCTACTTGTGATCTCTGTCAAATAAATAAATAAAATCTTTAAAAAAAAAGAATTATTTATGTATTTTAGAGTGAGAGATAGAGTGCAAGGGTGGGGAGGGCTAAAGGGAGAGGAAGAAGCAGGCTCCCCAATGAGTTGCAGAGACCAAAATGGGGCTCAATCCCAGGATCCTGAGATTCTGACCTGAGCCAAAATCAAGAGTCAAGCTCTTACTCTAATAAATTTATAATAACTTAATCTAATAACTTTCTTATGGTATATGATTTACAAGATAGTTTCTACATAGAGAACTTACATATTTTCTATTGCCACATTTAACATAACTTATAAGGATTAAGCTAAAATTGTTTAGCTCTTTTAATTAGGATATATTTATCATAAAAAATCTAAATCTGTCAGATCATTACCTTGAACAATTTCATATTCTTTTCCCAGCCATACTCGTGATCTGAAATATCCTTCACGTAGCACACTATGAATTTCATGTGACACACTTTGAAAACCCTACTAAATTTTAATGAAGGATACAGAGCCAGACAGCATGAGAAACAGTATGCCTACATAAATCTTGAATGGATCAGGAGGGGAACGGTGAAACAATGACCTGAAGTAGAATTTTATGAATTACTTCTCCTGCATAACTCTGAGTTATACTTGCATATTATATTAATGCAAAACCTAAAATCATTATGCAGTATTGATTTCAAGTCACTAGAAATGACATGGGAAGAGTGATGATCTTTAAAAAAATAATAAAATGCAGTAATTTGTCTGTGGACATTTATTCTAAGGTGCAAAAAGTACCGACTTTTTTTTTTTTTAAGTTTGCACATATGTATTAAGGATATTGAGTTGTTTTTTTCCATGATTGTTTTGAGTTTTCAGAGGTTTGCAAGAGTAATATGGAGAATAGTTATTTTCCTGATTCTCAAAATTCCCTATCTCCCAATTAAGTGTAAAGGAGATCAGAAAATATGTCAAACTCATGTCTTAAAACCCTTAGTGCCTAATACAGGGTATTACAGTTATAGGTACAAGATAACTGTTCCCTGAATTGAGACTTGAGGTAGTCTCCATTGTGAATGGCTATAGCCTTTGAAAATGAAGTCCTTAACCCAGAACTTTACTCTGCCTGAGGAGTGGGTTGTATTTTCACATTATGTACAGCCAGAAACACACTGTCTCAGGTGACAGGTGTATTATTTAGTGAATTCTGATTACAGAGTTATGGCTGGTACCTTCATGGACTGAAAGGAAGTACTAGAACTAGCATCAGGTTAATTAGATATAGAAAAGTGCACAATCCAAGAAAGGTATATTCAATTTCATATGAAGTTCTTTTTCACTGTACATACCTCAGTATCCTTGTGTGTACCCATATACCACGGTGATCTAACATCAAAAACTAAAGGAGGTAACTAATTATACTTTGACAATAATTGAGTACTAAACAAGTCATTTTAACAGCTAATATAACTGAATTTCAAGGACCATATTAAAACAATGAACAATTCATAATTAATTTTATTCTTTTAAAGATTTATTTATTTTAGAGAGAGAGCAAGCAAACATGAGCGGTGGGGGCCGGGGAGGGCAGAGAGAGAGAGAGGGAAATCTCAGGCAGATTCCCTGCTGCGCATGGAGCCTGATGTAGGGCTTGACCCCAGGACCCTGAGATTATGACCTGAGCTGAAACCAAGAGTTTCAGGACACTTAGCCAACTAAACCATCCAGTACTCTGAACATTCATAATTTAAATCAATAGCTGACATTTCATATGTTGTACAAAATTAAAATTATAATCAGAAAAATTAAATGAATCCTTAAAAATATATATGATAAAGTTATTTACTACACTGGACTAAAATTAAGTAAGTCTTGCTTTAAACTTTGCTCTTTCCATGGTAAGTACTGATTAGAGAGTTTTTATATCAGTTTATTCTAATCATAAAATACCTTTAGAGCAATCAGATGTCTTCCCCATTGCATCCCTTAAAATATTCACTACAGTTTAAGAAAGAAAATTTGCTGTTATGCTATAGAACTCAAATATAAACATACTGTTTTCAATTTTTACTTTAAATGAATATGTTTATTAGAGGTATTTCTTTATCATAGAGTTATGTCATTTTTGTCAAAAGCAATACTTTGCTACATAGATTAGATTAAAATTAATCACCTCCACTACCACTTACTATTTATTATTACTTATTATCAACATTAAGTTTAAATAACTGGGATTTTTTATTCGCTTAGTGATTCATTAATAATTCACATAAAAAATACAAATTTTATGAGTTAAAAGTTAAGCACCAAAAGAATACACTTATAAAATACACAAAATTCCATATAAGTTCCAGAATTCTGAGAAAATGAATTTCAAAGGTCTACCATATTGGCATTTAGGTATGTAGTACCCAAAGATTCTGGCTACTTAAGATGGCAAAATACATGGGATGCCTGGGTGGCTCAGTGGGTTAAGCTGCTGCCTTCGGCTCAGGTCATGATCTCAGAGTCCTGGGATCGAGCCCCGCATCGGGCTCTCTGCTCAGCAGGGAGCCTGCTTCCCCCTCTCTCTGCCTGCCTCTCTGCCTGCTTGTGATCTCTCTGTCAAATAAATAAATAAAATCTTAAAAAAAAAAAAGATGGCAAAATACAAATATTAATGCATCAGGGTACCAACTAAGCTTCATAAATGACCATATGAAGCAGCCTATTCTAAAATATTGGTCCAAAGGAGGTGAACTGTTGAGAAATAATTTCCTTTCTCATTCTAGAGTTGTTGGGAGAAAAAAAAAGGCCCAAAAATGCACTTTCAGATTTCAGTGTGAGGAAATATTACAAAAACAAAAAAAATCATATAAAACTGGGTTATATTTCAAGAGGCTCCTTGGTGTAATCAAGCCATATATTTTTATTATTCTCTGTCATAGGGAAGTATAACCCATCAAGCCATGTATTTTATTATTCTCTGTCATAGGGAAGTATAACCCATTAGTCCTAGAAAGGGGCTGGTATAATAAATAGTACCTGAATTTTGAAATCAAATACAGCTGACCCCTGAACAATATAAAGGTTACAGGCACCGACCCTCCACACAATCTAAAATATGTATATAACTTTTGATTTCCCAAAAGCTTAACCACCAACAGCCCTACTGTTTCTCAGAGGCCTTATCAATAGCTTAAATAGATTAACATACATTTTTATATGTATTATTTGTTGTATTCTTAGAATATAGTAATATAGAAAAAATATTAAGAAAATCATAAGAGAGGGGCACCTGGGTGGCTCAGTCAGTTAAGAGTCCAACTCTTGATTTCCACTCAGGTCATGATCTCAGGGTCATGAGCTCAAGCCCCACATCAGACTCTACACTCAGCAGGGAGCCAGCTTCAGGATTCTCTCTCCCTCAGCCTTTCCATCTCCTCTCTTTCTCTCAAATAAATAAATAAATCTTTAAAAATAAAAGAAAATCATAAGAAAAATATTTTTATAATACTACTTTGTTTTTGTTTTATTTTTAGTTTTTCTTAAAATTTTTATTTTTTCATTTCTTTTCAGTGTTCCAGAATTCATTGTTTATGCACCACTACTTTGTTTTTTTTTTAAAAATCCATGAATAAGTGGACACACACAGTTCAAACACCTATCGTTCAAGTGACAACTACATATGTAAGTTTTATTTACAAGTTTATAACTTATTAAATGTAAAACATCAGACATCTTAACATCACTGAACTTCATTCGATACATCTATAAAATGAGGATATCTTATTAATATGAAGATTACAGATGATAAGACATGAAAATAACCTAGCATAGTCTTTAGCACATAGTTGGAATATAACATATGATTATTTCCTTTATGTCTTCTCCCTTTTTATATGCATGGTCAAGTGCTCAGAATTTCATGCAGTAAATCTTGAAAAAATGTCTTAAATCCTGCAAGAATTTAAGTATGTTTTTCATGATACTTGGTGGTTCAGTATTTGTAGATCCATGTGCTATACCATATTAACAAGAGGAAAGACTAAAACCATATGATCCCGAAATGTATTGCATGGATCACTGGGTGTTATATGTAAACAATGAATCTTGGAATGCTATATCTAAAACTAATGATGTACTGTATGGTGACTAACAAAAAAATATATAATCATCTCAACAGATGCAGAAAAAGCACTCGATAAAATGTTTATGATAAAAACTCTCAAGAAAGTAGGTTCAGAGGGAACATATCTCAACATAATAAAGGCCATATATGAAAAATCCACAACTGACCTAATACTAAAAGGTGAAAAACAAAGATTTTCCTTTCAGAACAGGAAAAGGACAAAAATCTCCACTCTCAAAACTTTTATTCAACATAGTACTGAAAGTTCTAGCTGCATCAATCAGACAAGAAAAAAAATTTTAAAAACCTCCCAAATTTCTGTGGAGGAATGTAAACTATCACTATTTGTAGATGACATGATACTATAAATAGAAAACCCTAAAGACTACCCAAAAACTATGAGAACTGAGTAATGAATTCAGTAAAGTCACAGTATACAAAATAAATATACAGAAATCTGTTGCATTCTTAATTTTTTTAAAAGATTTTATTTATTTATTTGACACAGAGAGAGATCACAAGTAGGCAGAGAAACAGGCAGAGAGAGAGGGGTAAGCAGGCTCCCCACTGGGCAGAAAGCCCGATGAGTGGCTCGATCCCAGGACCTTGAGATCATGACCTGAGCCGAAGGCAAAGGCTCAACCCACCAAGTCACCCAGCCTCCCCCGTTGCATTCTTATACACTAACTCTGAAGCAGCATAAAAGGAAATTCAGAAAACAATTCTACTTACAACTGTACCCCACCCCCCGCAAAAAAAAAAATAAATAAAAACTAGAAATAAACTTAACCAAGGAGGTCAATGATTTGTACTCTGAAAACTTAAAGACACTGATGAAAGAGGGTGTCTGGGTGGCTCAGTGGGTTAAAGCCTCTGCCTTCAGCTCAGGTCATGATCTCAGGGTCCTGGGATCGAGCCCCACGTCAGGCTCTCTGCTCAGTGGGGAGCCTGCTTCTCCACCACCCACCCACACCTGCCTCTCTGCCTACTTGTGATCTCTGTCTGTCAAATAAATAAATAAAATCTTTAAAAAAAAAGACACTGATGAAAGAAACTGGAGATGACATAAAAAATTAGAAGATATACCTTGCTCATGGACTGGAAGAATTTATAACATTATAAGATCCGTATTACTCAAAGCAATCTGTAGATTGAAAGCAAGCCCTATCAAAGTACCAATAGCATTTTCCACAGAAGTAAAACCAAAAATCCTGAAATTTGTATGGAACCACACAAGATCTCAACTAGCCAAAGCAATCTCGAAACAGAAGAAAAGAACTGGAGTTAACATAATTCCAGATTTCAAGCTATACTAGAAAGCAGTAGTAATCACAACAGTATCATACTGGCACAAAATAGACACATAAATCAATGGAACAGAATAGAGAATCCAGAAACAAACCCACCTTTACATGGTCGTGTAATCTATAGCAAAGAAAGCAAGAATATATACAAAAGGGAGAAGATGGTGTTAGGAAAACTAGATGGTTACATTCATAAGAATGAAACTGGACCACTTTCTTCTATCATATTAAAAAATAAACTGAAAATGGATTAAAAAATATTAAAAAATATTAAAAAATAAACTGAAAATGGATTAAAGACCTAAATGTCAGACCTGAAAGCATAAAGCTTCTAACAGAAAACATAGGAAGTAATCTCTTGGACATTGGTCTTAGCAATATATTTATGTATAGGTGTCCATACGCAAAGGAAAAAAAAAAACCCTATTTAAACTTCATCTCAATGAAAAGTTTCCCCAAAGCAAACAAAACCATCAATAAAAAAGCCAACTTAATGAATAGAAGATATATGCAAATAACATCTGGTAAGAGGTCAATATGCAAAATACAAAAAGAATTCATACAACTCAACACCAAAAACAATCTAACCTTTACAAAGGGGCAGAGCTCCTTTTCCTTTTCTCTACCATCATGATGTGTGCAGTTGACTGTTCCTCTCCATTTCATCTCACAAGGCTTTCAAAATCAAGCAATTCCTGGCCAAGAAACAAAAGAATTGTCCCATTCCCTAGTGGACTTGGATGAAAATTAGTTAAGAAAATAATAATAATCAGGTATAACTCCAAGAGGAGACACTGGACGAGAACCAAGCTGGATCTATAAAGAATCACATGAGATTGCACACATATTTATGTTGTATGAAGGTCACTTGCTTTTATCATATCACTCTGTAAAAATCACTATTACCTGAACAGCAGACGGGTTTTATCAGGAATGATTTTTCTCTGTAACTATGCTTCTGTTCCAGTAGGTTGGTTCAGTAATAAATATTTGAGATCTTTTGTTTGGCAAAAACATATACATAAATCAATAAATAAAAATGGGCAGAGGATCTAAATAGACATTTTCCCAAAGAAGGCATAGAGATAGATGGCCAAAAGACACATGGAAAGGTACTCAACATAACTAATCATTAGGGAAATGTAAATCAAAATCACAATGAGGTATCATCTTATACTTATCAGACTGGCTAGTATCAAAAAGAAAATAACAAGTATTGGTGAGGATGTGGAGAAAAGGAACCCTCCTGCACCACTGGTGGGAATGTAAATTGGTGCAACCACTGTGAAAAACAGTATGAAAGTTTCCCAAAAATATTAAAAATAGAAATATGATATGATCTAGTAATTCCACTATTGGGTATTTACCAAAAATCCAACCCTAATTCAAAAAGATGTATGCGGGGGCGCCTGGGTGGCTCAGTGGGTTAAAGCCTCTGCCTTCTGCTCGGGTCATGATCCCAGAGTCCTGGGATCGAGCCCCGCATGGGGCTCTCTGCTCAGCAGGGAGCCTGCTTCCTCCTCTCTCTCTCTGCCTGCCTCCCTGTCTACTTGTGGTCTCTGTCTGTCAAATAAATAAATAAAATCTTAAAAAAAAAAAAAAAGAATCATTAAAAAAAAAAAGATGTATGCGACTGTGGCCATTGCTGCTATGAACATTAGGGTACAGATGGCCACAGTTGCCAATCTGTGGAAAGAACCACGATGCCCTTCAATGGACAAATGGATAAGGAAGATGTCGACCATATATACTATGGAGTATTATTCCTCCATCAGAAAGGATGAATACCCAACTTTTGTATCAACATGGATAGGACTGGAAGAGATTATGCTGAGTGAAATAAGTCAAGCAGAGAGAGTCAATTATCATACGGTTTCACATGGAGGACATGGGGAAATGGAGAGGAGAAGAGAGTTGGGGGAAATTGGAGGGGGAGATGAACCATGAGACTGCAGACTCTGAAAAACAATCTGAGGGTTTTGGAGGGGCGGGGGGTGGGAGGTTGGGTGAGCCTGGTAGTGAGTATTATGGAGGGCATGTATTGCATGGAGCACTGTGTGTGGTGCATAAACAATGAATTCTGGAACACTGAAAAGAAACTTAAAAAAATAAATAAAAATTTATGGGGCACCTGGGTGGCTCAGTGGGTTAAAGCCTCTGCCTTCGGCTCAGGTCATGATCCCAGGGTCCTGGGATCGAGCCCCGCATTGGGTTCTCTGCTCAGCGGGGAGCCTGCTTCCCCCCTCTCTCTCTGCCTACTCGTGATCTCTGTCTGTCAAATAAATAAATAAAATCTTAAAAAACAAAACAAAAACAAAAACAAAATAAATAAAATTTAAAAAAACAAAAGATATATGCATTACTATATTTATTGCATTATTTACAATAGCCAAGAAATGAGAGTAACCCAAGTATCCATCAATAAATGAATAGATCAAGAGGCAGTGGCATGTGCACACACATACACACACATAATGGACTATTGCTTGGCCATAAAAAAGAATGAGATCTTGCCATTTCCAGGAACATGAATGGACCCAAAGGGTATTAAACTGAATGAAAGACAAAGACAAATACCATGTGATTTCACTTCTGTATAAAATCTAAAAAAAATAATAATAACAGACTTTTTAAAAAAGATTATATTTATTTGACATAAAAAAGAATGAGATCTTGCCATTTCCAGGAACATGAATGGACCCAGAGGGTATTAAAGTGAATGAAAGACAAAGACAAATACCATGCGATTTCACTTCTGTATGAAATCTAAAAAAATAATAATAACAGACTTTTTAAAAAAGATTATATTTATTTGACAGAGAGAGATCACAAGTAGGCAGAAAGGCAGGCAGAGAGAGAGGGGGAAGCAGGCTCTAACCCACTGAGCTACCCACATGCCCCAAAACAGACTTCTTTAAAAAGAATTTTTTTTTTTTAAAGATTTTATTTATTTATTTGACAGAGAGATCACAAGCAGGCAGAGAGGCAGGCAGAGAGAGAGGAGGAAGCAGGCTCCCCTAGAGAGCAGAGAGCCCGATGCGGGGCTCGATCCCAGGACTCTGAGATCATGACCTGAGCCGAAGGCAGCGGCTTAACCCACTGAGCCACCCAGGCGCCCCTTCTTTAAAAAGAATTTTAAAGATTTTATTTATTTATTTATTTGAGAGAGGGAAAGAAAGAGCAAGCAGAAGAATGGCAGACAGGGACAGAATCTGAAGCAGACTTCATGCTGATTGTGGAGCCTGACACAGGGCTCAATCCCCCAACAGTGAGATCATGACCTTGAGATCACGACCTGAGCAGAAATCAAGAGTCAGAGGTTCAACAGACTGAGCCACTCAGGCGCCCCAATACAAACAGACTCTTAAATGTAGAGAACTAATTGTTGCCAGAGGGGAGGTGGGTGGGGAGTATGGGGCAAAATAAATAAAGGGGATTAAGAGGTACAAACTTCCAGTTATAAAATAAGTTATGGAGATGAAAAGTAGAGCATAAGGAATACAGTCGATAATATTGTAATAACACTGTATTGTGACAGATGGGGACTACATTTATTGTGGTGAGCACAGATTAATGTATAGAATCTTGAATCACTATGTTGTACACCTAAAATGAACATAACACTGCCAATTATTCTTCAGTAATAAAATAAATTACATAAATAAATATGTCCTTCAAAATGCATAGCTTCCTGGGAAACAAAATAAACTTTGTCTTTGTGTGTTTTCATGGTCTATCATGATTCTTGCTTTCGGAAGCATCTTTATATGTGCAGTCTCAATAATCTCCTGGAGGCATTATTGCAGCCATGCTTTCCATGCTAACCATTCCTTCCCTAGTGTGTCATAGAATTCAAATGTAAAAAAGAACACAGAACACTTTTTGAGGATCTCAAATACATCATAATACATCTATCTTGAGAAGACACTGTTCCTCAAATGTGAATTTGATTTAAAAGTGAAAACATAGTATAATCATTAATCATTTATCCATGTTCACAATGTGAAGAAAATCTTATTGCCTAATTTCTACAATGAATAGAGTTATCACAGACATAGATTTTGGCCCAATAAGCTAATAAGCAATAATTTGTATTCTAGTAATTAGAATTGCTTTGAGACCACATAATGACTTTGTGTTTTTCATTTTGAGAAAATCACTTTAATGCATAATTTTTGTATGCTTTCAAATTAAAGTAAACCCATTCAAACAAAAATGTTACTAATCTTATTTTTTCCTTAACCAAAATGTACTTCAAACTGTAATAGATGGTAATGAAATTACAGTGATATGTGAAAGAGAATCCTGAGATATACCTTGTTAAGGACTGATTAGTAATTAAATGTTTACCCATTCTTAAAGAGTCATAGTAATGAGAAGATTATGGTTATTACTAATAATAAATGATTAAAAAAATTGTATCTTATATTTAAATATCACTTAATAGTATACAAGATTTTTTTAACATATTGTATCTATTTTGTCACTGCCAGGATAAGTAAATGTGAAATTTGAAATAAGATACTTATTTAAGTCGCATGAGCACAGACTTTAAGATAGCTCATTATTGTTTTCAAAATAAAGTACAAATGTACTGTCACTGCATCAAAGACCTGGGTTCCACAATGGAACATGTACTTTCTGGTTTTGTATCATTATCCATGCTGTTTCTTCTACTTGAAACAAGGCTACCTATGCTTATTTAAGTCCAGCAAATTGGCATTAAGGTAAGCTCCCACAGAAAGCATTCCCTTTCTCCCATCGCAGTTTCTCAAAAGCATTTGTTAAGTGTCTGCTTCTAACCTTCTCATACTGCTTTGTTGCAGCAGTTCTCACAGCACCTTATCAAGATGGAACATGTATCTCTTGCCAGTACTGTGGCAATATCTTTTCAAAAGGTATCTCTGTTCCCTACTTTATCCTTAGACTGCAGTTACCAGAGCAATATTTGAAAATCCAGATATGATCATGTTACTCCCTATTGAAAACCTCTGATAATGTCAAATCTTTTAACTCTCTCCTCACTCTGTATTTCAGCCACATTTGCCATCTTTCCATTCCTCCTCATCAGTAAATTCTAACCACCTCAAGGACTTAATACATGAAGCTGATGAAAGAAAGAAACGAAGGAAGGAAGAAAGAAAGAAAGAAAAGACAAGATAAGAAAAAAGAAGACAATTGAAGGAAACTGAGTATCTAATATCTTTAGAACTGTTATATCAACATTGGACTGATTTGAGCCATTTATTTTTCTTGCCCCTTAAAAGCACTTAATTAAAAGTGACATGGAGATCTCTCATGATAGAATCCATTAACTAAAATTTAATGGAAACTATATTTAGTGAACATCTTTTTTAATCAAACCTGAACTCTGACCCCTGCACAAAATTAGAGGGGCAGGGCTCAAGTGGAGGGGTTGGGAAGCACATAGGGGGAGTAATCAAGAAAAAAGAGTCTAGAAGTACTGGGGGTGTGGCAGGCTATCCATGCAGGAATTCAGGATCTCAGAGACAGGTGAATGAGGTAGTAACCAATGGTTCTGAACCGATAGTCAAGGTAACAACAGGCTATCAGCACAAGATGCTAAATATGTGTGGTAACTACTGCTTCTGCTTCTCCCTCCAGTGCCCAAAAAAGTTTTTGCTAATGGATATTGTGTTGGGAGGAGCTCAACTACGGTCTCAAGAGTCCTTCACAAACCACTGCCCAAGATAATCATATTCCCAATTGATCATCAATATATTCAAGATTAAACCTATTGACATCCTGTTTACAACTATAGGAACGGACATGGATCAAATAACCAAGTTTCAAAAAAGAACACTTAATTTCACAGGCCAGGAATGAATCAAGGACCTATAATTTCTTTCCATTTTCTCTTGTTTGCCCTAATGCTACTGACTTTAATATTCCCACCATCCTTTCTAATTGTGACATATATAAATTCTTTCTATATTGACTGACCAAATTGTGGTTTCTTTCACAGATACTGTATTATCAGGGCCAAGCTGCAATCCTATTGCATAATCCAGGCATTGGCCATATTTATCTATATGCCTAACTGATGCCTCATTTGAACATAACATTTTCATAAAATATATTTTTTATTTTGAACCACAGAGCCCTTAATAAGTCAGTGTTTTGACACTGGCATAGTTGGAGTTTGATACTTTATCCCTAAAATAAAAGAACAGCCAAATACATCTAAAAACCTCTATAAATAACTAGTATACAGAATTTGAAATCATTTCATATAAAATCGGGACATCTTGATAAAGTAAAAAAGTTTATACACCTGTGATATGCAATAGTCTATGATAGGTCCCACGACCTCCATCTCTGGTTGTTATCCCCATAATTACAGTACTTATGTAGCAATGGTAAAGGGATTTTCAGATACAATGAAAGACCCAAATCACTTGACTTTAAGTTAATCAAAGGGAGATAATCCTGGGACTCCGTGGGGAAAAATGGCAAAGTAGGAGGACCTTAAGCATAAAATGTCCTACTAACACAACTACATAACACCCACATCAGTGTAAATAGCCCAGAAAATGACCCGAAGACTGGCAGAACAGGGTCTCCACACCTAAATGTAGAGAAGAGGCCACATCAAAGAGGGTAGGGAAGGACAGAGACAAATCCCCATAACATTTGGCAGTGAAACCCAGAGAAGCCAAATTTCACAAGTTTCTACAATCAGTGGGGGGCTTTAACACCTGGAACTTTGAAAAATCAGCAGGATCAGCTCTGGGAGAGCCAGAAAAGCAAGAGGAAAAGAAGTCTCCACCCTTAAAGAGACAGCACAACAGGTGTTCCTGGGTGGCTCAGTCTGTTAAGTGGCTGCCTTCAGCTTAGGTCATGATCTCAGGGTCCTGGGATCAATCCCCGAAATGGGCTCCCGGCTCTGCACACACACACATTGTGTCTGTTTCTCTCAGTCTCTCTCTCTCCTCAATAAATAAATAAAAAAAATTTTTTTAAAAAAGAGCACAACAAATAGCCCCATGGAGTTATAGCATAGAACGGCCAGTTGCAAAAACATCTGGGGAGATGAAAAACATCTGGAGAGAGATTTGTTTATTAACCTCAGAGCATGTACTAGAGGGATAGGAATCATTGGGAGAGAGAAAAATAATAATGAAAACTAAAAACAGACATAGGAACTGGGCAACACCATCTAAGCATAAGAACATTCACATGGGATCCCAGGAATCCCAGGAGAAGAGAGAGATAAGGAGGCATAAAATATATTTGAAAAAGTAGCAGAATCTATTTGCAAATAGATATCTTTGCAAATCTGGAGAAGGAAACAGAAATCCAGATCAAGGAGATATAGAGAACATTCCCCCCCACCTCAAAAAATGACCCAATCAGGTCCACACCAATGTACCCAGTAATTATGGCAAAAAATAGGTATGAGAGAACTTTCAAAGCACCAACAGAAAAGAAAAAGTTATCTACAAGGGAAATCCCATAAGGCCTTAAGCTGATTTTTTTCAGCAGAAACTTTAGAGGTCAGAAGGGAATGGCATGATATATTCAAAGTGCTGAAAGGAAAATATCTGTACCCACAAATAATCTGTGCAACAAGGCTATTATTCAGAATAGAAAGGGAAATAAATAGTTTCTCAGACAAACAAAAGTTAAAGGAGTTCATGACCACTAAACCAACCCTATGAGAAATGTTAAAGGGCACTCTTTGAGTGGAAATGAAAGATCATAAGTAGGAGTAAGAAAAATATGAAACACAGAAAAGAGTTAAATTAAGTATATCTACAAAAATCAGTAAAGGTATTGCCAAAATAAAAGGATATAAACTCAAGATACCATGTACCTAAACCATGGAAGGAAGCGTAATTAACTGTGAACTTAATATAGACTGCTATATGCTAAAGATGGTATATGAAAACTGAATGGTAACCATATATCAAAAACAGTTATAGATATGCAAAAAATAGAGAAAGGAATCCAAGTATATCACTAAAGAAAGCCAATAAACTGAGAGAACAGAGCAACAGAGGAAAGAATCAAAGAACTACAAAAGCAACCCTGAAAAAAAGCAACAAAATGGGAATAAGTACATACCTATAAATAATTACTTTAAATGTAAATGGACTAAATGCTCCAATCAAAAGACAGAAAGTGACAGAATGTATAAAAAAGCAAGACCCAGGGGCACCTGGGTAGCTCAGTCGTTAAGCAGCTGCCTTCGGCTCAGGTCATGATCCCAGGGTCCAGGGATTGAGCCCTGCATCAGGCTCCCTACTCTGCGGAAAGCCTGCTTCTCCCTCTCCCTCTGCTTGTGGTCCCTCTCTTGCTGTGTCTTTCTGTCACATAAATAAATAAATAAAATCTTTAAGAAAAAAAAAGCAAGACCCATCTACATGTTGCCTATAAGAGACTCATTTCACATGTAAAAACAGATGTGGATTGAAAGTGAAGGGATAGAGATTATGATGAGTGAAATAGTCAAGCACAGAAAGTCAATTATCACATGGTTTCATTTACTTGTGGAATATAAGGAATAACATGGAGGACATTAGGAGAAGGAAAGGAAAAGTGAATTGGGACAAATTGGAGAAGGAGATGAACCATGAGAGACTGTGGACTCTGCGGAACAAATTGAGGGTTTTAGAGGGGAGTGGGCATAGAGGAATGGGTGAGCCGGTTGCTGGGTATTAAGGAGGGCACGTATTGCATGGAGATCTGGGTGTGGTACATAAACAATGAATCTTGAACACTGCATCAAAAACTAATGATGCATTTTATTATGTTACGGATAAATATAACATAATAAAAAAAAGGTGAAGAGATGGAAAAGCATTTACCATGAGAATAGGAGTGAAAAGAAAGCTGGGATAGCAATACTTATAGGACACAAAATAGACTTTAAAACAAAGACTGTAACAACAGACAAGGAGGATATTATAAAATCATAAAGTAAATAATCCTACAAGAAGATATAATAATTATAAATATTTAAGCACCCAAACACATAAGGCAGCTAATAACAAACATAAAGGAAGTAATGTATAGTAACAATAATAGTAGGAGACTTTAAAATCATACTTACATCAATGACTAGATCATCCAAATAGAAAATCCAGAAGGAAACAGTGACTTTGAATGAAACATTGGAACAAATGGATATAATAGCTATATTCAGAACATTTCAGCAAAAAACAACAAAGTACACATTCTTCTCAAATGCATATGTAATACTGTCTAGAATAGCCCAAATATTTGGTCACAAAACAAGTCTCAACAAATTCAAAAAGACTGAAGTCATACCATGCATCCTTTCTAACCAGAACACTATGAAATTAGAAATCAACCATAAGAAAAAATTTTGAAACAACACATATACATGGAGGTTACATAATATGCTACTAAACTATGAGTATATCAACCAAGAAATCAAAGAGGAAATTTTAAAAATACACAGAGACAAATGAAAATGAAAACATAATACTCCAAAATCCTTGGAATGCAGCAAAAACAATTCTAAGAGGAAAGTTTACAGAAGTACAGGCCTACCTCAAGAAGTAAGAAAAATCTCAACAATCTAATCTTACACTAGAAGAAACTGGAAAAAGAAAAAATGGAACCCCCAATGAGTTGAAGGAATGAAATAATAAAGATTACAGCAAATATAAAATAGAAACTTAAAAAAAAACAACAGGACAGATTAATGAAACCAGGAGTTGGTTCTTGAAAAGATCAATAAAATTGATAAACCTTTAGTGAGACTCATCAGAGAGAGAGAGAGGGAGAGGACTCAAGTAAAACTGGAAGTGAAAGAGGAGAAATAACAACTGATACCACAGAAACAAAAAAAGATTGTAAGGGAATATTAGGAAAAATTATATACCAATAAATTAGATAACCTACAAGAAATGGATAAATTCCTAGAAATATATAAAGTACCAAAACTGAAGCAGAAATAGAAATTTTGAACTGATTACTAATAATGATTAAATCAGTAATCAAAAAATTCCCCAAAACAAAAATCCAGGACAACATAGTTTCACAGGTGAATTCTACCAAACATTTAAGGAAGAGTTACTACATACTCTTCTCAAACTATGCCAAAAAATAGAAGATGGAGGAAATTTTTCAAATTCATGCTATGAGGCCAGCCATTACCCTGATACCAAAACCAGATAAGGACACTGAGAGAGAGAGAGAGAGAGAGAGCACACCATGGGCTAATTATCTCTGATAAACATAGATGCAAAAACAGTCAACACAATATGGGCAAACCAAATCTAACAACACATTAAAAAAAATCATTCACCACAATCAAGTGGCATTTATCCCTATGATGCAAGGGTGGCTTAATATTTGCAAATTAATCAATGTTGACAATTCATATCAGTAACAGAAGAGATTAAAAGCATATAATCATTTCAGTAGACGCAGAAAAAGCATTTGACAAAGTACAAAATCGATTTATGATAAAAAAAAAAGACCCTCAACAAAGTAGGCTTATAAGGAACACACCTCAACATAATGAAGATTTTCTATGAAAAACTCACAGCTAACTTCATACCCAATGGTGAAAAATCGAGAGGTTTTTCCTTAAGATCAGAAACAAGAGAAGGACACCCACTCTCATCACTTTTATTCAACATAGTACTGAAAGTCCTAGTCACAGTAATCAGGGAACACAAAGAAATAAAAGACATCCAGACTGGTAAGGAAGAAGTAAAACTGTCGCTATTTGTAGAAGTCATGACATTATATATAGAAAACTCTTAAGACTCGACCACAAAACTATTAGAACTGATAAATGAATTCAGTAATGTCATAGGATTCAAAATCAGTAGACACAAATCTATTGCATTTCTATACACTAATAATGAAGTAGTAAAAGGGGAAATTAAGAAAACAATCCCATTTATAATTGCACCAAAAGTAAAAAAAAAAAAAAAAAAAAAAAAAAAATCCTGGAAAAAAACTTGACCAAGAAGGTGAAAGACCTGTTCTCTGAAAACTATAAAGTCCTGATGAAAGAAATTAAAGATAACACAAACAAATGAAAAGATATTCCATGCTCAGAAACTGGAAGAAAATTGTTAAAATGTCTATACTATCCAAAGCTATCTACACATTTAATGCAACCCCTATCAAAATACCAAAAGCATTTGTCACAGAACTAGAGGAAGCAATCCTATGATTTGTATGTAACCACAAAAGACCCCAAATACCCAAACCAATCTTGAAAAAGAAAAACAAAGCTAGAGGTATCACAAATTCTAGACTTCAAATAATATGACAAAGCTGTAGTAATCAAAACAGTATGGTACTGGCACAAAAATATACAAACACAGATGAATGGAATAGAATAGAAAGCCCATGAATAAACCCATGATTATATGGTCAATTAATCTTTGACAAAGGAAGCAAGAACCTGCAATGGGAACAAGTTTCTTCAACAAATGTTGCTGGGAAAACTGGACAGCTACATGCGAAAAAATGAAACTGGACCACTTTCTTATACCATACACAAAAATGAATTCAAAATGGATTAAAAACCTAAAGATGAGACCTGAAACCATAAAAATCCTAGAATACAAGCTGTAATTTGACATTGGCCATAGCAACCTTTTTCTAGATAGGTCTCCTGAGAAATGGAAATAAAACTGAAAATAAACTATTGGGACTACATCAAAATAAAAAGCTTTGACACAGTGAAGGAAATGATCAACAAAACTAAAATGCAAGCTACTGAATAGAAGATATTTCAAAGAGAAATAGCTGATAGAGGCTTAGTATCTGAAATATATAAAGAACTTATACAACTCAACATCAAAATAACCCACAAATAATTCAGGAAAAACATGGACAGAAGACATGAACAGATATTTCTCCAAAGACATACAGTTGACAAACAGACACATGAAAAGACATTCATCATCCTTCATCATAAGGGAACTGCAAATCAAAACCACAATGAGATATCATCTAATACCTATCAGAATGGTTAAAATTAATTACTCAGGAAACAAGAGATGTTGTCAAGGATGTGGAGAAAAAGGAACCCCCTTGCACTGTCAGTGGGTATGGAAAATGGTACAGCCACTGTGGAAAATAGGAAGGAGTTTCCTCAAAAAGTTACAAATAGAACTAACATTTGATGCAGTAATTCCACTATTGGTATTTACCCAAAGAATACAAAAACTTATTCAAAAAGCGATATGCACCCGTATGTTTATTGGAGCATTATTTACAATAGCCAAATTATAGAAACAGCTCAAATTAATATCCATTAGAAGATGATTAGATAAAGAAGATGTTGTGTGTAGGTGTGTGTATATATATACATATAGTATGGTACGGTATATATGTGTGTATATATATTATATATATACACAAACACAGACACACACAATGGAATATTACTCAGTCATCAAAAAGAATGAAATCTTGCCATTTCAACACCATGGATTGATCCTGAGAGTATTATGCTAAAGTGAAATAAGTCAGAGAAAGACAAATACCATACGTGGAATTTAAGAAACAAGAAAGAAAAGAACAAAGAAAAAGAGAAAAAACACTCTTAACTATAGAGAACAAACTGATGGTTACCAGAGGGGAGGTGAGTTGGGAGGGGTGGGGAATGGATGAACTAGGAGACGGGGATTAAAGAGTACTCTTATCATGATGAGCACTGAGTACTGTAAAGAATTGTCGAATCACTACATTGTACACTTGAAACTCATATAACACTGTATGTTAGCTATACTGGAATTAAAATTTTTTTTTTTAATTTTATTTATTTATTTGACAGACAGAGATCACAAGTAGGCAGAGAGACAGGCAGAGAGAGGGGGGAAGCAGGCTTCTTGCTGAGCAGAGAGCCCGATGTGGGACTCGATCCCAGGACCCTGGGATCATGACCTGAGCCAAAGGCAGAGGCTTTAACCCACTGAGCCACCCAGGTGCCCTGAATTAAAATTTTTTTAATTAAAAATTTTTTACTTAATTTAATTAAAAATTTTTTAATTAAAAAATTTTTAATTTAAAATTAAATTTAATATTCAATTTAAAATTCTTTAAATTTAAATTTTTTAATTTTTTAATTGAATATTAAACTTAATTTTAAATTAAAAATTTTTTAACAAAGTGAAAGTGAAAGAAAAATAAAAGGAGGTAATCCTAAATAGCCTTAACAGTTGGAAGCACTCTGCTAAAGGCCTCATCTTTCCCTTGATGTCACAGATGCTCTCCTGCTGGCCCTAGAACACCACACCATAATGAGTTTTACAGCAGCAAGGAAGTGCCCTGTGACCACAACCATGTGAGTATGGAGGAGAACCCACACCATTTGAGACCCCAACCCTAGCCAAGGCCCTCACTGCAAACCATGAGCAGAGTGCCCAGACTCTGGATCCATGACACTGAAATAATAAATGATTATTGTACTAAGCATAACATTTACTATAATTCATAAAGCTGAGCCTACTATACCTAAAAAAAATGCTGTGTTCTTTTTCCAAAATTCTATCGCTGTGTGTTTAAAATACATATTCAGTGCTTACTATGTGTAATAAGTTGAAATAAGTCTATATCCTAATCCCTAGAAAGTACAGTTTGACCTTCTTAGAAAAGGGTTATTTATAGATATCATTAAGGATCTTGAAATAACATCATCCTACATTTAGTATCAACCCTAAATCCAATGAGTGGTATCTTTACGGGAGGCAGAAGAGGGCAATTTGAGACACAGATTGAGGCACCAGGTAAAGGCCATGTGAAGATGGAGGCAGGGGTGGAGTGCTACATCCAGAAGACAATGAGCAGCTAGAGCCACCAGAAGCTGGAAGGTGGAAGATGCAAGATAAGATTCTCTCCTAGAGGCTCCAGAGGGTGTGCTGTACCATTTACACCTTGATTTTGAACTTCTGACCTCTGTAACTATCAGATAATAAACTTCTGTTACTTTAATCTACCAAGTTTGTACTCATTTGTTATGGAAGCCCTAGAAAACTAACATGTTATGTCTGTAGCTATGGGGTTGTGGGGCAGAACGGTAAGATAAACACAGCTTCTACCCTCCAGGAATTCCTAATCTAGTATTCCTAATCTATGACAGACATTACAATGGCATACGCCAATACAATGGCATATGCCAAAAGAGAGGTAGAGAGAATGGTTCTGGTTTGAAGAGAGGGAAGCTCTCCTTCCAGCCAGGGCAAACAGATGGGGTTTCCTAGCAAAAAATAATGGTTAATGGAGGTAAATATTTGGGCATGAGGATACATGAGAAGCACTTTCCAGATAGAAGGACAAGAAGATAGAAAAGAAATAAGCACCTGTGAAATCCCCTCTTTTTTGTTATAGCAACCTACCATCCGACATCCATTATACATTAGTTGCATCTAGCATGCTTGCAGTAAAAGTTTCAATATCATGTTCTCATTTGAAAGTTCAAATGTTCTGTGTAGGTTCAAAAGACTCTAACATGATCTAACTGTATGGTTTCATATAAATCTCAGAAAGCATATTTTTCTCCTCTTTCAACTATTAGTCACTATGGTGTCCCACTAGGCAAAACAGTACACACGTATCTTGAAACCATACAGCAATGAGAATATAGTAAATAAATGTATGTGTCTGATGTTGCATGTGTGTGTGTGTGTGTGTGTGTGTGTGTGTGTGTGAGTGCGTAATGAATGATGCCAGTCCAACACTGACTTTTGTACAATCTTTATTTTTACTTAATTCAAAATTTTGCCATTTGAAATGGTGTCACAGCATATCATTTGATAAGTTAGACTCAAAAAGCAATTTACAGGTTCATTTTTATTATCATAGCCATCCACCATATTAAATTAATAAACTAATCTTCCCAAGAAAATTGAATTCTAAAAATTATTATTGCTGTGGTAACCAATAAGAAAGAGAAAGCATATTGCTTGGAGCTTTGTAAAACACAGGTGTCAGAATTAAAATAGAACTAGTCAGGAAAAGATCTAATATAATCATTGGTTGCATCAGTGCACAAAAAAACCATTTTATGACTGTATACTTTATGAAGATGAGACTTAGATCAGAAAATTTACATGTGTTAATCCACTAGTCATTTCAACTGGTAGAGGAAAACATGAAGTTTATATAAGAAGTATCACATACAGGCACACACAAACAGGTGATTCTAAATACACTGAGTCAAGGAGCTAAACTTCTTACCTTCACTTTCTTTATCAGTAAATGATTTAAACACACAGACACAGGAGATTATGCTGAGTGAAATAAGTCAACCAGAGAAAGTCAATTATGATAAGGTTTCACTTACTCGTGGAGCATAAGGAATAACATGGAGGACGTAAGGAGAAGGAAGGAAGAATGAAGGGGGAGAAATCAGAGGGGAAACAAACCATGAGAGACAATGGACTCTGGGAAACTGAGGGTTTTGGAGGGGAGGAGGTGGGGGAATGGGTTAGCCAGTGATGAGTATTAAGGAGGGCATGGATTGCATGGAGCACTGGGTGTTATATGTAAACAATGAATCGTGGAACACTACATCAAAAACTAATGATGTACTGTGTGGTGACTAACATAACAAAAAAACCCACAAAAAAACAACAACAAAAAGGTCATTGTGCTTCAAAGGCACACAAGGGCTCAGATAAAATGGTGAATTAACACTTCAATATCCATTAAATTTTATCACACTTAAAACACACACACACACACAAAGAGTTTCTGGTACCTTACAGAAATATTGGGAAAGAAAATGATTATGTATGTACAATTGCTTTCTAAACTATAACTCATGACTACATCGAATGATGAGAGATAAAGAGTCTAATATGGGAATCCATTAAAAACACAACAATTTTGATACATTTCCACCCTGTTGATTTTCCTGCAACAGTAAACAAGTTACATATCCAATAGATTCATATCTCTCATCAAATATTTTCCTCATTTACTTCCTTATTTATGGTAAAATAGCTTTTGGCAGGAAGTTAAGGAAATCAGTGAAATCAGCAAAGGCCATGGCCATAATCCAGATAAAGCTGGACATTACCTTCCCATTTTAAAGCCTGTTTCAGCAAGGTGACACAGGGGAATGAAACTCAAGTTGGATCCCACAACTTCCTCCAGAGATATATACAACTCTTTAGATGCTTTTATCAGGATACAATGAAGGTAATTAGAAGTGATCACACAGCCAAATTTCCTAATTTTTATTTCACTCATCTCTTTATTTTAAATCCCATACTCAATCAAGGCTACTCTGATCCCTTCTCTTTCTCATCCCTCAAAACTCGGTTTCATTGGCTTTCCTGGATTCATTTTTTTACATTCACTGTTTATCACTGCATCATCTCGCTGCCAGGATATTTTTTTTTTCTCAACCTGTTTCTCCATGTACATTTTCTTCTGAACACTCTTCTCATGTCCTTCCCTAAGACATTTCAATTTTGTATCTCAAAAAATTGTGCCCAGCACAACAGGTAATACAAAAACAAAAAGTTTCCTCTTCCTTAAAGTAGAGCCCATATTCTTCTACTGTAATGTATATATTTTTCCTATCTTACACAGACATCTTGGGAAGGTGACTTATCTCTGTCAGCTTGAACTTCCTAAAATTCAACTGATGACATAGAGGACAGTAAAACAAGGTCTTGCATCTGCAGATCACAAAGTTCATGCATTAAAAGACATAAATTCCACCTCTCCATCCTCCCTTCCCCTACCTGGTTCATCTGTAGAGGCTGTATTTCACCATTTAAACTAAATTAACAGGCTGAGAAGTGTATGTATATATGCATGAAATAATTTTTATGTATCAGTATTACATATAATTTTATGTATTAATTCATGGTAATATATAATACATAACATATATAAAGCTATAACTGAAACGGAAACTGGAATTTTAAGTTACCTTGAAACATATTTGAAATAAAATGAAACACCTATGCTTTCTCACAAACAAATGTATTCAGGAATTTAACATAAACTTTTATATTATTTGAAGAATTTTTCCAAAATTCCACATATATAAATTTGGAGTGGAGGGCATTGAACCAAAACAAAAACAAAACAAAACAAAACAAAAAAAACAAAAAAACCATGAAGTTTTTGAGCACATCAAATATAAAAATGAGTCATTATTATAAAAGGCATTGTAACAAAGTTCAAATACAAGTTGACCTAGAGAAATAATCCAATAAAAAGACAATACCCATGGCAAGGAAAATGGAACGGATGAGCTATGTAGCTTCCGTTTGTCCTCCCTTATATCCTCTTCTCCAAGGAGGTTGATCCCTATAGATTAACATCAGTTGTCTCCATTGTTCCTTAGCCTCTGGCAGGGTTTGGCATAAGGAGGTGCTGTAAGCCATGCCGGTTATCATCTTGCCTATTTACTATGGGTTGCCTATACCCCTCTATCAAAGAACACAGCTCCTGTCAGGTGCTTCTCCTGATAATAGGCTAGGCCACACTTACAGCTTAAGTCCTACTTGTGGTTAAGGGCTCTCTGTTGTTACTACCTTTGGGGTCTGTATTATCCCTTGTTTTTTTTGTTGTTGTTGTTTTTTTTTTAACCAGATGTAGTCAAAATGTAGTTTAAAGAACCCCTGGGACCCTACAACATTTTCAGAGACTACATGAGGCCAAATCTATATTCAAGATGTTAAGATGTTATTTATCTTTGCCACAACAGATTGAATGCACAGGAAAATATAAGACAGCTCTAGTCTCTTAAACCACACATTAATAAGATTCATAAAACTGTAAAACAATGCAACTCTTCTCAGTAATTATGTCTCAACATTTATTTTTCATAAATTATGTTTGTATATTAACATATAATGGGTTTATTGATGCTTCTTAAATAAAACAGATACCATGAAAATACTTCATTTTTAAAGTCAAATAAGTTAAATATAGATAGATAATGGATACAAATAAAAGCTCACTGAGGTCCTTAAAATTTTCTAGAGTATAAAGTGATCTGGGGTCCAAAAAGTTTGATAACCACTACCTAAAATACTGTACTCCCCTTCGTAAATAGACCATTTTATTTAACCCTCCTAACTTTGGCTCAGTTGAGTATGTCATGTTACTAGCCAGGACACTGAGTGATACACTGGAAATTTATAAAGACATATAAATTGTCAGTAAACCTCACTAATAGTTAATGAAAACATTAATACAAGGAAAAGAAATCATTTTACACCCCACAAACTTTTCCTGAAAGATTTAAAACATCCAATATTGTCAGAATATAAGGAAGCAAGCATTTTCACTTTTGGTTGGGGGGGGTGTAAATTGGTACAAATTAGTGGAAAGCAATTTTTCAATAGCTCTTTTAACATTTATTTATTTGAGGGGGCAGGGGCAAAGGGAGAGGAAAAGAAAGAGAACCACAAGCAGACTCTGCACTGAGCATGGAGCCCAACACGGGGCTTTATCTCACGACTCCAAGAAGAGGAACTGAGCTGAACTCGAGAGTCAACTGCTTAATGGACAGAGCCACCCAGCACCCCTTCGGTAGCTCTTAAAAGTAGAACTCTGGGGGAACCTGGGTGGCTCCATCAGTTGAGTATCAGACTCTTGGTTTCCACTCAGGTTGTGATCTCATGAGTTGTGGGATGGGCGCTGTATGGGGCCCTGGGTTCAGATGGGAGTCTGCTTTAAGATTCTTACTCTGCCCCTCCCCCCACTCGAGGGGAACATGTGCTCTAAAATAAATAAATAAATATTAAAAAAGAAAAAGAACTGTGAATACTTTATGACCTAACATGTCAAATTCTAGGAATTTATCCGTCAGAAATAAAATTGTGAGGATTGAAAATATCATTATAATGATACTATAGCATTGCTTGTGATAGCAAAAAAGTACAAAGGAAAGATATGAATGTTCATCAGAAGAAAATTATATAAAATATTATATAACCACACAAATACTGTGTGGGTTTTTTTTAGGATTTTATTTATTAATTTATATATTTGACAGAAAGCACAAGTGCACAAGCAAGAGGAGCAGCAGGCAGAGAGAGAGGGAGAAGTAGGCTCCCCTCTGAGCAGGGAGCCCGATGTGGGGCTCGATCCCAGGATCCTGAGATCATGACCTGAGCCGAAGGCAGAGGCCTAACCCACTGAGCCACCCAGGCGCCCCTGTGGAAGTGTTTAAAAACATCTAAGTTAGATTTGTATGTATTTAGCTTAGAACTAGAACTATGATATGTTAAAAAAAGAATCCTCAAATTAGTATATACAGCACAGACCATTTTCACTTGCATATGTATAAATATGCATACACGTTTATCGTCCTGAGTAAATACGAAAGTACATAGAACAAATTATTTAATAGCCAAGATAGGGGAACAGAGGTAGAAATTTTCACAAAAGACTTCTTTAATGAAAATAGAACAACATGTTGGGGGGTAGTAAACAGTCTGAGGTTATCTAACATTTGAACAAATAGCCCAGCAAAAATTAGTCTGAGGATATTAGATTTTTTTAAATTGATATTCAGAATGATTATGGCTTAAAAAATAATTTTATGCTCACCTTTATCTTTGCACAGATTTACAATTATGCTAGTCTATGGCAAACACACACTCTCATTTTATTATCAGTGTAAAGGCCATAAAGTTTGCTGTGGCTTTTTCCCTCTTCTACAGTTGTAACTAATGCCCTTCTGTCCTGGTATTTCAGCCCCTCCCGCTCTAACACTAATCACTTCTGGAGTCACAGATTTTGAAACTCATTCACACCGATGTATTAACTTTGCCAGCTTTGGCTTTGTTAAGTTTATGCTCACAATGCTATGACCTCGTGGAGAGTATGCAAGGCATGGATTTAAGTCCTGTCTATATCACTTACAATTTGGGAATTTAGGTAAATTACATTATCACTGAGTTCTAGTTGCTCATCTGCAAAACAGAAATACTAACCTAACATTACTTTGAGTTGCAAATAAGGTTAAGTACTTTAAACTGCTTAACATTTACAATGAGTTAAATTTGAATGGAAAGCTTTTTTCATTATAAAAACTGTTAAGCAATGAAGAGATAGGGGGCATAATGTTTGGGGTAGCTGGGATATTTTCTTTCTCATAAGACTGGTCCATAATTACAAAGGGTACTTTAGTAATTTAGGTGTACCTGGTCAACTGAAAACTGCCTAATAAACTCTTAAGACAGGAATGGTATTCTCAAATTACTCTTCAATTCCTCTCAGGGAAGGTCTGAGCAAAACACAGGAATGAAAGGGTATTTCATTCAACAGGTAATTACTGAACTTGTATGTATCAAGCATGGTTTTCGTGTCTGGACATACAGGAATAAGCAAAGCAGGTAAGCTATCTGTCCTCTTTGGACTTACTCTCTAGTGTGAGAAAAAAAGAGAAATTTTAAAAATACAATTACACATAAACTTTAAGTATTAGGAAGGAAAAAGAATCTATGCAAGGAAATTGTTACTAGAGGGGGCGGGCAGTGCTCTTTCTTGGGGGTAGTGGGAGGAGTACTCTCAGGGGTGATTTGTGCTCAGACTTGAAGGAGATAAGTGAGTTGTAAAGTTACCTGAACAAAGACCACAAAGGGCACCCTCCCCCCAGCAGAGGAAAAAGGAAGTGCCAAGGCTCTGAGGTTTGAGAAACGGCAAGGCTCCCAATGTAACTGGTGCCAAGGGAAGTTCAGAGAGGCAACAGGAAGTCGAAATATGTGAAGAATTCTAGGACTTTATTTGTAGTCTGTGTTGTTGGTTTTTTTGGTTTTGTTTTTGTTTTTTTAAGATTTTATTTATTTGAGAGAGAGAGCGCATAAGAAAGAGAGTGCAAGACAGAAAGCACTAGCAGAAGGTAGGGAGGAGCATGGAGCCTGATGTTGGTCCCAAAGGGCTGGATCCCAGGACCCTGAGGATCATGACCTGAGCTGAGGCCAGATGCTAAACCAACTGAGCCACTCAGGTGCCCCTCTGTAGTCTGTCATTTTTACTCAGCTATACCTGAACTTTTAGTATGATCCTTTGACAGTTGTGTTGAAGGGACATCATGGGGGTTCCAAACACAGAATATATATTGAAGGCAGAGCCAGCAGGATTTCCAGGGTATGAAGTGAGAGAGCCAGACTGGCATACAAGCCCATATATAATGGTAAAATCACAAAGATGGAAAAGATTGGAGAAGAAAAGGACAATAAGCGTAGATGTAGTTCTCTTCTGAACATGTTGGAAGCAAAGCATCTCTTAGATTTCCAGGTGAAGCTACTGTGTGTGCAGATAGATGTATGAGTCTGCATCTCAGAAGTCAATACAAATTGTATATGGAAAATCATGGTATAAGGTGAGATTACCAAGAAAAACAGTATCTATAGAGAAATGAAGAGAGAAGAGGATGGCTTGTTAAATATATTCCAGTTATTTAGAGACTGGTGAAAGGGAGACAGCCAGAGAGAATGAAGTGATTAGGAAGGAACATAGAGAAATAGGGAAGAGGAGTACATTGCATCTGATGAGAAAGAGGAGGTAGATTCCAAGACAGGACTCTGCCTCTCTTATTAAGATGGGAAACAGTATAGCAAGTTTTATTGTTGACAGAAATGATCCAGTAGATAGGCAGACATTCAACATGAAGAGAAATTAGGGAGAAATGCATATTCCTCTTGAGTAGGCAAGAGGGGATGGGGATCCAGAGTCCAAGAAGAGACATTTCAGTAGGGACAATTCATCCAGCGTAACAATTTGAAAGGCAGCATATATGAATACAGATGTTCAGTCACTATCCTTGATAAAGGAAAATGAGAGCTATTTCTTATTAGATTGCTTCTAATCTCTCAGTGAAATAAAAAGTGAGGACTTTAGTTCAAAGTTATAGGTGAGAAACAGGATAGAAGATCTCATAAGACAGGCAAAGTTGGAAACAGGCTTCTTAGCGGCACCTCGTGGGCTTAGCCAGTGGAGCATGCTACTCTTGATCTCGAGGTCATGAGTTCAGTTGGGTATAGAGCTTACTAACTAACTAACTAACTAACTAACTAACTAGATAAATAAATGAAAGTGAAGCAGTCTTCTCAAAGAGTAGGGAATAAATATACCAGGACACGTAGCGACTCCACCAGACAGCGCTGAGTGTCTAGTCACGTCTTTTCCTTTAGCAACACTGAACTCCTCAAAGGAAAGTTCATAGGGCAGAGGAGACTGGCAAGTACGCCAGAGAAGAGAGGTACAAGGGAGTGATTTTCGTGATGGGAGCATGGGCTATAAACTGAGTAAGGAAGAAACTACTGGCATGAGGTTGAGAATGAGCAGTAAAGCTGTGAATTGGAGCTCATGATGGGATAAAAGAATTGGTGCTGAAGGGGCTAAAAGTGAAGGAGGCGGGCAGGTAGCAATGTCCAGAAAGTCATGCCCAAAAGAGATTTGGACTGCAAAGCTGACATTGCTAATGACAAAGTCTTGAGTGTATGTGATAGGGAGTCGAAATGAGGTGAAAGAAAATCCCACTGGACATACCATTTACATGAGAGACGTACTGTCTGTATTAAGCATGGTGACAGGACCAGTGGTGGACAACCTCCCCCCACCCCCAGAAATACAGGTGTGAAATTCTACAGTAGGAGACCAAGTGATGGGGAGAAAACCAAAATCAGCTACTCCTCAGAGCAGGCTGTTGGGGAGCCTGTATCATCAGCAGAATGCAAGCTTTCACTTAGACCACAAAGATGAAGGAACTATTGAAAGAACTTAAGGATAGTGAGGGTTTTGCAGAGTACTGGGAGTTCCAAAGGGCAGGCCAGAACATTTTGGAAGGTCAGTGAAGGATGTGCAATTGGGTCAGATTATATTATGTACACAAAGCTGTGCGCAGATAGCGTCTGGGCAACTGAGGCATGTGCTGAGGAGGCGGATAAGTGGGGATTGGGGAAAAGTTGAGATTAGTCCAGATAGCCTCTTATAGGAAGTCATTTCTTAGCCAGCACAGGAAAGTTAAATTGTATCTTCTGTACACTCCTAAGGAAGGCTAAGAAACGTGTTCTGGATCTGTGTAAAATGGGTACACATAGAGATATTACCTCCATGAGAGACAGTGTGGTGCAGAAAAAATGCAGACTCCAGATTCATCTCTGCCACCCAGTAACTGGACAAGAGATCTACATGCTCTGTGCCTCGGGTTCCCTTGTTGTAATTTCGGGCTGGTGATATTACCTATCTCATAGGTCTGCTACAAGGATTAAATAAGCCAACGTATGCAAGGTTTTCACCACAGTACCTCAACCAGTATAAGAGGCCAAAATGCAGAAGTTGTTACTATTATTTTTTTTTTAATGACAGTTTGATAATTATGTTTTGGTTAATAAAAAGTTTCCTTCGCCTTGACAGTTCTTGTCAAATACTTTTTCCAAGAAGTAGGATTTTAAACCTTTAGAATTTACCCTAAAGCATTTAATAAAATGTGGTGTTTTATTAACAGTTTGTAGAGCTCTTATTTAACAGATTTAAGCTACTTTGTTCTATGTGTTTTCTCCGTAATTATATAACATTTTAACACTGGAAGATAGATGCATGCCCCCAAATCCCAGCCCCTACTCTGACAGTGTCTCCAACAGGTGACAATTATGTAACTCTCAATAAAATAGAAACTTGGGTATTACAGAAGACAATGGAAGAAATTAGATGGAGAAAACACAGCCATTCCCAGATTTTAGTGCGTGTTTTAAATCATTTCCATGGGAACCAACATTTGGCACCAGGGCCACTGTTATGAAAAACAGTTAGAAGGCAGCTTCTACCAAGCCAGATGGTTAATTTTTAACAGGGGACTATAACAAGGAGGAGCTGGGTTATATAACCCCTAAAAACTCTTGATAATGGATTCAAGTGGACTAAATCACCGGGCTCTCTTCCAATTCTCTGTCAATGCTACTATCTGTGGCAACGACATTATCAACCACAGGAGAAAGCAATAATAATTGCAAGGTGTTTCAAAAGTTAAATACCACAGCTAAAGAAATATGATGAAATGTTTCTAGACCAATCAGGAAAGTTAAGGTCAAGAACCCTGAAGTTTCCTAAATAAAAAGATATGAGTGGAAGCAACAAGGTAGAGGAAAAAAGTGTGTTCACTTAAATTCCCACTGCAATTAGAATAAAACTAATTATCTAGATTAACTGTCAGCACACCTTCAAGCCAGAATTGTGTAATGTCACTTTGTATTGCACAGAATCTGAGCATTCTCTGATTTTAGCACTAAAAGCAACTCTAGAGATTCAGTGAGTAACTCAAAGTCACACAGCAAGTTATTAACACAGCTGGGATATGAGCCCTGGGACTAAGACTTATAGATAACCCATCCAATGAGATTTATCTGGACACATTTCTCTGTTGAGGAAATGATGAACTCTGCCTTTAAGAGAATTTTTGGAACAACTACTTCCCAGAGTCTTTTGCCAAATTCTCATGGGACTACCTATTTTTCCATTACCTGTAGCCACACACGGAGTCTCTGGAATTTAAAATGAGTTGGGACATTATCTTTCCCTTCCCTGGAGATTAGCTTTGGTTACAAGGGTTACATAATATGAGAAAATAACTCCCCAAGGTGCACACACACACACACACACACACACACTCACACACACACCTCATTCAAACAAACACATACCGAGTATATTACGTCTTGGAAGGAAGACATCAATACCTTGAGGTTTGGTTCTTGAAGTTGTAACTTTAAATTTGTTATGATGTTGAGAAAAATCAGTTTCTTTATCCCTCAGTTCTCTTAGGTGTAAAATGGGTTTACTGATGCCTATCTCAAAAGGGGTTTCAGGAACCTAAGTAATCCTTTAATTATGAGAAAACATTACCAAAAAACTAATTTCACAAGAAGGAACACATTGCTTGGATGGCTTCATTGATTGGTGCATGATTTTTTCATTATTTCTTATAATTTATTGATTTTATAAAACTAGTATAACAATAATCATATTTTAGTAAAAAACTGAACATAAAGAAGGTAATGCTTAACATACAAATGAAATATACTTCTTAGACAGTGAAACAAAATATTTCTCTGCAAATTCTTTATCATGTAAGAAACATTTTTAGAAGTATGAAAAAACATGAGCACTCTAACATTTGTGACTCAAATTTGTTTACTTCTACGATAATTTGGAGGACATTTTCCTTTTTTTTTCTTGTCATTTTTGATAGAATTATCTGTAAATGTCATTGAAAGCCTCATTATCTTCCTTTGGATGACTAATCCATAATATAAACAAAAAGGCCCACTTTGGATTACTTTGCCTATTAGAGAAGATATTTATTTATTTATTTTATTTTTTTTTTTAGAGAAGATATTTAAATTGAAAACCAGTTTTGTGAATATTAATTATAAGAAAATACCTTGCATTACTCCCTAAACTCATTCAAAATGCCAACAAGACAACTTTATCCCTGTGACTGTCTATGGATACAACAGAATTGGCCCAAATAACATTGCTTGTTCATTACTAGTGTTCTCAGTGGGCTCTCCTGGAACATTCCAGCACAGTAGGCATTGTTCTGTGCCTCCAGCCATAATTTAATGGAGAAAGCTGTCAAGATAGACCCTACTTGGGAAAAAGCATCAATGAATGCGGCATCCAAAGGTGCTTCCTAACGCCTGTGAAAACGTGTCTTGGAAGCCAGACCCACTGTCTTTGCTCTATGGGACTCATTAAGATCTACGGGGCCACATTTGGTCTCAACATTCTCTCACTCTCTCCTGGCCATCAGGAGTGCTGCATTAGTAACTCTGGTGAGAGACAGCAGTCTGAGGGAAATGTACTGAGCCCCCTTCCCTTGGTCTTAGTGTCCTCTTAGGCTGTGTCTCCATATTGACAGGATTTCAGAGTGTGATCCAGGAGGCCAGCCACAAAGATGGAGGCAACCTCAAACAGAAACCCCCAGAGCTGGCTCTAAATGACCCACATTTCTCATCCCCTCATTCCTATCATTCTCTGAATCACATATGGCAGATTCTTTACTCCTGCCTTGCCAGCTTCCTGGGTCACCATCAAAGCCTGCTCCTACTCCTCCTTTCTGCACAGGAATTCCTGGGGTTCAGAGGCAATGCCTCTCAAGCACACAGGCTCCCTACCACCCAGTAGGGCACCTCTCTCTCCTACACATTCCGGTCACTAATCACAGCTCGGACTCCTTCTCCTTCCCTGTCTAGTACTAGGCAGCTGGAATTCCCCGCCCGAATCCATCAGGGGCTTCATGTGTGCAACACGCTTATCTGTATGTTGAAGCCGCAGCTTTTGCAGTAGTAATTCATAACCTGACTGCACAATGGAAACGTCCAACACAGTGTTCTCTAAATATGATTTTTACTCGAATGCAACCCCACATTCCAAGACTGACTTACCCTGACCTACGGCCTGAGCTTAAGGCTAGAAGAGGTGCTCCTCTCACCACCTGTAAAATAACACTGCTGCGAGCAGTTAGAAGAGAAGCCAGTGATTTTGCTGAGAGGTAATTGTTGCTTTCATCTGGGCAGTAATAGTGGAGATGGTGAGGAGTGGTAGGATTCTGGATATATATGAAGGTCGAGCCAGTAAGATATCCTAATGGATTGGATGTGGATCATTAAAGAGAGGAGGCAAGGATGATTCCCCCCATGTATGTGGAAGAATGGACTTGCCATTTGTTGAAATATAAAAGATAATGGGAGTAGTAATTCAGGTGGTAGAAAACAAGATTTTGGTGCTGAAAGGTGTTAAGTTCAAGCTGCCTAGGGCATATCTGATTTACCCATAAAACTGGATGAGGTCACCAAGCAGGGAAATGAGAATCCAAGAGCAAGGTAGGAGACCAAGGACTATTACATTTAAAAGCTACAGACACATTATTTGCAATAGCCAAGACACGAAAACAACCTACGTGTCCATAAATGGGTGAACAGATAAAGAAAATGTGATGTATATACACAACATAATTATTCATCTATAAAAAAAGAAATTACCACTTGTGGCAAAACGGATGACCTCAAAGGCATTATACTAAGTGAAATAAGTTTGAGAAAGACAAATATTTTAAGACAGCATTTGCATGTGAAAAAAAGAGAAAAGAGAGATCAGACTTGTGGTTACCAGGGCTGTGGGGTGGGGTGGTAAGGGGGAATGGGAGGAAGGTACGAAAACATTATAAACAAACTATAAGATACCCAGCACCCTGGGTATTGAGGAAGGCATGTGCTGTGATGAGCCCTGAATGTTACGCTTAACTAATGAATCATTGAACATTGCATCAAGGACTAATGATGTACTATATGGTGGCTAACTGAACATAATAAAAAAAAAACCTAAGGTAAATATTAGGGATTTATTGTACTGCATGATGACTATAGTTGTTGACAGGAGATCCTAATAGCTCTCATCACAAGGAAAAAATGTTTTTCCTTTTTATCGCATCTTTCTTAGAAGATGGAAGTCAGTTACAACTATTGTAGTGATCATTTCACAATCTATATAAGTCAAACCACCCTGCCTTATACTTCTAGAGTGATGTATGTCAATTATTTCTCAATAAAATGGAGTAGAGGGGGCTGAAGATAAGGGGAGGCCCCAACGTAAGGGACTGAGAAAAAGCATGCACTGAGGTAAGACAAATATGAAAAATACCTTCCATTCTGGAACCCACATAAATGTAGTGTAGCAAAAAAAAAAAAAAAAGGAGGGAGTGATCTACTGAGACAAATACTGCCACTGGACAGACTGAGGTGAAAGTGAGAAATTATGAATGATTTTACGAATGCTGAGTTCACTGGTAAATTCTGGAAGGACTGTTCTGCTGGAGTCATGAGGGCAAGGACCTAACTGCAGGGGGGCAGGAAGAATTGGAGACAGTGAATATAGATGTTTCTTATACCACAAGTTTTGCTACAGAGGATAAAAAAAGAAATAAAGCAGCAACAGCAAGGGGCTCCAAAAAGTATTGCATGTGTTCATTTGTGAATTATGATGGAAGAAAATTCAAGGATTTAAAAAAAAAAGTCTTCCAGTGCTGCAAAACAATCTATAGAGAAATATCAATGGTGTGCTGCCATAAAATATTTGGCACTGAGCGCCCAAGTGGCAGGGTAGATAAGACCATAGAAATTTCCTCATAGTCAAAAGGCGAGAAGCCAGAGTATTTGATTGCAGATGAGTAGATAGGGTAGAGCGTGTCTACATGCTAGAGAGTTTTCTCAGTGAAGTCATCAGCTGAGCCTGACAGCAGAGGAGGAGGAAGTTTGAAAGCCAGGAGCAGCGAGAAAAGCGAAACAGAAAAGAGGGAAAGTGAGTTGCCTAGGGGAAGTACCATACGATTGCTTTCTTGAATAGGACAGGTGGGACTTTAGAGCTCATTGGTCAGAACAGTAATATAACCCAGGGTATGCGCGTGCAGGACAAGAGTATTGCTAATGCAGGTACAGAAAAAGAGAATTGGGAAAACAGACTGTGAAAATGGGAATCCAATAAAATGTTTACAAACCATTCATAGTAACACAGAAAATGTTAACAATCTAAAGGTGAGTGAAAAAGGACACCCAACTCACACAAGCTACATGAGCTTAAGTGTGGGGAGAAAATAGAAAAATAAGTTTTCAAGGGAGTGTGCCCGAATGTAATCAGTAACCATTTTGAGGGACAGAAGGATAGGTATTTTTCCCTAACACTTTTCTACCCTGAGCTTGTATCCTTATATAATGAAACAATGACCATACATATCTTAAGGAAACAAGTCCAATGCTCTCAAAGAATTGCTATGATTACTTGAAAATGTTAAAGTTGTGCCTATATAGCAAGTAGTTTGGTCTAAATTTACAGGCCAATATTTCTCAAAAATCATCCTTGTATCTGAAATACTTGAGATATTTTTTGACTAACAGAGTCCTGGGCTATAGCCAAGAACTACTGAATCAGAATCTCTAGAGGTGAAGCTCAAGAATCCGGATTTGAACTTAAAGTTCAAGGAGGGATCTTTTGCCCTTTCCTGGGCTACTCCCTCCACCTGGGCTCTGAACCTCTTCCCCCTTCTCAAGAACCAACCACTCTCAACTATCCGCCAAGGTCCCTGGAATCATAAACTTGTTCCTCTAGATTTTTTTAAACTAGATTTTTTCATGAGGACTTAGATATAATTAAGATTCCGTCCTTGAAGTAATCATCTAAATAACCCATTGTCTCTATTTTCTCACCTGCTACTCCCAAATCACTACAATGTGGTTTCTTCCCCCGTTACTCAACTGAAAAACTAATGCCATTAATGTTGCCTAAGCCAATGGACATTTCTCCAACCCCATCTTGCTTGACCTCTTGATAATACATGATACTACAGAATACTCTCTTTAAAATATTCTCTTCCCTGGGTTTTTGTGATACCGTGAGTTCTTGGTTTTTGTCTTACCTTTCCCATCATGGTTTCTCTCATTTGTAGGCCTACTCTCTTCTATTCAGCCATCCAATTTTGGAATGTCTTAAGGCCTAATATTCTTCTCACCCTTTCCTTTCTCCTCAGGCAAAGATATGTACAATCTGGACTTCCGTTGCCTCCTATATGCAGATGACTCTCCAATTTCTATCTCCACATACTCTAGTATATTGACAGATCAGATGATAGATCTGTGATTTGCTTCAGAATAATCCAAGACAGGAGCACAGTGTGTGCAGATGAAAGGTATAAATGAAACATGATTGATCATGAACTGTTTATTCTCGAAGCTACAGCTTGCATATATGGGATTTCATTATACTGTTCTGTCTACTCTTACAGATTTTTGGAATTTTTTCATAAGAAAGAATACATCTCTAGCTTAGGATGCTCTTCTCAGCTCAATAGCCCTCTATCCAACTGCTTACTTCACATCTCTTTAGTAGCACATAGCAAACAGAGATTAAAATGACATTAAGTTCTTAACCAGTGCCATCTCTCTTTAAGCATTTTCTATTTTTTCCTCACAAGAACTCTAAAAGGTGATGACACTAATAATACTAGATAATTTTGGGGCGCCTGGGTGGCTCAGTGGGTTAAAGCCTCTGCCTTCGGCTCAGGTCATGATCCCAGAGTCCTGGGATCGAGCCCCACATCGGGCTCTCTGCTCAGCAGGGAGCCTGCTTCCTCCTCTCTCTCTCTCTCTCTCTGCCTACTTGTTCTCTGTAAAATAATTAATAAAATTTTTAAAAAAAAAAAATACTAGATAATTTTCCCTGGGTCTTCTGAGTGGAGGCTCCAGGATTCATCAGCTGCAGAGTCCTACTTCAGTATCTCAAAAGGTACTTTAAACTAAGAAACTTGGTTTCTCTTTCCCACCTCCTGTCCTTTTGTAGTGTTCTTTATCTTTGTGAAGGTTACCTCCATTTTTCCAGTTATGAAAACCAGAAATGTCACTGTCCATTGGATGTTTTCACTCTCACTCAGTATATCTACCTATTAAATAGCTACAGAATCTATCAGGTTTTCTAACTTCTCATCTACCATCCATCTATGTTTCTACCTACCATACTCTTGACTTCTTTTTCCACTATTGCAAATTGGACTTTTCAAAATGAAAATCTGATCATGTGACACCCTCCCACCCCCACTGAAACACTGCAGGGCTAGAAAATGAAGTTAAAATTTACACTAAACTGAACATGGCCTTCCATAATCTTTCTGACCTGGCCACCGGCCTTATTTCTACCTCCACCCTCCACTTTCACTTTGCAGTCAGGCAAACTGGCTTTATTTAAGCTCCCTGAATGCACAATGGTTTCCTGTCAAAGTTCTTTGTCAGTGCTCTTCTCTCCATTGAGAAGGCTCCAATCTTTGCTGTTAACGCTATGTTATCCTTCAGTTCTCAGCTGTGGTAGCTCACATGTCCCAGTGTAAGTTGGTCCCTCTCTTGCATGCTCTTGTAGAAGCACATTCTTTCCAGCCGTTCTCATTAACTCATTTATTTCACTGTCTCTCTCCCCATCAAGGCTCTCAGCACCATGAAAGCTGACATTGTACCTGCCACAAAGCAGGTGCTCAACAAATACTTGTTGACTGCATAAATGAATGAATATATCGATAACATCATCTGATGCACAGGAAGTTTGAGAATCCCTATTGTACAAATGCCATTTTTTTCCTTTGCTCCCATATTCCTTAAGACTTCTTAAACTAGTAACCTCTCCCTTTGATTCACAGGCCCGCCCTAGGCCACAAAACGAACATCTACAAAAGCAACATCTATATTGGAAACTGTCAATATCGAAGTTGAAGAGCATGGAGAGCAACAAAAACTCTCACATATTGCTGACTGGAGCGGAAATTGGTACAAATGCTTTCAAAATTGTAGGACACCTTTCTGATCCTATGACCAAGCAACTCCCATGGTTGTCCAAGGGCTCCAGGTTAAGAACCTCTACTCTAGAAAACTGTGTATATACACACACCATAAGATGCACACAGATGTGTGGAAAGCAACACTGTTCATGAATCAAAAATTTGAAAAAAATGCAAATGTCATCAACAGTTGAAAGGATAAACTGTAGGATGCACTATATAACAGAATGTCATGATCAAAATGAACAAAGTAAAGTTATATAATGAATCTCACAATTCTAAAGAGATCTATAGCCTAAGATGTTACATATTTAGAATGATTTTTACAGCTTTGAGATAGAATTTACACGGCAACAATTTGTCCATTTAAATGAATCAGTGGTTTTTAGTATATTCACAGACTCATGCAGTCATCACCACAATCAATTCTAGAACATTTTCTTCACCTTCCCCCAAAATTACTGTACCCATTAGTAGCTACTCCTCATTTCCATCAATGTTCCTGACCCTTGGCTCCCAGTATTCTACTTTCTGTCTCTTACAGATTTGTCAGTTCTGGCCATTTCAAATAAATGGAACCATATAAAATGTTCCCTATTGAGGCTAGTGTAAGAATGATTTCATTCTTGAGGTCCAGAAGCAGGAAACACTAAGTCATAGTATTTAAGGATACCTGCATAGGTAGAATAGTAAAGGAAATAATATCACAAAAGTCACCGTAAAATCATCTACATGATTTAGAATTTTAAGGTTTACCAGATGTTTGTGATCTGATAGGGAAACATGAAAGACCCTCTGAGCTGTTGTCAATGTTATTTCTTTTTTTGTCTTCAATTAAGACTATATGACTGTTTATTTATAGCTATTTATTAAAGTACACATTTATGTTTATGCATGTTTCTGAATGATATATATTACATAAAGATTTGAATAATAAATATTTAATCAGAAAAAGCTATACACAGAGCCATATGATCTGCTCATTTTCACTGTAATTGATTCAGAGTCCCACAGCATGAATCTAGTGACCTTGTTGCGCCCATTGCATTATGAAGATCCTTAAGTCACTTTACTGTCATTTATTGATTCATCTGGCCATTCATTTATTCTCAGACTATTAGCAAAGGGAGGGCTTTTGGAAATCTTCTAGTACAATGGCTTCATTTTGCAGACAGGGAAATTAAGTCCAAAAATAAAATCGCCCAGGGTCAAACAGTGACTCTGTGGAAAAAGCCAGCAGTGACTTGCAGGTAATCTTGACTGTAAAGAGCTACTATTGGTTTTTCCCTGCTCGCCCTTTGCTCTTTTTCAGTAGTAACAGAACTTGTATCTAAGAACATGGTCACGCAGATAGAGACTAAATTTTCTGCCCTCCGTTAAAGTTAGATGGGCCCATGTGTTGAATTTCTGGCAAAACAGTGTGTGGAATTACTATACCTTGTGAGAGACAGCTGGGAAACCCACTTCGACTTTGTTCAACATTCTTCTATCCTGTTGCCTGAAATGTTAATGCTTTCATTTTAACCTACAAAGATGCGGAAAGGCAGAGCATTCAGCTAGAAGAAAACTAAGTTCCTGAGGACCTCATGGAGCAGAGCTGCCAAAGCAAGCCAAGATCTGCCTCCAGTGTGACTGGATGTGGAAAGAAATTAAGTTTTATGGCATTTGTCCCACCGATCCTCTGGGTTTTCCTATTACTTACAGCCAAACTAACTTTATTAATGCAGATACTAAATATATATTGAATAAGTTAAATTGGCCAATTCGGTGACATATGAGACCATGCTCTTTCTACTATACCCCACTCATTACTCTTTTCCTACCCTATCTCCTACAATCACAAAATCTATACTCCCTTTGCTATGTCACCCCTCAGTTTTGAACACATCCTCTGGTTCTTTCATCAGAATCGGATATACAAAGGATAAGCTACTTTAATTTAAAACGATGGTCCAAACCAAGCTCCAGACTCATAAATAACTTCATTGTGGACATGGAAGGTATGCTGATGATGGAGAGATAGGAGCTAAATTACTGTAAATAAATCCAGAAAGTTCAGCCGATAGTTCCTCCGATATTGTTTTCAATAAAAGTTGTTCCAAGTGAAAATGCATTTTTTTTAAAGATTTTATTTATTTGTTAGAGAGAGAGAGAGAGAGCACGAGCACAGGCAGAGTGGCAGGCAGAGGCAGAGGGAGAAGCAGGCTCCCCGCCAAGCAAGGAGCCCGATGTGGGACTCGATCCCAGGACGCTGGGACCATGACCTGAGCCGAAGGCAGCCGCTTAACCAACTGAGCCACCCAGGCATCCCTGAAAATGCATTTTTGAGGCTGCAGCAGTTATGTACCATATGTCTGTCTTCCAAGAATGTTATGGGGATTGTTAAATAGTTTCCTGTTAAGTGCTTTAAGCTTTTAGGGGTAAAAATGCTCTATAAATGTAAAGTGTTATTAGGATCACTACAAAGTGAAACATGAAAAATAAATGCATATCAACATCTATTCTGGCCACTGTTCAATAAATCTAAGGCCAACGTTAGAGATCAAGTGGATATTATATAAAGGTATCCAAGGTTCATGATGAAAGATAAGGAACTTGAGAAACGGGATGTAGACAACTCAGTAGGGAGAAACAGCAATTTGGAAATGCAGGATGCACACACACTTTTGGACTCTTGGTTTTGGTGGACTTCCCTGCAAGACAGTTGTATGTCCCCCTCGAGACGCAGACACGCGGGGGAAGGCATAGATGTGTCGCAAGCCACTCTGGCCTCAGCTGCTAGGTAAGGACAGAGCAGTTGTGAAGCAGTTGGAGCTCTGGATTTTGCATAGAATCTACACTGAAAAGGATTTGCAGCAGGTGCTCTGAGAAGCTGCCTAATGACTGTCAAAGTTAGGTTCCAAAAGCAAGGAGGTTTAGAAAAAGCCTATACTGTATTAAACTGGCCTGAACTTTTCAAGCAGAAAGAGGAGACTAAGAGGAGAGGAAATAAGGATGACACGGAGGCAGGGCACTTAAACAAGGTCAACAGATCCCTATCACTGTGGGGGCCATGATCCCCAACACCCACACAAGTTCTGATCCACACGCACACGCAGTCTTCCCTTGGGAACTTTAAAGCTAACAAACTAAACCCTCCCAGGCGTTTCATCTTTGCCGGCCATCACCTGCTCAAAAGGCAGGTCCCATTCCCCTTATCCCAACCTATCCTAACCCCTTCTCCACATCCTGCTGTGCCAGTCTGTCCCCTTCTGACTGACCTGAGCTGCTTTCTCTCAGACTCCTTTCGTGCTCTTGACATTTAGAATGCTCTCCAAGTTTAACCTCTTAACTTGTTAACCCTTCATCTTCCGCCTAAACCGAAACTCAGCTCTCTGCTGAGTCTGACGTCATGTTCTGCAGCAATGGGTGCTGCTAGGACAACAGGAGGGATCTGCAACTACCCCAGTTTCCAATGCCATTCTGACCCCTGTAAAAATCTCCTGTCGGCTACATACACCACTTTCTATTCTTCTGTGTTGTTTTCCTCTATCGTTTCTATGGCCACTCCTGTGCATTGACTTAAGACTTGGGTACCTGGCTTCCTCACTACCCCAAACCCTGGGGGTGGGTAACTCGGCATCTATGTCCATAACATTATGACAACTGCCTTGGCTTCAGAGTCCCTGACTGATTTCATGCCCGGTGACTTATACCTCCCTCTCTACTTCCACTGTCACCATCAGGACTCTGTCACCAACCGAACTCCTACACCTTTTATATCACAAATACGTTCTCCACATACTAATTCCAACCACCCATCCTTCCAGCTCTTTTCCTCCCAAATTATCTCTAAGTGTGCTCTTTGACTTCAGAGAAACTTCCTGTCATCTTTTAATTCCTTTTCTCTCAGTCTATAGAGAATGCCTCGATGTTTTCCTTTCTCAATCCAACTTTGGATCCATAATCAATCACATAAAAAATGCCTAACCACTATCTTCAACTTCCAGAAATACTCAGTTTCCTGAAGACACCAGGTCTTCTTCTGCCTCACTGCCTCTGTGTGTGCTATCTTCACTGTTGATACTTTCCCAAATTCTTTGCCTGATTAATTCATAGTCATTTTTTAAGACTCAATTATCTCCCAGGGATGTTTTCTCAGTCATCCTGCTCTCTCCCTTCTCTTCCCCCTTGCTGGGATAAACCTCCTTCTGTGCTCCCCCTTTGGTGTTGTTATTGCCCCTTTCAGAGTGCTTATCACACTCTATTAAATTTCCATTTACGTGTTTGTCTCTCTCAAAAGACTACAAGAGGCATGAGGTTAAAGATGTTGCCTGTCTCAACCATAACCAGTGCTTAGATCCATTACTGGCAAAATTCCTGTGCTCCACAAATATTCACTGAATGCATCCCCGAACACCAAGACTTCTGCTATTTCCATGACTTTGTTCTATTCCCTCAGCCTCTATATCAGGCTTTGACTCCATCCACTTCTTAACCAAATTCTTGCTTTCTCTTCAGTCATCAGCCTTGGTCCCATCTCTTCCAGGAAGTCTCCTCTGATCTCTCCATCCTTCTCTGGTCTCCCACAACAATGCCTACATACTCATTTAACATGTCATCTCCCATACTTGACTGTAGTCCGTCAGTTGACGACAGAATTTTCTGTCTCCTTAAAAGTCAGTGAATTACGGAAAAAGATCCATGATTTACTCATCTTTCCCCATCAACCAGAATGAGACCCACCCAGAAGAAGGGCTCAATAAATGCCAATTTAGATGTATAAACAAATAGTAATTTCCGTGTCTGTAAAAACCCATTTCTTCCATCTAATAGCATCACTGTTAACATCAATCAAATACTCTCAATTATCTACATTCTCACTGCAGGGTCTGGGTAATCTACAGGGGAATGGATTTCTTCCAAAATGAGAACCACATCAATGATCTTTATCTGAGCCCTCGGTTTAATGCCTTAGTCTGCAGGTAATTCCTCTCTGTTTCTGAATATCTGACTGGAGAGTTAAATCCCCACGGTTCTCTGTCTCTTCAGCTCCTGCGGATGTTAACATTCATGCTTTCCTAAATGTTTGACTTCTCCCTTTGTCCTCTTAGCTGCTCACCTGATTTCTGATGCATTGTCCCCAGACCTATATGCTTGAAATGAAATCCCTCAGCGCTGAAACTTGAATCCAGTTTGCAACTGAATTTCCTTTGACTCAAACATCTGCAATATTGTCATATATTTTAGTAGAGATAGCATTATGTGAAGAAGATTGATGCCATCAATGTTTTTGAAGACTACATCCCATAGCAGATCTCTTCAGAGAACCAGAACCCCTGCATTTGCTTTAATGAGGGAGAATCTCAAAACCTGCCAAATTGACCAAGGTTCCAAAATACCCCATCTGGGAACCAGATGGAAGACATGAGCCTATGAACACAGTCCCCAAGAGTTTTAAATATGTGTCATCTTCCTGTGTTAGAGATCAGCACCAGTATTGGCAGAGCCTTTGGATCAAGGAAACTAGTGAATTCCTGGGCAACCAGCAGTATCAGACACCTACTTTAACTGTGAATGCTCTCTAGGGACTTGCTAAAGATATTGAAATCTTTCTCTTCTGTTTGATTCGGCTCTGTTGCTGGGGGAGGGAGGTTGTTCTCTGTAGTGTAGGATGTTTAGTATACTACTCCTCAGTTTTGACAATCAAAAATTTCTCCAGGGGCGCCTGGGTGGCTCAGTGGGTTAAGCCGCTGCCTTCGGCTCAGGTCATGATCTCAGGGTCCTGGGATCGAGTCCCGCATCGGGCTCTCTGCTCAGCGGGGAGCCTGCTTCCCTCTCTCTCTCTCTCTCTGCCTGCCTCTCCGTCTACTTGTGATCTCTCTCTGTCAAATAAATAAAAAAAAAAAAAAAAAAAAAATTTCTCCAGATATTACCAAATGTCCCCTGGAAGGCACATTGCCCAGTGAGGAAACACTTCCCTGGAAGAATGTCTTTGTCTGACGGGGGAAAGCAAGTAGTTACCACTTGGTGTTCGTGCCCAGGGCAAAGGGAAAGAAAGGGAACCCAGGCAAGTATACCCCTAGCTTCAAGGGAGGCTGGGAAATGCTACTAGATGGGACACCATATACATAAAAAGAAGGGGAGAATGACTCTTAGGGGGTGAAAGGTGTAATTAGCAGAAGGCTACAGGTGTATAGTAAAACAAACAGTGCTGTGCTCCCCTGTGCTTCTCAGAGTTATAATACCTTACCAGGGGACAACAACTTCTATTACTTTCACACACCAGTATTTTATTCTTTAGGTGTTTACTCACATATCAGAGACTTAGGGGAATGCTATAAGTAACTAGATAAGGCACTGACTTTCACTTCACTTCTTTAGGAGAAGGACAAAACTGTAACTGTAAATATAATGAATAAACAAGAACATAGGAAGGAAAGAGAATAGGAATAGCCAACAAGGCAACCACAGTATAATTCAAGTTTGAGAACAGCTTTTATGATTACATTTTTCTTTCCTAGCTTATTTTCTTCAGTGTTATGTTATATATAAGTATTTAAAATATATCATGCTTTAGTTTCATTGAATATCAAAATATTGATGGGTCATATTTTAGCAGGTTGCTCTGACAACATTTAGCCTTTTACCTGCATATTCTATTGAAAATCGTTGATCAAATTACCAATCTGCACTATTAAACTACATTTCCTTAAAATATATGTCAAGACACAGTTCATTATTTCCTGATTAAACCTGTAGTGATTACTGTTATTTGTATTCAGACTCTCCAAAGTTAGTTGAGTTTATTTTCCAATAACTGCAGAGTATACTAAAAATACCTGCATGGAAAAAATAGCAAGACCACAGAAAACCTATACATACAGGCTCTTAGAAAACTTTCTACACGTTTCTAACTCATGCCCATCCTCCTGGTACCTACCCCGCCAAAAGGAACCTCACCGGGGCGCCTGGGTGGCTCAGTGGGTTAAAGCCTCTGCCTTTGGCTCAGGTCATGATCCCAGGGTCCTGGGATCAAGCCCTGCATCGGGCTCTCTGCACAGCGGGGAGCCTGCTTCCTCCTCTCTCTCTCTCTGCCTGCCTCTCTGCCTGCCTCTCTGCCTACTTGTGATCTCTGTCAAATAAATAAATAAATAATCTAAAAAAAAAAAAGGAACCTCACCATACAGCAAGGTAATTCTAACAAGCACTCTGTCTAGAAGATTAACAGATGTACCTCATACCTTTCTAGTCTACTAAGTACTATAGACCCTCTACACTGTTACTTTAGATGCTTTTGACAACCAGCAGAATGATGGCTTTTTATCAGCATCATTTTCCAGCTGAGGAAACTGAGTCATGGAGATCAGATTGGCCACAAGTACATAATGCCATGAAATCAAGAATGGTGAAATGATTGGGAAGATCTACAGAAAGCTTCCAGAAGGATAAAGATACCTCTTTATTAGTCTATTGAACCCCATAAAAGATGGGACCCTGTAGGGTCTAAGTGACTCAGTGACTCAGTGAGTCACCTAAGTGACTCAGTCGATTAAGTGTCTGCCTTCAGCTCAGGCCATGATCTGAGTCCTGGGATTGAGCCCTACATTAGGCTTCCTGCTCATCAGGGAATCTACTTCTCCCTCCCCTTCCGCCCCTTCTTCTGTTCATGCTCTCACTCTCTCTCTCTCAAATAAAATCCCTTAAAAATAATTCAGAAAAGATGGGATGCTGTTTATCATGCTCACTATAGTATCCCTTCACAAAGTAGCCATCAATAAATACTTTGTTGAAATGTAATAAGGAAGAGAGGAAGGAAGATAGATTTGCACCAAGGGTTAAAGGGTGGTTCAGCAGATGGAGCCAACAGACATTCCAGCCCCTGGAATCAGCATACAATCACAGTGGCACGGAGCCCCACCATGGTTTGTGCATCATGAAAAAGGTGCCCAGCTGAGGGAGAAGGAAGGGAAGCCTAAATCACACCTGTGCTCTGCTCACCATGGACTCTCCTTGAGGCCTGTATCTGCTCAGCATGTTACATCTTTCTCCTAGTTTGTCAGCCCAGAGAGCGTGCATTTTTCTTATTCACGCAAATGCATCATGTAGGCTTCTGTATAACGTGTTATATATAATGCATAATAATGCTCTAGAGGGATTTAAAAGTATCGTGCCTTCCAGGAATAGCTGTTAGTTTCGTAGAGCAGAATAGGGCATATGAGGAAGAAGGAAGGAAGAAGAAGGAAGCTGAAGAAGTAGGCTTGGGGTCATTTTCAAGCCGTACGTTTTCTCGTTACAGGTAAGTATCTTATTAAGGGATTACAATGACCAGCTTTGCATCCTGGCTTCACTACTTTCTATTACTCAACATTCTTCAAAATAGGGCTAATAACAATAGATCCCTCATAGGGCTACTGGGATCACTGAATGACTGTATAAAAAACTGTTAAAAGCAGTGTCTAGAATTTGTCATCGCTCACCAAAATAGTAGCTAAATAAATGTTAGGACTTCTCAAAGCCCTGTTTGACTGCAGTAGAAAAGATTTAAAGATCAGAAGCATAAAGACTAATTAGGAGGCTAGGATACTGGTCTAGGACAGAGACAGTAAGGACTCAATGAAGGAAATAACTGGGAAGAAGGGAAGAAGTGGCAGACAGAAGTGATGTCAGGAAGGTTATGAACAAGTCACATCCAAATGCCAACAAAGGATTCTCTCCGAATTCTAAACACCAACTTTATAAAATCCAGTATCCATTAAAGATTTCAAAATACCCTTGTATCTTTGGTATGCAGAGCCACACCAAGCAAGGCCTTGAAAGCCAGATGAAGGAGTTGGACATGTATCCTGAAGATCAGTATTTTCAAAAGTATACTTTTTAAAAACACCAACATCAAAGATCACCAGGGTACTTACTCATTAAACATGCAGATTCCTAGGTTTCACTCTAGGCCTCCAGAATCAGTCTTTGTGATTCGTCTGCTGATTAGAAAGGACCCAAAAGGATGTTGAAGCACAAAAAAGCTGTCAAACAACAAGGAAACAACAAATTGAGAGCAAGAGTCACAGTTATTTCTAGCGCACCATAGTCCTAAAGACAGACTCGAATAGTACTACTAAGCCTTATTGTGATTATGATTGTAATGATGGAATTCAATTCACAAAAACCCACTATGAACGCTGGTGGGATTTTCACAGCTTCTTTATTGGGACACCCAGGAAAGGAAGGACAAAGCTCTAGACACAGAATGTCTCAGGTGTTTTGTTTTGTTTTCTGTAAATATAAATAATATTTCACTTAAAAAGAGCAAAGAAATATGTATGGCGCTTCATCTGAATTGACCGATAGGCATTCTAGGCCAAACTATGAAGCTAACCACAACAAAAATTTATTTTCTAACACCTTCCTGATTCTTACATTTTTGGAGTTAGAGATGCTAAGGTTCATACATATTTGTATTTCTTTTTTAAAGAACCAAGCCAATTGCTCTTAGGCAAAGGGGTCAAGAGGAACCCACGGAAAGCGCCAGAGCTGGGGAAAGTGAAAATTTAGTTTTGAACCTCCAGCAAATGGGATGTGAGGGGGATCCCTATTTATCAGCCCGAATACTAGAGTTAAGAACCTTTGTAGCTGGTGAGACCTAGTTTGGCTCCATGCCAGGATGGGACATCAGTCAACTTACTCAAAATACTTAAGCACCAGTTTCCCCCTGAAAATTACAGACACTGTTGCAATATGTTGCAAACATTCAAAATGGAATATCAGGGACACCTGCCTTTTGTGAATTAAGTGACAAAATCCAGGCATAATGTAAGTGTTCCAAAAGGCCACTTATAAGATTAAAATCCATGTCTGTACATTACCTAGTAGATGACCAGCACGAGGTAAGCATTTACTACTCAGTTGTTGTTATTATTAACCCAATCACTACCAATTGTTACAATAACAACCAGTATTAATAATAAATACTAGATAGGGACTTAGCTTTTTCCTATTGTATTTCTGTAGACTTTCCTATCCTTTGATACCTAATTCCATTAACAGGCCCCCTGAACTGAGATTTACAGGGAAGGGAGAGAATACACTGCATTTACATTCAAAACTTACTGGACCCCTCCTGTGTACCAGGCTCTGTGCTAGGTACAAAAGACAAACATAGGTAAGTCAAATTTCCTTTCCTGAGGGCACTCAAACAAAAAGAGGAATTTAATAGGAATCATAGATGAACACACTCTGAAATCTACCAACACTCTGAAATATACGCAAGTCTGCGTTCATGGGTCTTCATTCATTTTTTACTATAGGCTAGGCCCTGTTCTAAGTGTTAAATATATATTAACTCATTTCATATTGACAAAACAATTATTGAGCATATATGATTATTGTCATGCATATATTGCAGATGAGGAAACTGAGGCAAGGTCACATACTTAGTGGCAGAGCTGTGATTCAAACTTGGGCAGTGTGTCTTCAGAGTCTATATGCATAAACTATTGGTATACACCCAATAGTTCCTGTGGCTTGCATCCAGAACTTTAATTGGCTTTTTAAAGGTTTATGTGACACAAAATAGAATTAGGAACTCAGTCTCGGGGAAGAAAACAAACTAATAAGTACAGCAACATGACATGTGCTATAAACAAGATTTCTGGCAGGTGCTATGTGAGAGAGCACCAGGGAGAAAAAACCCAAGTAGCAATGAATGAGTAGCGAAAGGAAGAAGTAGATTTAGGTAGCGGGGGCATCACAAACACAGCCATGTCACTTTATCCTGATTTTCCAAACACTGATGCTCATGGGCTATTGTGAGGTTATCACAGTTTAACTTTAGAAGCATTGGAGTCACGTGGTCTGTGGTATTAGAGACTAAACTGGGCTATCAGACCATACGATCACCCTTGGTATCAGGTTGAACCTTGGCAGGAGGCCCAGAAGCCACTCACAACCCAGTGGCTCAGCCCATGTCATCCCCTTACTATTTACGGTTGTTGCTCCACCAGACATTTCTGGTCATTAAATATTTATGTTGTTATGTTCTACAGAATTGCTTCAAATTTCCACATTTCATGTGTCAAGAATTCCCAAATACAGAAATAAGGTAAATGCAAGGATGCTGTCACTTAATTCTAATGAATACCCAAGAGTCAAGGTATGGTTTAGACTTAAGTTTAGCCTTGGTTATATATGAATCTGTAATCATATATGGTTAAAGTTATCTATGAAAGAACGAGCCCACATTTTCTTGAACTATGCCTTTACAAAGATACACATACACACACACAATATATACAAATATATACCCATACAGCTGGTGCATCTTTACGGCAGGTGCTATGTGAGAGAGTACCAGGGAGAGAGAAGAACTTTATTTCCATTTGATATCAACAAATGAGTTGGCATCAGTATGAATCTAACTTTTTCATCAATAGGTCATTCTAAGGCCCTACCTGGAAAATATTTTCGAAGGTTATCTTAAAATGTACAGACAGTTTGGTAGATTCCTCAATCTGGAAATACTTTATTAAATATAAAGTTTAGGTTTAGAATTAGTAAAGTCCTCATTGTCTGACATAGTTCATTCATTCAAAAGACATATCCTAAGCATTCTTTAGGTGTTTTCAGAGAGTGCAAAGGTGTTCAATAAACAGAGTTGAAAAGGGCAGAATTTGATTAGGACAGGTGGGATTTGGACATGCAGAGAGGAAAATTTTGCAAGTGTGGAATCAAGGGCCAGAGCTACTTCTGTGTCCTTACTTGGCTCTCCTGTCCACAACCAAGACTAAAGCGTGGACATCCAAAAAAATAACTCCTAACTCTTACATAGTAATTGCTGGGTGCCAAGCATTGTTCTAGCTGCTTTATACCTGCATGAGCTCTTTGAATCCTCATGTTCTAATGAGGATTTCCCGATCTTACAGATGAAGAAACTGATAGGCACAGAGGCTTAGCACTTGCCCAACTCACAACTAGAATATACTGGAGCCAGGACTCAAGCCCATGTAGTCTGGCTTCACAGTCTGTGCTCCTAACCACTACCTTGGTATTTCTCAAACATCGTGGTCTTAGGATCACTTTATACTTTTAAAATTTGCTGAATATTCCAAAAGCGTTTTGTTGAGTACACCTATCAAAATTTTCCATGGGAATAATCAAAACTGATAAATATTAAGTGCTTATGCATTAATTCATATAAACAACAAAATTATGGACATTGAGAAGACAACATGGCAGCCTGGGGCTCTCTTGCTGAAAGGGAAGTAGTTGTGGCTAATAAAGGGCAATATCCATGTGGTGATGAACCCTTTCTATATAGTCTATATCTTGACAGAATCAGTATCACTATCCTGACTCTGGTAGGATACCACAGTCTTGTAAGATGTTGCCATTGCAGTAAACTGGGTACAGAATATACATGATCTCTATTATTTCTATTTTTTTAAGATTTATTTATTTATTTTAGAGAGAGCACATGCAAGCAGAAGGGGGAGAGGGACAGATAGAGAATCTTAAGCAGACTCCCTGTGAGCATGGAGCCCAACACTTGCGGGGGGGTGGGGGGGGTCTCACGACCTTGAGATCATGACCTGAGCCAAAACCAAGAGTTAGATACTTAACTGACTGAGCTACCCAGTGCCCCTCTCTTTATTATTTCTTACAATTGAATATGAATCTTTTAATTATTTAAAAGTAAAATCTTAATTTAAAAGACAATAAACCATTATATATAAACATAAATAACATTTTTTAAGTGAAATAATCACATTTCCAAAAATAAATCAGTGAGGAAGATAGCATGGCTTTACATTATTATAAATCTTTTCAAGGCTTTAAAAGCAGGTTAGACTTTATCTACTTCCATGTCAGCCTATCGCAATATCACACCTCATGTAGCCTTTAGAACACTCCACTTTATACTTGTGAAAGAAAGAGAATACAAAAGGAAAAGAAATGAGTTTAGTGTTATGAAAAAGTTTTCATGGACACCCTAAAAATATCACAGGGGCCCCAATGGTGTCTAGACCACAAACTGAAAAATCAATGCCCTATAACATAATCATGCCTCTTGACATGAATGTTTGATGCTAACATAATATTAATCGTGCTAATAGTTGAGTTTCAGCTCCAAGGCAATGAGTACAAACTTACTCCCCAAGTCAGTGGCCAAGTGTTTGAATGCACAACTTCTTTCCCAGCCTAGGAGATCGAAAAGCTCCCAAATGAGCACACAGTAAGCAAAACAAACTGTTCAAACTGTTGCAATTTGCCTGCTCCCTCTCTGCTGAAGATTTCTGGCTGCCTTACTTCAAAGGGAACACTGTGTGAGGAGAGCATCTGTGGGGAGAAGATAGCAAGGCAAACGTGGCAAATAAAGTACCATCAACTTGAAATGTTTTTGTAAAATGCCAAGAGACTTATGTACAGGGACACAGTGTCATTGGAAAACATAAAAGAGTACTGGAACGCTACAGTTAGCAATGACGTCCGAAGGAATTACTTAACCCTTCTGAGATCACTTGTACCGCCCTTTGCTTAAGTTGCTGCTGTCATGGGACAGAGTTGTAAGAGAGATTCAAAAATCAAAACGCAAACCTACACTAACACACCCACTTTTAGCTTAGTGGTAGATTCGGTCTCAAACTGGGCAATAAATGCTCAGTGCTAAGCTGGGGAAATTTGCCTTCGACTTTGGCTAATACCAAAGCTAGGAAACTCAAAATGACTGTAAGTAGCCTCAGCCTCGTGGATACACTAGAGTTAAAACAAGACCGGATAAAGTAAACATAAGACTTTGTATATTAAACATTCCACAGAGCTACCGGGAAAAATTGAAACAATTAATGCTATAAGAAATTTAAAGACCAGAAGAAAATGCCCTCTGATGTCTAACTTTCATGGATGGAATTAGTTTTGCCTTTGCCCTTTATAGCCCAAACAATTTTCCAAATTGCTTTTATCTTTCTGAACCTGGTATATCTACACTTCTAAATTTTTGTTTAACCTAGTTTAATAATAGCTATTATTTACCGAGGGTAGGATATTTGCCAGACACTTTACTAGGTACTATGTTGCATTATCTCCACTCTTTGCTAAATTCCTTAGGAACAATGATCATTTTTCCTACTCTGTGCCTGAGCAAATCGAGGCTCAGAGCCCATAAGTGTCTTCAGCCTTGATCATACAGTAAGATAGAGGAACTGATATTCAAAATTCAAGCCACATTTCTTCCCTACAGAGCCACGATTATCTGAGTGCTTCCTTCTTATTTCTGCGCATTTAAGAGGATTTTCTAGTGGGCTTTATATAATTGCCTTAGTTTATACCAAAATTCCTAGCCCTTCTTGACTCTAAAGGTATAAATGATGAGTGGCAAAATAATGTTCTTATGTCCTTTAATGCTTTAGGCTACAAGATTTGACCTAGGTTTATCAGAACTCCCTAACTTTTAGCCATGGGAGTTCCTTCAATTGAATTGGTCAAAGGCCTGACACACATCAACATTTGATCATTCTAATTCACTCTTGCTTCTTTTCTAAGCCAAAAGCCTGCCTAGTAATGGGCAGGACAGCTGAAGTAGGTTAGGTAGTGGCAATCTCACTTCAGTTGTCATATAACCTTCCTCCTGAGGGTCTCTGTGTCTTCATTGGAAGAGCTCTTCTGTGAATGTCTGTGTCCAAATTTCCCTGTTCTTTTAAGGACACCAGTCGCTGGATTAGAGTTCATCCAAATCCACTATGATCACACCTTAATTTATTAATTTTTTTTAAAACCTCACTTTCATTAATTACATCGGCAAAGACCTATTTCCAAATTGGGTCACATGCTGAGGTTCCAGGTGAAGGAATTTTTGAAGTAAGCTATTCATCCCACTACAAGGAATTAGTTCAGATGAGTAGAGAGAAGAGTCATTTTAAGGATTTGCATAGCATTTGGTTTTTTGCAAGGCCAAGGAGTGGACTCTAAAACCCTTTGTGTCATTTCACCCATACCCTCGTTTGCAAAGCAAATTTGCAAACTGGTTGGGGAGTAGGCCTCATGTCAATTTCTGCCACATTAAGATAATCACTCTGCTCTATATCCTTCTTGGGCATATGCTTGTCTGTGAAAACATTTTGAGTGCTGGCTCATTGTTCTTCCTCTCTCCATGAGGATGTAAGTCCCCAGAGGCAGGAACTTACCATTCTTATTGGTCACCAAAACTCTAATACCAAGAACTCTACCTGTCATGAAGGCATGTAGTAAATGCTTAGGGAATGACTGGATGGATGTGTAGATGATTTCTTAGTAGCTGACTGATTAGAGTTTTAACAATGCTGTTCAGTCATTCCTTCAGCAAACATTTAGGGACTCCTTACTATTTTGCCAAGCACTGTATTCAGTACTGGATATAGGATACAAATGCAAAAAAAAAGTAAGCTTATATTCCCCATCTCCTCAGCACTAAACAAAGAATCTTCAGGGCACCTACAATACCAAGGACCGTGCTTGGTCTCATGGGTACACACAGCAGCACAGAATTGCTCTTGTGCACAGACCACCTTTGTCTGCACGATTAAAGTAAATGTTCAGAGTTAGATTATATAAAATTATGGCCACATTCAGAGTAAATAACAAAAAATAAGAGTAGTCTTTGTTGGTGAAAACAGAACTACAAGTAAACGTTTTGACAGGCAGTGGGGAAAAGGGTAGATATTCCAGGGCTGTAAGTCTGACTTAACAATGGAAGAAAATATACTAAGAAATGAAACTCAGGAAGTCAAACATAATGACTTTTCCTATCTTGACTGAGAGAATGATATTTAAAAGGTACTTATTGTTCCTCAGATGATTAAATATGGTTTACAGGATAGAGTGAAGACAAAATCAAGGTCCCCACTGATCCTGATGGCCCAGATGGCTAGCCTGAATAAAGCCAACACAGTAAGTTCTAAAAAAGATACATGAAACTTTTATCTTTAGATTGCTTGCATGGAAAAGATTTTTGACCAATTAGAGTATGACCAAATGCAGGAAACTTCTTCCGGACAACAGTTCCTTTGAAAAACACCACTGTTTACTTGAACATGAAGCCAACTAATCACAACATCCAGTGGTGTTCTCTGGCTATCTCTTTCAATCCAGTGCAAGCGTCTACAACAATAATAGAAAACCAGGTCCCAGATCAACAAACTAGTACTCTCACTCTCCTGGGACCAGTCAGATCACAGCTAGAATGCTGTGCTTCCCCTTTTAATACACGTATATACATAGTGGAGTGCGCTTAGACAAAAACAAGTATGATGCTACACAGTTGGAAAATTATAACAGCATAGTTAAAGAAAATGGACAAATATACTCATCAGAAGTAATACTATGGAAGATTATCAATTTTATGAATTTCAGGGACTATTAGAGTTTCCCAAGAAGTATGGGGTTCTGTAGTCAAAAGGATAGCGCTATTAGACACAGTCAGATAGGAATTCCTGCCTCTATCACATATTGACTGTGTTATCAGAGATGAATTACTGAACTTCTGTGAGCATTCAGTGTCTTAATCTATAAATAAGAATCATAATTACATATACCTCCCCTCTTCACAGGGTTGTTGACAGAATTTGAAGGAAAATAATTCTGTAAAGAAGGAAGTTTTTCTATGTAGGACAAAAATGTGATGCAGGATTTTTTTTTTAGATTCCAGTATATTTGACATTCAGTGTTACATTAGGTTCAGGTGCGCAATACAGTGATTAAACGTAATGCAGTTTTAGTCCACAATGGAGGCGTATTTGAACAACTTGATCGGCTTCAAGTTTATACATTCCTTCAACAAAAATCCTTAAAACCTATGATGTTACAAGCACAGTACTAGGCACTAGGGATGGAATAATGAACAAAACAAGACCAAATCTTTGACCTGATGGAGCTAACGTTCAGGAAGTGGAGACAATTAACACCATATATGTAAAATAAGGCCAGCCAGTGAGAAGAGCCACAAAGAAACAAAACAAGGGGGAAAGCCTCAGCAGTAGAAGAGCATTTTATATTGTATGGTCACCACAGGCTTCCAAGGGTGGGGGAGATTTCCAGATTCCTAAATAAAACGACAGTGTGAGAAGACATCTGAGAGTGCTCTCCTGGGAGACTCACTAGCAGATGCATTAAGCTCTGTAATGGAAACAAGCTCTGTGTATTTGACCAACAAGAAGGCCAGTGTGGTTAGAGCAGAGTCAGTGAGGGCAGAATGGGAAAAGCAAGGGAAAGGAAGTTTCCAGAGGGCCAGATCTTGCAGGATGTCACAGGCTATTTAGGAGATTTATTTTGTTTTTTTTTGTTGTTGTTGTTGTTGTTTTTTGTTTGTTTGTTTTTTTGGTTTGGTTCGGTTTTTTGGTGAGTAGTCCAAATGTTGAGGAAGCCATTAGGGAATTCTGAGCAAAGATGAGATATGGTCAGATTTATTATTTTAAATTCTCAAGTTACGTCACTGAAGGAAATAAAGATCTCAAATAATTTTTTTTTTTCTTCTTCAAATAAGTGTGTAGGCTGGTATGCAAGCTCTGCTCCACGAAATTGTCCGGGCTGGTGTGAAGGCGTGGTAACTCCTTAGTGTCCAGGATCCAGACTGTAATTGTGGCTCCTGCGGCTCTCATGTTCTTAGATTGTTGTCCTCATCTTCACGATCAATAGCATTAGGTACAAAATGTTATGAAAACAAAAAAGAGAGGGAGTTAATTCTTCCTGAGAACTTGAAGGATATTTCACAAAGTTTATTTAGACTGGATCTCGAAAGTAGATTTTTTTTTAAAGCTTTATTTATTTGACAGACATAGATCACAAGTAGGCAGAAAGTCCTACGGGGGGTGGGGGGGACCGCAGGTTCCCCGCTGAGCGGAGAGCCCGCCTCAGGGCTCCATCCCAGGACCCTGAGATCATGACCCAAGCCGAAGTCAGAGGCTTAATCCACTGAACCACCCATGTGCCCCTCGTAAGTAGAATTTGATCGGGGAGGAAATCCAAAGGAAGATAATTATAATCATAGGTATATCAGTACATAGTAGGTAGGGAGGAAGTAGTCAGTTATTGTCATAATAAAAGGTATACTGGAAAGGCATAGTAGATGAAGCATATCCATTTATTGAATTTCTAATGTGTTTAAAAAGCTCCATGATGGTAAAACTATCTAGAAAATTAAGACATATTTTCCTATCTCAAGACTTTTAAAACTAAGTGAGGAGACATACAAGCACACACTTCAGCATATATGACAACAAAGGTATATGTCCTTATGGAGACACAAAAAGAGACCCACCATCAAAGACATTTTAGCGCCCTCTCGGTGGTTGTTTAGGTACCTTGTGCTGCTCACTTTTTATACCCCACTAGAATGTAAGCTCTTTGAGGGCAGGAGTCATTTATTGACAATTATTATTTTTTTTAAAACATTTTATTTATTTATTTGAGAGAAGAGAGAGACAGTGAGAGAGAGCATGAGCGAGGAGAAGGTCAGAGGGAGAAGCAGACTCCCCGTGGAGCTGGGAGCCCAATGCGGGACTCGATCCCGGGACTCCAGGATCATGACCTGAGCTGAAGGCAGTCGCTTAACCAACTGAGCCACCCAGGCGCCCTTGACAATTATTTATTAAGCACCTGCTGTTTGAGATGATTTTTTTTTCCCCATTTGAGATGATTGTTCTAAGTGCTGGGGATGTATCAGGGAATATTTCATTATTGTGAATATGTAAATTAGAGAAATTTTATCACATTTTCATTTATTTAGACTTCCTACATGGGATCATGATTTTATATTCCTTTAATCAAGTCACCTTTTTAATTCTCAAGAAGTATATCTAACTTATTCATCGGATCCTGAACAACGAACTTATTCCTAGGTGTTACTATGCATTTTTTTTTCATACCGGGCTCTCTGAACACACTAGCTTTTTGAAAATTAATTGAACTCATATAAATATGCCTTCATTCAATTAGAATATTCAGTGATCACTGTTTTGTGCCAGATCATATTCTGGGTGGTAGAAATGTAGCAGTAAACAAAATAAAGGACAAAAATAAAACTTCTCTTCATGGAGCTTATATTCTACTAGTAAGGGTCCTCAGAGAACTAAACATAATGAATAGATCAAATATGCAGTTTGTGGACAATGATAAATTATAAGGAGAAAAATGAGGGAGGGAAATGGGGAAGAAATGTTGGGTGTGTGTGTCTGTATGTGTCTGAGTATGTTTTTCAAAGCTGATCAGACAGTGTCTTCAGCAGAAAATCCTGAGTAATGACTTAAAGGACATGAGGGATTTAACAATGTGGATGGTATCTGTTTTGAACAGAATGTTTTAAACTGTATTTAAAACAAGACAAGTACAAAGTCCCTGAGACAAAAGATGGACCATGTATCAGGATGGAGGGGCAAGCATTACACGGTATGGACAGAGTAAAAATTGTGACAAGACTCCAAGGCCTTTCAAAGCTGGTATAAAGACTTGGGTCATTATTTTGACTGAGATGGGGAACCAGAGAATTTTAAGCAGAGGAGTGACAGGACCTTAGGTGTATTTTTAAAGGATCGCCTCAGCTGCAGTTCTGAGAACAGACTTTGAGAGAGGCAAGAGTGGAAGGAGGGCGGCAGTAGATATGGAAATGCAATGATCCAGGAGAGATGACTGGTAACATGATACAGGCTGGCAGCGGTGGAGATGATGAAGAGGACTCATACTACATACATGATTTCTGGAGCTAGAGACCCATAAGATTAGCTAGTGGATTAGATGTGGGAAAATAAGAGTGAAGTATGGAAGACACCTGGGGTTTTGGCCTGCAAAGAGTGAAGGATGAGCAAGTCTGAGGGAAGAGCAAGTGTAAACAAAATTTCTGGGGTTCATTTCAAGATATTTGGATGCTCTTGTTATTACCCTTAGTGTGTATAGGCAGATAATCATTAAATGTTTGTAGAATGAAAACGAATGCTCATGAATGGATCAGTGTGCTACAGAGGGAATGAATAAACAAATATATGAGAGTATATGCCCTAGTTTTTGCAGTAAGTCATGAGCGTTGACTGGTCCACAGCAGGAACCAGAGTCAGATGATAAGCACCTGGGTATAATAAACCTAATAAAAGGATTAGATAAAAGGTTGAGACAATAACCAAGCCCAAAAGAGAGTGTGTTTGCCAGTATATCAAATCATAAGACAATTCAAAGAGAGAACCAAGAGCTCACAGTAGAAATGTTGCGAATGACTGTATGAGCAGTGAAGCAATACAAATAATAGCATGTAAAAGAGTGAGACTGCATTAGAGTCCCTTAGATGTGGTTTTGACCTTGGAGGATATTTTTGATGTACTATAACACATCAATTATTGCATGCCAGTCTTAAACAGCTAAAATGGAGACAAAATTGTGATTTAAAACAAACAAACAAACAACACATGAAAGTACTTTGCTCTCTTTACTTGCTTAGCATGTCTACCCTCTTCCAAGGGCATGTCTATCTGTTGCAGGCGGTAGGCCAGGGTAGTAAGGACTTGCAGCATGGGAAAAGCTCATGATCCATGCATTATTGAGAGAAAAATAATTGTCCAAAATTCTTTCATTTCCAATTGACATTTTACAGTCAATTTAAGAATTGATCCGTGAGGACTTAGAACTAGACATCACTCCATCATGTGCAGAAGACAAGCATTCTACCTACCATATTTGTTACTGAGATGTACTGAGCTACAGTGAAAATTTTACAACCTAGAAAGATGAAGTAAAAGAAAGCACATTCTTTCTAGTCCAAGAGTGTGAAGAAAAGAAGAGAGACATAATGAGACATGTGTGTCTCAGGCTCCATTCTCCAGTCCCCTACCCTGAAGGAAATATTTAAATAAGCTGAGGTAAACACTGAAGGCAGGAATTCTTCCAACCTATTTGGGATAATGAATGGAGACATATGCTACATGCTTGGTTTTTTTTTTTTTTAATATTTTATGTATTTGTTTCTGAGAGAGACAGCAAGAGCACAAGTGAGCAGGAATGGCAGAGGGGCGTGGGAGATGGAAGAGCAGACTCTCCACTGAGCAGGAAGCCTGATGTGGGGCTTGATCCCAGGACCCTGAGATCATGACCTGAGCTGAAGGCAGATGCTTCATGACTGAGCCACCCAGGCACCCCTTTTTTATCCTTTTATCACTATTTAAGAGTGTAGAGTGGTGTGATTAGGCTGAGAGAGGCGCTAGATGGTCCCAAGAGTTCACCTCAGTTTCTCCTTGTCTGCCACAGAGGCAGAAATGAAAACCAGCAATCCTTACATGGGGCTTGCTGGGATATAAGCAAGGGGACTGTACAACATAGGCCAGGGACACCTAGATAAAGAGATTGGATGAAGACTATGTCACAGCCTAGGAGGGGCTTGAAAGCATTGGAGTTGAGGTTTTGAGAGGAGAAATAGATTCTTCTTAGAGAGGAGCAAAGAAGGAGACTGATGTCTGAAAGAATAGTTTTATCTAAATGGGAACTGCACTACCTAGAACAATTGCATATATAATTATATTAGACAAATATGTTCCAGCCCAGTCACAGATAAAATAGAAAAAATCATTTCTCTACAGTCTGAGTTTCAGTTTGAGGATACCTGTGATGCTGTTACACAGATTCACAAGTTGTCATATCCCCAGGACTATAATAATTTTACATGATTTCCCATTTCAGATCATTGTATTTCATTTATTCTTTTCTTAGGTCAGGCAACCTGAAATCCAAAAGCAAACAATGGAGGCAACAACAAAACGTGGCTTAGATTTTCAAAGTTGAGTGTTACAGGTGGAAATGGGAACCCCCTCCCCACTACCACCAATTCTTTTTTTTTTTTAATTTTTAATTTTTTTAATTTCTTTGCAGTGTACCAGAATTCATTGTTTATGCACCACACCCAGTGCTCCATGCAAAATGTGCCCTCCATAATACCCACCACCTGGCTCACCCAACTTCCAATCCCCCGCCCCTTCAAAACCCTCAGATTGTTTTTCAGAGTCCATAGTCTCACAGGGTTCATCTTCCCCTCCAATTTCCCCCAACTCCCTTCTCCTCATCATCTCCCCATATCCTCCGTGTTATTTCTTATGCTCCACAAATAAGTGAAACCATATGATAATTGACTCTCTCTGCTTGACTTAGTTCACTCAGCATAATTGCCTCCAGTCCCATCCATGTCGATACAAAAGTTGGGTATTCATCCTTTCTGATGGAGGCATAATATTCCATTATATATACGGACCACATCTTCCTTATCCATTCACCCGTTGAAGGGCATCTTGGCTCTTTCCACAGTTTGGCGACCGTGGCCATTGCTGCTATGAACATTGGGGTACAGATGGCCCTTCTTTTCACTACATCTGTGTCTTTGGGGTAAATACCCAGTAGTGCAATTGCAGGGTCATAGGGAAGCTCTATTTTTAATTTTTTGAGGAATCTCCACACTGTTTTCCAAAGTGGCTACACCAGCTTGCATTCCCACCAACAGTGTAATAAGGTTCCCCTTTCTTCACATCCTCTCCAACAATTGTTGTTTACTGTTTTGTTAATTTTGGCCATTCCAACTGGTGTAAGGTGGTATCTCAATGTGGTTTTGATTTGAATCTCCCTGATGGCTAGTGATGATGAACATTTTTTCATGCGTCTGTTAGCCATTTGTATGTCTTCTTTGGAGAAGTGTCTATTCATGTCTTCTGCCCATTTTTTGAAATGATTATCTGTTTTGTGTGTGTTGAGTTTGAGAAGTTCTTTATAGATCCTCCCACTACTGCCAATTTTTATGTTGAAGTCTTATACCCCAATGCTTCAGAAAGTAACTTTTTTTAATTTAATTTTTTTAATTTAGATTCAATTAGCCAACATAAAGTCCATCATTAGTTTCAGATGCAGAAGACAGAGACGTTATCCATGTAATCAAGAGAGACGTCTAAAAGCCAAGGAAAAAGGCCTGGAACGGGTCTTTCCTTCACAGCCCTCAGAATAAACCATTCCTTGCCACCACCCTGATTTTGGACTTCTAGCCTCCAGAATTATAAAACAAAAACAAAACCCCTATTATCTATTGCTTAAGCCATCCAGTTTAAGGTATTGTGTTATGGTAACCAAAGCAAACTGATACATGAAGAAATGTTTAAGTTGTAAACAGCAAAATTAATCACCATAACATTTTCCAAAATCAAGAGCTAATTAATGCTGGATAAGATACCACAACAAAGATAGCCCAAAACAAAAATTAGGAAGTCTTCTAGATGCTTATGTAACATTCCAGTTAAAGACTGGACCTACATCAAGAACTGAAGTGCAGACCTCCATACTCATATTCAGCATGGTCTACAACAAGAAGCAGTATATACTTTCGGGTCAGGGCAACCTGGATTCCAATCCATTATTAGCTGTATGATCACAGGAAGGTTAGTTAACTTTAGGAAATAAGAATTGGGTTCCATGATTTGCACCCTTTCTTTCACCATCAATCAAATACTCTTTGAAACTCAAGTAGGAAAAAGATCTCTAATATGGTAGATTAAGAGTCTATGTGTGTCTGTGTGAGTATATGCATATATATACTGATTTCCAGTAAGTCCCTGATATAAATCATGAGATTTTGATTAACTTTAAAAGTCTCAATCTATTCAACAAAAGAATTCATTGCTCTAATCATTAGTTTTCTAAATATTTCTAAGATTCCTTCTTTTTCTACACATTTCATGGTGATAAGATTTAAATTAATATCATACAAGATACCCTGGAATGACAGAACTCGTTTTCTATTTTTTATCTTGATGATGAGAATCACTATTTTTAATTACACAGAACTGTTTCATTGCAGCATTATTTGCAGTGGCCAAATTATGGAAGCAATCTAAGTACCCATCAATAGATGAATAGATAAAGAAGATGTGTTGTATATATACAATTGAATGTTGAGCAGCCATAAAAAAGATCTTGCCATATGTGGCAACATAGATGGACCTAGAGGGTGCTATGCTATGTGAAATAAGTCAGAGAAAAACAAATACCATGTGATTTCACTTATATGTGGAATCTAAACAAAACCAACAAAAAAGACAGAAATAACAGAAAACTGGTGGCTGTCAAAAGGGAGAGGGAGTGTGGGGATATACAAAATAGATGAAGGGGATTAAGAGGTACAAGCTTCCAGTTATAAAGTAAATCTCAGAGATGAAAAGTACAGCATAGGGAACACTGTCAATAATGTTTTAATAGGGGCGCCTGCGTGGCTCAGTGGGTTAAAGCCTCTACCTTCAGCTCAGGTCATGATCTCAGGATCGAGCCCCACATCGGGCTCTCTATTCAGCGGGGAGCCTGCTTCCCCCTCTGTCTCTCTGCCTGCCTCTCTGCCTACTTACAATCTCTGTCTGTCAAACAAATAAAATAAAAAAAAAACTTTAAAAAAATAATGTTTTAATAATTTTGTATGATGACAGATGTAAACTATACTAACGGTGGTAAGCACAGCATAATAAACAGAATTGTCCAATTACTATGTTGTGTACCTGAAAAGAACATTATATGTCTGCTATACTTCAATTTAAAAAAATTTAAAGAGGGAAGAAAACAACACATCTTTATTGTTTTTTTTTCTTCTTTATCTAGAAACAGATGTGAATTCTCCTTTGAGACAGCTCCTTTGTTCTGGGGTTAGGGGAACAATTGACAACTCTTTTAGTTTTGCAGAAGTAAAACTAGATCCCATTCTAGAATGGAAAGCTTTGAACAAGAAAAAGCTAAAGTGTTCGGATAATACAGTAAAAGCAGAGGAATGTATCTACTTTACAGCTTTAACACTGTTTTATGCATATTAATTCATATGCATTATACCTAAGTCTGGGGTAAATTAGATTTATTATATTATATTAATTAAATATTATAATCTGACCCCATCTGAAACTGTGGAAAATTAAGACAAGGGTCTATTTGTGTACACTAATGTAATGTCAGTAAGGGTGACAGGAACACTGTCATCTGATGGCCAAAAGGGACATGCAAATTAAAATGAGGTAAATTACAACAAAGAAAATCCCAGGTCCAGGATGTATCACTGGTAAATTCTACCAAACATTAAAATAAGAATTAATACCAGTTCTTCAAAAACTCTTTCAAAAACTAGAGGAGTATGGAACCATAGGCTGAGTGGATTATGAACAACAAAAACTTATTTCTTGCATTCTGGGGGCTTGAAGTCCAAGATCAGGATGCTAGGCTAGGTGGGTTCTGGTAGGATTCCTCTTCAGACTTACAGACCAGCAACTTCTCACTGTAACCTCATATAGCAGAGATTAGAGAGAAGAAAAAAGCTCTCTAGTGAGTCTTAAAAGGCAACTAATACTCCTCATGAGGGTCTCTCCCTCAGGACTTCATCTAATCCTCATTTTCTCCCAAAGGCTTCAAATCCTTTACCATTACAAAAGGGGGTAGTATTTCTACATATGAGTTTTGGGGGCAACATTTAGTCCACAACAACAAACACATCACAAGTACAGAAAACTATCCCTTTTGAATATATGTAAAAAAAAAAAATCAAAAGCTGGAGTAAACCAAATTCAGCAACAGTGAAAAAGGATTATATACAATGACCAAGTGAGATTTAACTCAGGAATCCAAGATTGTTTTAATACCCAAATCAAGCAATGTAATACAGCATATTGAAAGAATAAAGAACAAAAACCATATCATCTCAATATACAAAAATATTTGACGAAATCTAACTTTTTCATAATAAACATAAACAAAATAGAAGTACAATAAGAACTTCTCAACCTAATAAAGGTCATCTATGAAAAACCCAAACATAACACAATGCTCGATTGTGAAAGAATGAAAGCTTTCTCTCTAAATTTTGAACAAGCTGTTTGTGGCCATCATTTCTAGTCACCATCACACTGGAGATTACAGCCAGTGAAATGAAAAAAGGGAAAAGAAGTAAAGACATTCATATCAGAAAGAAGTAATCCAGCTTATCTTCATTTACAAATGGCATGCAGTTGTATATAGAACATTCTTAGAAATCAGAAAAGTTAAAACTAATCAACAAGCTCAGCAAGATCACAACAAACAAGATCAATATAAGAAAATCAATTAGTAAAGAAAACTGAAAAATTAGGAAAACAATTTCATATACAACAGTATTAAAAAAGAATATTTAAATTTAATAAAGTGTAAGACTTTAAGAAGTCTTTAAAGTATCAGAAGACTTACTATTAAGATAGCAATTCTTCCTGAATTGATCTATAACAAAATCTTTATCAAAATCTAAGCAAGCTACTTTATAGAAAGTGACAAGTGGATCATAAAATTCATTCAGAAATGCATGGAACTCATAATAGCCAAAATAGGCTGGGAAAAAAAAACATTTTAGAGGGCTCACTCCCAATTTTGAAACTTACTACAAAGCTGTGGTAATCGAGATATTGTGGTATTTGTGAAAGGAGGTATATATCTGTGTCTGAGTAGTATATTGATATATGTAAATACATAGATGAATAGAATAAAATTTACAGTACAGAAATAAACTGTCACATTTATGCTAAATTCATTTTCAATAACAATTCCCAGATAACTCAATGGGGAGAGAATAACTGGTTCAACAAACAGTGCTATGGCAACTGGATATCGACATGAAAAATGAAGTTGGACCCTTACCTCATGCCATATATAAAAATAAAATAAAAATGTATTAAAGACCTAATATAAGTAATATATAGCTAAATCTACAAAACTCTTAGAAGTAAACACAGGTGTAAATGACTTTTATGATTCCAAAATCACAGCCAACAAAAAATGAAGTGGACATCTGAAAGTTAAAAATATTTGCTTCAAAGGATACAATGAAGAAAGTGAAAAACACAACCTACAGAATGAGAGAAAATATTTGAAAAAAAATACAACTGATAAGTGTATATAGCATCCATATGATATAAAGAACTCTTAACTAAACTGAAATTAAAAAGAAGCAATTAGACACTAAGAAAAAATCTGAATACATTTATCCCAAGAAATGGCCAACAAACACATGAAAAGTTGTTCTAGATCATTATCCATTAGAGAAACAAATAAAAATTTCAGTGATATACCACTTCACATCTGCCAAGATAAATATAATTTGTTATCTCTCTACAGAACACATGGTATAGGTTGATGATAAAGAACTGGGGTGTATTATCAAGAACTTGGTGTCTTCTTCTTTACCAAAGGAGAGCTAGCATGTACTTCTGGTATCAGGTACTGTCATTTGCATCAACAGCCGCATAGGTTATGTCCTTATCTTAACGTTTAAGAGTGAACTAGAGCATGCCAGCCACTGAGGTCCAACCTGTGTACAAAGTCAGCAGACTTCAGCCCTCTTGCAGGGAACAGAAAGTGTTGAAGGGGTAAGAACAGGCAGATTACAACCACATGGTCACAGCCCTATTTTCCAAGCATAACCCCATGGTCATACACCCAGGGATTGGGACATCTTGGGGAAAATTAATTCAACAATCCTTTAAAAACTCTAAGCTAGATTCTAACCACATATTTACATTTTAGACCTACTGTTATCCCCGGACTCCAACTCCTTGATTAGGATAGATTGAATTCATCAATTTTATTTAGGCAGATGACTTAATTATCTCAGAAAACATTCTAGTAACCTAATGCCCAAAGAACAAAAGTTTTGACTCCATTTTTGGTTTGCCTGTTTGATCTAAAATTGCCTTGACCTAAGGATGGGGATTTTTCTTAGATGTCCCTTTCTAAGATTTTACAACAAATAAGCCCGTAGAAAGCGTGGGGGAGAGGTAAAGACATCTGCCCTTGTTCAAAGTTATTAAAGAGAATTTGGGGTTGTAAAACAAACCCTATGGTTATTTTTAAATCCTATGGTTTTATTTTCGCTATATGTTCTCTTGTATCACTTTCATCACTTTATAATAAAGCATTCCTTAAAATCTCATATCTGCTAAAGAAATAGATAACATAGTATTTAGAGGAGTTAGAAATCTGCCAACTGAGTAAATCTATGATAAACAGATTAGAAATATCTGAAATATGATTGCACATTTATACTATGGAGGGCCCCACCCACTTTCTTTTACCTGGACTACAAAACTTCAGCTTGGGTCTAAAATTAAAGATTAGGAAATTCCCAAACAATTTCTCTGGTATCAGTGTGCATGGGGAATGGCATTAAATCTTGTGGCATCTCAGAAACCTCCATGCAGAAATCCCTGAAATGAGGCTTCATGACCCAGAGCCAACAGGCTATTTACTACCTTTATAGTAGTAAAGGCTGTATAATTTCAATAATTGAACTCACTGGCTAAACAAGCATTACCACACAGCTGCAAAACCCTCAAGAAATTGCAGACAAGCTATTAAACTATGATTTATGAAGTCAGCTTTTGTTCAACCAAGTGATTACAATTTAATAAGTTCGCCTACTTAGCTCTGAATTGGACACAACCAGTCAGAAGAATGTGTGAGAAATAAGCTTATGAGAAGATTCGGGTCTCCCATCCGAAGAGGCCATTTATCCAATTAGCCAACAACTCTTCAAAGTTCACTTATAGGCACTTCAGGGAATATAAAATGGTGTTGAATATGGGCCCTGCCCTCTGGAAGTTTATTGCAATATAATAAGTGAATGAAATTTGTACATAAATACCTATATACAGGGCATCATGTAGGCACCAATACATTCTTGTGGAGGTCAGATTTGAGCAAAAGTACTATGCAGCTAGAGGAAAAGTCTTCAAGAAAAAAAAGAGCACTTATGTAGGCTCTGATGCTGTGTAGTGTCTGGATATAAAGGAGGGTAGAACTGCACAAAAATGTACATAGAATAGAATATAAATCACATTGATTAAAAGGGAGGTAAACAGGCTGAATGTAGGAAATATAAAGGTCAGATAGCAAATAGCAAAATATCCGAGTTGTGATTATGACAGTATGTGGAGACTAGTTTTTTTTTTTAAAGATTTTATTCATTTGACAGACAGAGATCACAAGTAGGCAGAGAGGCAGGCAGAGAGAGAGAGAGGGGAGGAAGCAGGCTCCCGGCTGAGCAGAGAGCCTGATGCGGGGCTCAATCCCAGGACCCCGGGATCATGACCTGAGCCAAAGGCAGAGGCTTTAACCCACTGAGCCACCCAGGCACCCCTGGAGACTAGTCTTAATGGGATTCAGTTAGGCAATATTTACCAAGTTCCTACTAAGCGCCAAACACAGAGAACTGGAGGACAGAGATACACGAGAGGAGGTCAAATATGGTCAGTTGATGAGGGCCAGAATGAGGGAGAAGATTAAAGACAAAGGAACCAACCAAAAGCAGGTATTTCATTTGTCCTGTGCAATTGTCTCCCCTGCACCTAGAACACCTAATTTGAGAAAGTTTATGTTTCTCAGTATAGTTTAACCGGGACAAAATAAAGTTTAGAATCTGCTCCTGAGCTACCCAAGACAATAGACCATGGGTGCTATTCTTTTGTTCTCTTCAGATTGGAAGAAGAATATAAAATTGAGGGTAGCATAACTCTTCATAAAACAAATCCTAGCCCTCTAAGAGTCTAAACCATTCATTTCATCTCATGGAAGTTTTGATGATAATGCACCAGACACAGTTCACAGACCTACCAATTCATTCAATCATTCAGTCAGTATTTTGAAAGCACTGCACATCACTAAGTGTGGTCGGATAAGAGAAAGACAATATAAATACCTTTCAGAGATAAATATTCCAGAGAAACAAACAGAAAATGAGTATTTTGCCAGTTTGTAGCGAGTGCTACAAAGCAAGTGAGTCTAGATGCAAGCAGATATTCTTTTTGTGATTGATTTTGATGTATGATTTTTCACATTTTTAGATGTGCAGGTAAAGGTTTCATGAAACATTACAAAAAATACTGCATGCAGACTATGCTAGTTACCTAAACTTATTTGATGATTATTCCACTGATTCATTGTGTGACAAGATCATTCCCATCAATAAGTTATTTTAAACATTTTATAGACACGATCAACATGAATCTTTTAGATAAGTCACATTTTTTACTCTATATTAACAGATAATGTTATCACACTAGATCACATTTTTCCTGTGCTAAAGTGCACACTGCATTCTCTGTTCACTAAAGAACCTCCTTTCCTTAGTAACTTTCTCTAAAATTTTGAAAAAGGATCTAGCTAGACTAATCCAAAAACCTAAAGCACAACTCATACACTCCCTGCCCTGTATCCAAGATGTTTCTTATAATTTTCCCTACCTATCTATCCTTAGCACTGCCACTCTAACTCATTATCCCTCTCCTTAAATAATTGAATAACTTCTTAAATTATTTGTATCTTTTTGTTTCTCTCCTTGCTGATTCACCTTTCCCAAAGGGCTAGATTAATATTCCTAAAATATGACTCTAGTCATATTTCTTACCTCTCAGAATCTATGATGACTCCTCATTACTCATGGAGTTAATGACATTTCTCCAACAGCAATTGTGTATTCTGTTACTAAACAGCCATACCATTAATCCCATGAAAGTTGGCCATCCCACTATGTTTACCCTAAACTCAAGTGACAACTGATAATCTGTGTGTTTATTGTAGTGGTTCATCAAATATGTATTAGAAAAGAAAGGCTTAAACTGAGTGTCAATCTCAAGATAAAACCAAAGAAGACCAAAAAAATCAAAGACATAGAAAACAATGTACAAAAAAGAGAGTTAGCAAAACCAAAAGTTGATTCTTGGAAAAGACTAACACAAGTGATAAATCCTTAATAAGATCACTCAAGAAAAATGGAGTAGGCAGGAATCTCCAATGCTGGTAATGAAAAGAGGGAAAATCATTACAGGTTCTATAGACAATAAAAGTTAAACTGTACAATTATAAACTTTATGAAAATATAAAAAATTATATTAAAAGAATACATCCCAGGGCACCAGGGTGGCTCAGTCAGGTAAGCAGTCAACTCTTGATTCTGGGATGGAGCCCTGCATTGGACTTTTCTCCTTCTCCCTCTGACCCTCCCCCAGCTCACACACTCTCTTTCAAATAGAGAAATCGTTAAAAAAAAACAAAACCAAAAAACCAAAAAAACAACCACATTCCTAGAAAAGCTCAATAAACCAAAACTAATAAAAGGAGAGAGAAAAGTGCCAAGCAAAGAGGTCTTTACCAGTTAATTTTCTAAACTTTTATGGAAATAACAACATGGATTACATAATTCTTCCAGAGATTAGAAAAGAAATATTTTCCAATTCATTTAATGAAGTCAGCATTACTCTGATAGAATATCTTACAACAACAACAACAAATTACACAGTAGTCTCTGTCTTAAACATAGATGCAAAAATCCTAAATATAAGAAAGGCAGTGTCATATAAAAGGGATTAAAATACAAGCAGACTGAAGTTGAGTTATTTCAGGAAAACAAGGGGATTTAATGTTAGAGTATCAATGTAAATTATTCCATCAACATAAAAAGGAAAATAATACGATCATATCAATATATGCAGGAACAAATGTGTTAGAATTCAACACTCATTAATGGAAAAAATGCTCCTAATAGACTAAGAATAAAAGAAAATATCTTTAAAATGGTAAAATATCTACAAAGTCCTTCAGCAAACATCATACATTATAGTCAAATATTGAAAGTGTTCCCTCCTGATATCAGGAATGAGAAAAGGATGCCTGCAATTGCCACTTATGTTCTTCAGCATTCTACCACAAACTCTGGACCGTGCAACATGAAGTTTTCTAAACCCTTAGTAATAAGTAAATTTTGCTAAGTTGTTGGAGAGATCATAAAAATAATTTTTATTTCTACATAAAAAGACCAAAGGTTTGAATTTTTTGTTGTTGTTTGTTTAAGATTTTCTTTATTTCTTTGACAGAGACAGATCACAAGTAGGCAGAAAGGCAGGCAGAGAGAGGGGGAAGCAGGCTCCCCGCTGAGCAGAGAGCCCGATGTGGGGCTCGATCCCAGGACCCTGAGATCATGACCTGAACTGAAGGCAGAGGCTTTAACCCACTGAGCCCCCCAGGCGCCCCGTTGTTTTTTGTTTGTTTTTAAAGATTTGAGAGAGAGAGAGAGAGAAAGACAGAGAAAGAGAGCGGAAGAGGAAGAAACAAACTCCAGGCTGAACAAAAAGCCCGAGGCAAGACTCCATCCCAGGACTCCAAGATCATGACCTGAGCCAAAGACAGGTGCTTAACTGACTGAGTCACCCAAGGAGCCCCCCAAAATTAGAATTCTTAAACACCACTGAAAACACTAAATATCAAGTAGCTAGGAATAAATTTAACAAAGGATATGACTGACCTCTATATAGAAAACAATGAAATATTCCTAAGAAAACATTTTAAAAGATCTAAATATCAAAAATATATTGTGTTTGTAGCTTGTGACAACGTCACTTCTCCACAAGTTGACCTACAGATTCAATGCAATTTGAATCAAAATCCCCTTGAAAATGTTTACAAAACTGACAACCTGATTCTACAATTTATATGGAAATACAAAGGGACAAGTAGAGGCTAGGCAATCTTAAAAAACAACAACTATTGGAAGACTTACACTATTCTCTATAAAGACATTTTAAAGCCAGAATAATGAGAAATGTGCATTTGACCTAAACACAAGCAGTTAAAAAGGAGAAACCAGAAACACACACACACACACACACACACACACACAGTTATTTGTTTTATGACAGATCATTGCAAAGCAGTCAAAAAGGTTTTTTCCAGTGAGTAGTTCTAGATCAATTTGATATATACTCGGAAAAAAATAAACCTTTATCTTTACCTAAAACTATAAATGACCATCAATTCCATATGTTTTACAGCACATAAAGTAAAATATGTCTTCACACGTATAAAAATATATACACAAATGGGAAATTATCTTTGTGAATTTGAGGTATTCAAAGACTTATGAAGATTATAAAACACTAGTAGTAAGAGATATTCATAAATTGAACTTTTATCAAAATTTGTCAATGGGAATATGAAAAGGCAATCTATAGCAATGAAGACAACATTTCTAACATATCTAACAAGATTCATTTACAGGATGTATATATACTCTTACAAATCAATATAAAAACTCACTGGAGAAATGAGCAAATGAATTGAACAGGCATTTCATGAAATATTTAGATTGACAATAAACATATGGAAAGCTGTTCAACATATTTTGCCATGAAAATGCAAATTCAAACTACAATGGGATAACATTATATGGTCATCAGAATAGCCAGGATTAAAAAGATAGTAAATACCAACTGTTAGCAACAATAAAGAGCAACTAGAATTCTCTTGCACTGCTGTAACATGTTCACGGGCATACTGGCTTTAGAAAATTTTTTGTAAATATCTATTGAAGATATCCTACCATCTGGCAATTGTAGTCCAAAATGTATAGCTAAGAGAAATGTGCACACATGTGTACCAAGGCATGATTTCATTTCTTGAAAGATCACTGCAGTTTACCATATAGAAGACTTGATAGCAGATAAACATAAGTGTTATTGTAATAGCCCCGATCTGGATACAACCCAAATGGGGAAAAAAACTGTGGTATAATAATTGATGAAATGCTACACATCAATGGAAAACAGATGAATTCACACTACATGTAAAATATGGATGAATCTTGGAACATTCAGAATGAGCAAAGAAAGTACAAAGTAGTAAACATTGTATGAACATGTGATAATGTCATTTGGACACTGCACACACACAAACGATGTCAAAACCAGACAAAACTAGTTAGTGGTATTAACTACCAAGACAATGGCTACTTAGGGGAAAGACAGATGTATATTTAGTAAGAAAGGTATAAAGGTATCTTATGGCATTCTGTTAAGATTCTATTTCTTAATCTCAGTTATGCAGGGGAATGTAGATGTGAACTTGGACAGTGATATTGCAAGTGTGGATTCTTATAATGGCCTCATGCATTCTTACATGAGAGATAATCTGTGGAAGAATTCATGAGATCCACTGAGAGAATTTCCACTAGTTGGATGATTTTGTTTCCCTTTTTTCATATGTCTGTCTCTAGAGAACTCTGGAATATATTCTCACATTTCAAACATTTCTCTGAGAAATGGCATTATTGAGATTTTTCCCCACAGAAGACTAAAATCAATTAAAATTTTTCTAACACTGGGGATCACAACACCTCCACTTTCCCTCTATATCTCATTATTATAAACAGTACCAGTTCACTTTATGTTATGGCATACATAAGTCACAAATAAGGGATGCCTTTCTAATTAAAACATAAGTTTTTGAATTGTATATTTATTTTAAAAAAATGATGAAGGATGGTATGACCATTCTGGGAAATAGTATGGAAGTTCCTCTAAAAATTAAAAGCAGAACTACCACATGCTGCAGCAATTCCAGTTCTGGGTATATATCCAAAGGAAATGAAATCAGGATCTCGGATATCTGTACACCCACATTCACTGCAGCATTATTTACAATAGCCAAGGTACAGAAACAATTACGTGGAATATATATATTTTGTATCTTTATATAAGTCCCAATAACCTACTCATAAAATTAGGATTTGCTTATTGCTTTGAATATTTATGTTGGGCAAGCAATTACATTTATAAAATAAATTAATAGTAATGCATTCATTCTTTCATACAATATTTGTTCAGTGCTTATTATGTACTACCTCTTCATGCCCATTAATCTTCTCTAACTCCCACAGCAATCCTGAGGGGGAGGTTTTAGTCTCACAAGCATGTGAATATAGAAATTGAGAGAGAGCTAAGTGACTCACTCAAGGTCTATTAGCTGCAGTGTGGATATAAAAATTGGACACCTTGCATTCATCTTTTGGGCTTCAGAGACCTTATTCTTCCCACTATAATGCACACTCTTGCTAAGAGTGAATGGAACAGAGGAGTACCCAGGAAGATGTGCTCAGGGAAAGCTTCACAGAGTAGGTGAGTTCTTGCTTCCTTTGCCCGGCTCTCCACCATGTAAGGATACAAATCAGCAGACTGCAACTCAGAAAAGGGCCCTCACCAGATCTCAACCATCATCTTACACTTCTATCCTCCAGAACTGTGAGAAGTATGTTTCTGTTGTTAATAAGGCCCCCAGTCTATGGTATATTTGTTATAGTAGCCTGAACAGACTAAGACAGGCATCGTCACTAAAATTTAGTGTGAAAAGGAAGGCACTTGACTCAAGGCAGGGATGGCATCATAAAAAGATAGTCCATTTGGATTTCACCCTCACCAGATTCACCTTCACCAGATTCAGAAAGTCTCTTAAGACATTAACAACATGTTAAATGACTGTACACTATTTCAATAATCAGGATGTTGAATGCCTTTAAAAATGCTAATTAATATACTACTACTATATCCAAATATTGACCAATCATTATAATCATTCCAGTATACATACCACTCTTTTCCCCCTCATCCTCTTCATCATGATGACTTAAATTCACCTATCTGCATATTCCATGCCTAAAATGCACATGGAATATTAATAACAATTAATATTGTTATTAATGGGCAATTAGCACTTTAAAATTATGATTGGGGCACCTGGGTGGCTCAGTCGGTTAAGGGAACAGCTCTTGATATCAGCTCATGTCATGAGATCGAGCCCCACATGTTCAGGCTCCATGCGCAGTGGGGAGTCTGCTTCAGATTCTCCCCCTCTCCCTCTGCGCTCCCCCACCAGTAAATATATAAATCTTAATAATCTTAAATCTTAAATAATTTTTAATTGGGCCTTAATGCTTTTAAGTAATGTTAGTACTCTTTTTTCGGTCAGTTCTTTCTCCCACCTTTTTAGGCTAGTATTCCAAACTTTTTCCCCATCTCTTCAAACTTCCCACATCTCCTCTCCAATTCTCACTCTCAGCTGATAATTCTCCTTCCTATTTCACCAGAGATGCTGAAGAATTAGAAAAGAATTTCCAAATACTCCCACCATCCACATACATCCACCTACCTACATCTGTGCCTATGTAGTCTGTGCCAAATTAGAGACATCTCTACAGCAATTGTTCCCTATTTATTCTACAGAAGCAAATTGCTCTTTAATGGATCATTCAACACTAAAAAAAAAAAAAAAAAATCGATCATTTCTCCAAATTAAAAATACACCATTTTTGAGGCCATTTTCTTTTATTTACAACTCCAGTTCATCTTATTTACAGAAGAATTTGAAAGCATTGTATATAACATGAACCCAATCTCTTCCCTCCCATCCTTTCTAGAACCCACTTATATCAGGCATTTTTCATCCATTCACTCTCTAGATGGTCTCATCCAATGTCCTGTGTTTACCATCCAAATGCTGACTTCCCTGTATATACATCCTGAAAGCTATAATGATCTCTAGACCCATATGTCAAGCTGCATCCTTAACGTCAGTACTTGGATGTCTAACAGATGATTTAAACTTAGTATAACCAAAACAAAGGTCCTAATGTTCCCTTCAAATGAAGTCCTTCTGCAGTGTTTCTCATTTCAGATAATGGCAAATCTTCAAACTGTTTATGCCAAAAAATCGTTCAGTTATCCCTGACTTTGGTCACTCTGACATCTCACATCTCATGTTGTAGGAAATTCTGTTGACTGTAACTTCAAAATGCATCTAGGATCCAATTATTTATCACCATCTGTAATGGTACTACACTAGCTCAAGCCAACAATCATCGTTTCTTACTTGGATTATTACAATAGCCTTCAAATTGATTTCCTGGCCTCTGTTCCTGGAAGTCTTTTCTTTCTATACTCAATAAAATAGCTAGAGAAATCACATTAAATCTAAGGCAGAATAGGTTATTTCTCAGTGCAAAACCTCCAAAAGTAACCACTTCCCCATACAGTAAAAGGTTAAGTCCTTACTAAATCTTACAAGAGCCTACTGGCCTCTGTGTACTTTTTCAACCTCATCTCCAACAACTCTTGCTATCTCTCACTACTCTCCAGCCGCACTGGCTTTCTTACTGTGCTTTCACCACAGTGAACAAGCCCACATCCACGTGTCCCTGCACTTCCTATTCCCTTCCAGTTTTCTTCCCCCAGACACCTGCCTGGCAATCTCCCTCATTTCATTCAGTTCTGTACTCAAAGGTCACCTGCTCAGGTCATCTGCTTCCAGTTAGGATCTAGAAATATGAAAAAAGAACATGGTTTTCAAGCTAACAACTAAAAAGGGCCAAATAGGCTACAAAATCACAATTAAAAAGAAGAATCAAAAGCAAAGCAAAGCAAAATGTCAGAAAGCTGAGATCCAAGAAATCTAAATGAAGTAAATTTCAGAAAAGGCAGGGCCCTTCATGGAGAAGAAGGGACAAAAAATCATTTTTGTCCTTGGTGGAATGGTAGGGAAAGAAAGCTTTTTTTCCATAGACTGGGATAAAAAGAACTAGTCCTCTGAAAAACATTCTGAGGGTTTTGGAGGGGTGGGGGGTGGGAGGTTGGGTGTGCCTGGTGGTGGGTATTATGGAGGGCACGTATTGCATGGAGCAATGGGTGTGGTGCATAAATAATGAATTCTGGAACACTGAAATTAAAAAAATTAAAAAAAAATTTTTTTAAAAAGAAAGAAACTAGTCCAAAGTTTAGTCAGTTGTAATGCCTACACATTGGCTGGGGTGATAGATTAGAATTTCAAAGAGCCCTCAAAACAAAAGAAGCTCTATTTTTTTTTTCTATTTTTTTTCATCTGCCAAATCTTTCCCAAGAGTCTTCACCAAGTACCTGGAGGTGCTTTCACAAAAGCTAGGGTAATGGCAAGAAAGGTGAGAGAAATCCTTTCTAGATACTCTAGCTCTTAGTAAATTTGAAGTAAGACAACTGTTGTCTGAAGACTGCGGGCTGAGTAGCAGGATAGAGAAATATCCTAAGGTGCAGAAATCCTGGAGCAGAAATGGAAAGCAAAGAAAATTCTGCAGTTACCCTAAAAGTTGGCAGCCATGCTGGAGAGCAGAAAAAGATCTCCCACACTCTGGAAAACACAAAGAGAGGTAAGCCATATTCATGGATAGGAAAACTCAACACTGAGATATTCATTCTCCCTGAATATATCCATAGATTCAAACACAATCTCAATAAAAATTCCATCAGAAATTTTTGAAGAAATTGGCAAACTGACTCAAAATTTATTATGAAAAGCAAAGGACCCAGAATAGCTGAAATAATTCTGAAGAACAAAATTGAAACAATTATTTAAAGACTTACTATAAAGCTACAATAATCAAGATATTGCAAAGCTAGTATAAGGATAGGAATAAAGGTCAATGGAACAAAATAAAAGGTAACAGAACAAGATCAATGTATGTTCCATCGATACACCAAGTAATTTTAATTGGGAGAGGAAAACACTTTTCAGCAAATGATACCAGAACACATCATTATCTATATGAAAAAAAGGGCTTTGGCCTTGCACCATATAAATCACATTCCAAACATAAATCCCAGAAACATAAACCTAATAGCAGAAAGCATACAGCACTTTCCTGACCTTCACGTAGGTAAGATTTCTTGACAAGTTAAAAAAAGCACTAGTCTTAAGAAAATGATTAATTAAAACGGGCTTCATCAAATTTTGATTTCCTATTCAACAACAAAAAAAACCCACAATAAAATAGGCAAACACCATACTGAGAAAAAGAAAAGTCTGATAAAGACTCCTGTTCGGGGCGCCTGGGTGGCTCAGTGGGTTAAAGCCTCTGCCTTCGGCTCAGGTCATGATCCCAGAGTCCTGGGATCTAGCCGCGCATAGGGCTCTCTGCTCAACGGGGAGCCTGCTTCCTCCTCTCTCTCTCTGCCTGCCTCCCTGCCTACTTGTGGTCTCTGTCTGTCAAATAAATAAATGAAATCTTTGAAAAAAAAAAAAGACTCCTGTTCAAAATACATAAAAATAATACATAATAATACATAAAAATAATAAATAATACATAAAAATCAAAAATAAAATCCAAACAAGGGGCGCCTAATGGCTCAGTCTGTTAAGCATCCAACTCTTGATTTTGGTTCAGGTCATGATCTCAGGGTTGTGAGATTGAGCCCCACACTGAGCTCCACACTGGACATGGAGCCCGCTTAAGAGCCTCTCTCTCCCTCTGCCTCTCGCCCCTTCCTCCATAAGTAAATAAATGTAAAAAAATTTTAAAAGATTTTATTTATTAGAGAGAGGGTGCAAGAGCGAGAGAACACAAGCAGGAGGAGTGGCAGTGGGAGGGGCAGAAGCAGGCTCCCCACTGAACAGGGAGGCTGATACAGACCTGGATCCCAGGACCCTGGGATCATGACCCGAGCCAAAGGCAGATGCTTGACTGACTAAGCGGCCCAGGTGCCCCAAATAAATTTTTTTAAAAGCCAAATACAATAAAAATTAGACAAAACGAACAGATCCTTTTTGTAAACAAATGGTCAATAAACACATGGAAAGACATTCAACTTTGTTAGTCATAAGGGAAATGTAAATTAAAATCACAATAAAATGTCACTACATTCTATTACAGCTGTAATAAAAATTATACACAATACCAAATATTAGTGAGGATGTATGTGGAACAAGTGGAATTCTCATGCATTGCTAATGAGAGTGTAAAATGATGATTTTGGAAAACTATTTGGTAACTTGTAAAGTGAACTACGCACATACCCTATGATTAAGTAATTCCAGTTGTATTTACCCAAGAGAAATGAAAGCATGGGTCCATAAAAAAACTTTATTTACCATGATCAAGGCAGTCTTAGACATAAAAGCCTAAAACAGAAAGAATGCAAATGGCCATCCACAGAAGAGTGAACCAAAAGATACATATATATACATACATACATATATGATGAAAACCATGTTGGATGTCGTGTAGCCATGTGAAATAACCAACTATTGCAACTTGCACAACTTGGAGAATCTTTTGTTTTTTAAAGATTTTATATATTTATTTGACACAGAGAGATCACAAGTAGGCATAGAGGCAGGCAGAGAGAGAAGGGGAAGCAGGCTCCCTGCTGATCAGAGAGCCCGATGCGGGGCTGGATCCCAGGACCCTGAGATCATGACCTGAGCCAAAGGCAGAGGCTTAACCCACTGGGCCACTCAGGCGCCCCCAACTTGGAGAATCTCACCAACATTATATTGAGCAAAAGTAACAAGGCAAGCACACATGCACATACACACATACACACCACACACACGCACTGCACAATTGCACTACTATGAACTCAAAGAACAGGCAACACTAAGCTAAAGGGATCAAAATCACAACAGTGGCTGCTTACAGGAGAGGGAGAAGGATTTATCGGTACCAGAAAAGACACACTTTATGGGGACATGGAAATGTTCTACATCTTGCTTCAGATACTTGTATGTAGCATGAGCATATGCAATTGTCAAACTTAACTGTCAAAACTTAAGTATACATTTTGGGGCACCTGGATGACTCAGTCCTTAAGTCCTTGACCTCTTCTTATCCAATGATCTAGCCTTCCACACAACCTAAATCTCTCACTCCTGTGGACCAAAGATTTTGTTAAAACCACTGATTGTAATCTCTCTATAATCTTAATTGCTATCTACCATGTCCTATCTTCCCAGGTTATTTTCTCTAAAACCAAGATTCCAACAAATTTTAATCCCCAATTTTCATGACTCTTTTGATGTCTTTTCTCCTTTACTCACCCAACTTATTAGTTCATTCAAATTTATGGTAAATCATAAAAGGAACTACCTCACATGCTCCTTAATTCCTTCTCCCCTCTCTTTACTCACACTGGTTAGAGTAAAACTACAAAATTAGTTCAGTCTAACACTCCTTAAAAAATGCAGGAGAATATGGTTGGAGAGATAACTATGTTCATTGGTCTCACTTAAAATTCATGCCCATTAATCTCAGGTGAGTCGTTAATGCTGCCACGTAACTAATACACTTCCTACTCCACTCTCTCAACTTGAGAAAATGATTTTGTAACTTTTACTTCTCACCTCAAAACTCCCAATGACTACTTTCTCATCCTTTCAACCAGCTGATGACTTCGCTTCCTATTTCACTAGTAACACTGAAGTAATCACAAGAGACATTCTGAAAACTACTGCAAATAACATGTTCTGCCTGCAGGAGAAATTCAAGAACCCCCCCCCCATCAAGTTTACCCACCTGTCTGCATACATACTCTATCATTTAAAAACACACTGTCTTCCACTTTTTTTCCAGTACTATGCTTTCTTCCAATACGCACTCTCTCTCCTCTCTCTCCCAGAAGAGTGTCCATAACGCTAAACTAATATATCCTCACCAATATCTTGTTTTGAATATCTACCAGAATTAATAATATATACAAAAGTTAACTGCTGATTTGCTCAAACCTGCTCCAGCCATAGTCTTCCTCACCTCAGTTTACAGCAACATTTTCCTTTTTCACTGTTGTCCTGAAAATAGGTGTCATCTTTGATTTGCCTACTTTTTTCCCACTCCATGTCAGTTTGTCAGGAAATTCTGGTGTTACAGGCTCAATCATGTGCACCTCAAAAGATAAGCTGAAGTCTTAACATTCACACAGTACTGAAGAATGTGACCTTATTTGAAAAGAAGGCCATTGCAGAGATAATTAAGATGAGGCCATATTGGAAGAGGGCTGGGCTCAATCCAGCATGACTGATGTCCTTAGAAGAAGATTTCCTTATAAAAAGGTGGCCATGTAAAGACACAGAGATACACAAAGAGAATACCATGTGATGACAAAGGCAGAAAACTGGAGTTTTCTAACTACAAGACAAGGAAAACCAGATTGCCAAGAAACCACCAAAAGTTAGAGGACTGTGGATTTCAGAAGGAATGGGACCTTACGGACACCTTGCTTTTGAACTTCTAGCCTCCAGAACCACAAAATCATAAGTTCTATCATTTTAAGCCTCCCAGTTTATGGTACATTGTTACAGCAGTCCTAGAAACTAATACAACTATTAATCGCTATATTCAAAATGTTTCTATAACCCAGTCACGTTTTACCATCTCCACTGCTACCTCCTTACTCTACGGGTCTTGTATGAATCTAAGGATATAAAGAGATTACTAGAAATGTTGCTTCTATATGAGAAGTTGTCAAATTCTTCAAGCACATCAATACCAAATAATTATGAATTCCATGCCAGCCAACAATATCTGAACAGTTATCACAGAAAAAATAAGTTGAAGAAAAAGAATCAAGTTTATAGGGGCACCTAGGTACTTCAGTTGGTTAAGCACCTGACTTTTGGTTTCAGCTCAAGTCATGATCTCAGGGTCCTGGCATCGAGCTCTGCTCAACGTGGAATCTGCTTGTCCCTGTTCCTCTGCTCCTTCTCCCACTTGTGTGCTCTCTTGCTCTCACTTTCTCAAATAGATCTTGTTAAAAAATCAAATTTAAAAGAGATCAAATTTATATAAGCAACACAAATTGCAATTTAAATTAATGTGCTTACACTGAGTTTAACACAATGAAGGTTTGTTGTGTTTGCCAAGGGAAGAAGTAAAAATGATAGTGGACAGTGGCTGGTGGAGAAGAAGAGACAAACCTTGATTCTTTGCAAAGTGATGAAAAGGCAGCTAATCAACTTCTAGGCAGCTGTTCAGTAGCATACCCAGCAGACTGAGCTAATGCTGGAGAGGTATCTTTTGCTTTCCCCATCTTTTCCACTGCTTTTGTCATATCTGTCACATATTTTGCTTAATGCCTAAAGCTGTTCTCATTCTTCTAATTTTTGCACTATTTTCTTCATAAAGTTTCAACCATTTGGGAGTTCATAGTACTCTTGCACTCAAATTGCATTTAAAAAATAACACTGTAGCACAGAAAAATACCTTAGGGCAAAATAAAGGCTGAATATGAGAGCATTTTTAATTCCATAGAAAAAGCAAATGTGCACAGCAGACTAAAAAGCAGTAAAAGATGTTATTTCTTTACCCCATTCACGTGCTGTGCCCTACACCAAGTAAAGCTTTTTGGGTTTATCCAAGTATGGTACATGACTCGACTATGTTCCATATATTCTGACTGGAAAATGTTGGCTGAGTAAATAAGTAAGTCTGCCTAAAAATCTAATGGCAAAATGCCATTTCTTATCATGTATTTTATGTGTTCTTGGTGAAAAGCTTTTATGATGCCAATTCAACAGCCAACCCCCCCCAATACTCATATAGAATAAATGTTCTTTTTATCTCATCAAGGGCTGTTATGGCAAAATCATTAGCTGATCAGGCATCACGTGATCCGAGTCTGTTTTGTTCAATGTCACCCACACATCATGTGACTCTTAATAGTACTTCTTTCTGACAAGTTCAGAAATCTTCAGATTCCTAACACTAGCCAACAGCTGCTTCTCTCAGCAGAGTGCAGCTCTTTCTAGAAAAAAGCTAGATGAGATCAGAGTATTTACAAGCTCTTCTTACTTCCTCCTTATACCATTAAGGAAAGTTCAATCACACTCAAGGTAGCAAAGAACATAGGTATCAGGTTTTGAAATTGCTTATGCTCTAATTACATAATAAAATACATCCACTCCTTTGAGTGAGGCCACTCTCTCTTGTCCGGCGCTCCACTGGGCAAGCCATCCGTATCAACAGAGTTGTCAGACTTAGAAAATAAAAAGACACGATGCCCAACTTAATTGGATTTTCAGACGAACAGCAAATAATGAGACATGCAATAATTGGATACAGTATTCGGGATATACGTTTACCAAAAAAAAAATTTATTTACCTGAATTCAGATTTAATTAAGTATCCTGTATTTTATCTTAGCAACCTGATTACTAGAGGATGAGCCATCTATGAAAGAATCCCATCCCAGCTCACTAGCGTCTGCCAAACTACTTCAGTAATTCCTCACATCACTCCCATGAGGCACATAATCCCCAATCACCAGGGGTTCTATAAATATGCAATCCACTCAACACACATTTACAGAAACGTGTAGATCACTTACTAAGTGCTGGGCACTGGGGACACAGGATAAATAAAGTCTTCTCCCCATCCTGGAGAAGTGCACCCTCCAGAGGAAAAGGCAGACATATAAACAAATACTCACAAAATAGTATGCTTGGAATAGCAACATTAACAGATTTTGAGGAGCAATGAAGAAAAAAAAAGAAGCACATAACAAATTATTTCTGAAACCGTAACTAAGATTCTGAGTTTTTAGAAGTCTGTAATAATGAGAGAAACAGATGCATCCGACTTTTCTGTGAATGATATCCACAGCTAATTGTTAAAGCACCTCTCGGAATCTTTAAATGCTGGGATATTGCTGGAAAACCCAGGCCCTTGACTAAAGAAAATGACATTCGCCTATGTTAAAGACAGATGGTTTAGGCCTCTAATCCATGCAATTTATCTAAATATATCTTTATTCTCAGTGTCTATGCACACTGCTGGTTTATGGTCCTTGGTTGGAATGTTAGCCAAGTCATTTTGTGCAAAAAAGGAACTGCGTAGGCTAAAGCTTGGATGAGCTCACTAGAAATTACTTTCTATTCTGGGTCTCTAAGCGACTGCAGTTTGGGGATCATAAAATAAGATGGCTTTGTCTTTGGTCACAGCCTGTGTAAGCTTTACATGCAGAAAAAATGGAGAAGGTTGTGTAGACAATAGCTAGAGAGAAATAGAAAAAGAAAAGGCCTATGAAACAATCCTGTTGAAATCGTCTTTAGTTCACTTACTGGCCACCTGGTAGTAACATCTTGAATTATCAAGCCCTACTTACACAGGAAAATATATGCATATTGATTATCATTTACCTTGATAGCTTGAATTATACTTCCCTATTTTGGTATTATATATAGATTAGCTAAAATAATCTAAAGACTACTATCGTTCCAAAGATGTGACAACACAGAATGCTAAAATTATAGTAACACACACAATTTCAGTTGCTTTTTTATTTGGAGTAACATGGGACATGTTGAACAATTATGATTGATATTCATATTTCTATTATTAGTTGGGAATCTAGACTGCATCATTTTCATCAATCATAGTTAATTTAACACAGGGTCAAAATAACCTTCATCACAAGTCCTTCTATAGAATGAAAGCATTACTATACAAACCTGGTAAACTTTTCTCATGCTCTCTCCCTGTCTGTACTTCTGAGTAATTCCTCTAAGAGAAACACTCCTGTCCCCGGGGGGTTAGATTAGTTTTGGAGGGGTCACTGAAATCCATTGGGCACAAATTCCTATCTGCAATGTAGGAAATATTCCTTTAGAGACACCAAGGTGCCACCAGACATTCTGGTCCCAACCTGCCAAGAAACATTCAATAACTGAACGGTCCAGTACCAGCATTCTCTGAAGGGATGACAATTCAGAGAACTGCATACTCAATCCAAATTACATAAATGTCAAGGTCCCCAAAGCCTAGCTCTTTCTCCTTATTGTGACTCAGACATCAAACTCCAATCTTGATGAGGCACTCTCCATCAGACCTGCACTTAAGACCAGTGTGGCTGTTAGGATTCAATACATCCCCTGAATTCTAAATAAAAATGATTCGGTGTGTTTGACAAAACACTTCTTTGAATGACTATAAAAACTGATATATCTTTGTGGTCATGGACTGAAATATTCTTTCTGGTACTTTTTTTCTCTATGGGTCATAAATATTTTTTTTTCTTTTCTGGACATAAGAATGAAGAAGCATGATCAAAAATAGCAAATGCCAAGAAAACAACCTCAAATGTTTATATTCTGAAAGAAAGAAGCAAATTTAATTTTTAAATCTTTACTAATATTCAAGATAAATAATATATTTAGCTCAAATCATTCATTCGTTTATCTAATGTCCATTAAAATGGCAAGCATATTTTCAAATCCAAACAGTAAACAAAATAGAAAAAGACTATTTTGTTAATACAGACAATATTACAGATGATAAATCATTAACTAAAAATCAGGATTCTAAAATATTGTTTTAGTATAAAAATCAAATATTTGATGAATATAGTTTATTATGTTCTATGTACCTAAAATAAGCTTGGGATTGACCAGATGGTATAGAAGATGTTATTGTATATTGAAAAATTAGAAAATACAAAAATAAAACCACCTGGGACCTTCAGGAAGAAGCAAGTTTATTAGTTTTACTATATAATGTTTTAGGTGATGCCTCTACTAGGTTTCCTACTTTAACCTATTTACCTCCCAATATCCTGGCTCCTAATGGCTGGTTATGAAAATGGTCACATTTTCCCCTAATTTAATGGTATGTACTCTGTCACAAAAAAGGTGAAAGTGAGAAGCCTGAGTTATAATTAAATGGGAGCACATGACAGGATAAAAAAATGAGCACGATAAATCAATAATTAACTCGGGAGAAGCTACAGAAAACAGTAGGCTTAGAGATCTCTGACTATGAATAAGCGACTCAGGGAGTTAATACGTGACAGTAAAAAGAAAGATATGAGAAGTATTAAATGCAGATGATGAAGTGGCCTCTTTGTAATTATATATGTATGACCTGAATGCATGTTGGAGAAGATGAAAAGATCACTTTCCGGGGGTTATAAGGCAGAAGCAAACACGTCATGGTCATCAGTAAAGGTTTCCTAGAAGAATTCCGTAGAAGAATTAGGATTCAAGACAGGATACAATGCTTCAGCAGAAGTTGGGAAGAACAGATTGGATAGAATGGTAAAAGCTACATCATGTATGTGGGCAAGTATAAGGTGTGTTTGAAGCCAGAGAGTACCCCACTTGGTGGGAGCACAGGAACAAGCAGGTGAACAGAACAGGATAAAGCTGGAAGCTAGAATTGTGAATCATATTGCAAAGGATGTTGAAGCTGAGGGTAAACGGGGATTTTTTAAGTTGATATACAATAGGGAACATTGAGAGGATAGCCAAGTACCACTATATAAGACTCTGTGCTGTTAGGAATTTATTCACAGTTTTCAGTTTTGTGTTATGTAATGTATTTCCTGATTATATAAAACTAGGTCTAAGAATCAAATGGTCTTTGACAAAGGAGAAAAGGCAACTTAATGGAGAAATGACAGTATTTTCAACAAACCGTGCTGGTACAATGGACATCCACATGCCAATAATGAATCTGGACACAGACCTTCCATCTTTCACAAAAATTAAAAATGGATCTGCTATAAACATTGGGGTACAGATGGCCCTTCTTTTCACTACATCTGTCTCTTTGAGGTAAATACCCAGTAGTGCAATGGCAGGGTCATAGGGAAGCTCTATTTTTAATTTCTTGAGGAATCTCCACACTGTTCTCCAAAGTGGCTGCACCAACTTGCATTCCCACCAACAGTGTAGGAGGGTTCCCCTTTCTCCACATCTCCTCCAACACATGTTGTTTCCTGTCTTGACAATTTTGGCCATTCTAACTGGTGTAAGGTGGTATCTCAATGTGGTTTTAATTTGAATCTCCCTGATGGCTAGTGATGATGAACATTTTTTCATGTGCCTGATAGACATTTGTATGTCTTCATTGGAGAAGTGTCTGTTCATATCTTCTGCCCATTTTTTGATATGATTGTCTGTTTTGTGTGCGTTGAGTTTGAGGAGTTCTTTATAGATCCTGGATATCAATCTTTTGTCTGTACTGTCATTTGCAAATATCTTCTCCCATTCCTTGGGTTGCCTCTTTGTTTTCTTGACTGTTTCCTTTGCTGTGCAGAAGCTTTTGATTTTGATGAAGTCCCAAAAGTTTATTTTCGCTTTTGTTTCCTTTGCCTTTGGAAACATATCTTGAAAGAAGTTGCTGTGGCTGATATCGAAGAGGCTACTGCCTATGTTCTCCTCTAGGATTCTGATGGATTCCTGTCTCACGTTGAGGTCTTTTATCCATTTTGAGTTTATCTTTGTGTATGGTGTAAGAGAATGGTCGAGTTTCATTCTTCTACATATGGCTGTCCAGTGTTCCCAGCACCATTTAGCGAAGAGACTGTCTTTTTTCCACTGTATATTTTTTCCTGTTTTGTCAAAGATTATTTGACCATAGAGTTGAGGGTCCATATCTGGGCTCTCTACTCTGTTCCACTGGTCTATGTGTCTGTTTTTATGCCAGTACCATGCTGTGCTGGTGATCACAGCTTTGTAGTAAAGCTTGAAATCAGGTAACGTGATGCCACCAGTTTTATTTTTGTTTTTCAACATTTCCTTAGCGATTTGGGGTCTCTTTTGGTTCCATACAAATTTCTGGATTATTTGCTCCAGCTCTTTGAAAAATACCGGTGGAATTTTGATCGGAATGGCATTAAAAGTATAGATTGCTCTAGGCAGTATAGACATTTTAACAATGTTTATTCTTCTGATCCAAGAGCATGGAATGGTCTTCCATCTTTTTGTGTCTTCTTCAATTTCTTTCATGAGTGTTCTGTAGTTCCTCGAGTACAGATCCTTTACCTCTTTGGTTAGGCTTATTCCCAGGTATCTTATGGTTCTTGGTGCTATAGTAAATGGAATCGATTCTCTAATTTCCCTTTCTGTATTTTTGTTGTTAGTGTATAAGAAAGCCACTGATTTCTGTACATTGACTTTGTATCCTGCCACGTTACTGAATTGCTGTATGAGTTCTAGTAGTTTGGGGGTGGAGTCTTTTGGGTTTTCCATATAAAGAATCATGTCATCTGCGAAGATAGAGAGTTTGACTTCTTCGTTGCCAATTTAGGTACCTTTTATTTATCTTTGTTGTCTGATTGCTGTTGCAGATGTAGTGAAAAGAAGGGCCATCTGTACCCCAATGTTTATAGCAGCAATGGCCACGGTCGCCTAACTGTGGAAAGAACCCAGATGCCCTTCAACGGACGAATGGATAAGGAAGATGTGGTCCATATACACTATGGAGTATTATGCCTCCATCAGAAAGGATGAATACCCAACTTTTGTAGCAACATGGACGGGACTGGAAGAGATTATGCTGAGTGAAATAAGTCAAGCAGAGAGAGTCAATTATCATATGGTTTCACTTATTTGTGGAGCATAACAAATAGCATGGAGGACAAGGGGAGATGGAGAGGAGAAGGGAGTCGAGGGAAATTGGAAGGGGAGGTGAACCATGAGAGACTATGGACTCTGAAAAACAATCTGAGGGTTTTGAAGGGGTGGGGGGTGGGAGGTTGGGGGAACCAGGTGGTGGGTATTAGAGAGGACACTGATTATGTGGAGCAATGGGTGTGGTGCAAAAACAAGGAATACTGTTATGCTGAAAATAAAAAAAAATAATAATAAAATAAAATAAATAAATAAAAATTTAAAAAATTTAAAAAAATGGATCACAGATCTAAATGTAAAAGACAGAACTATAAAACTCCTAGAAGATTACAGAGGCTAGACCTAACCCATAGGGTCTTCTATATTATTGAGCCCTGTTCTAGGACTGGCCATGAGTACAGAAGCAATAAGAGTCAAGATTCCCTCCCTTCTGCCCTAGAAGACAAAATTGTACAATGAAAATTCTCCAACAAAATGTACATCTTAGTGTAGTCCTGGATCAGCGTAGCTAACCTAAACATACAACTTCAACAAAGGATCAGAAACACTTGGAGGGAGTCATCATTTTTTTCATCTGTTCATTTTGTCATTCATCTATTCAGTAATTATGTAAGCTTCTTGTTATGTACCAATTCCAGTGTTACGTGATGGAGAAGAAGAAGATGGAGCAGATACAACATTTCCTGAGGGAACTAGTAAGCAAACTTACAATAATGAAAATCAGATGTGAAGAGAGCTAATATAGGAGAAATATACAGGACACTGTGGAGTACAACCAAAAAAGGAGTACCAAACCCCACACTGGAGAAGTCCTGGAAAGCTTCTCAGAGAAGAGCTGGACCTAGAGGATGAACTGGAATGATGCAGGCAAAGAAGATGAGAAAGCTGCCTCCTGAGTAAGGAGCTGCACATAGGCCTAGGGGTAAGGGCTAGCAGGGGGCTAATCGCGCGCAATACACTTGGCCCCTTCCTTCAGACTAGAGCACATACAAATGGGGACAGAGTAGTAAAAGGGAAGGCTGAGGAAGGTGGCAGCCCCAGGTCATAAAGGGCCATGTGCCCCTTGATAAGCTTCTAAATGTTTTCCAAAGAGCAAGCCATTCAAGACTTCCAGGCAAGAAGGTGACACTATCTGGTCAAACAAAACAGAACAAAAACCTTTCAAAAACAGTCTTGTAAAAGGGATTCAATGAAAGAGGAAGTAGATGTACATTTAGGACAGGAAGACTATTTTGATGAGATTAATTCATCCAACGCTCAAAAAGCTGAGCTCAGCGGCAATGTGAATCTGAAAACCATTATCTCACTGTATTGAGTTAGAGTGAGAAATCAACCTGAATGGTTTTATGGATGAAAACACTCTGATCCCTGCAGAATCTCTTGGAGGAACCTCTGTATCCAGCAAAAGATTTTCAGTGTCTTAGGCGACAGACACCTCTGCAGTCTTTGGCACTATCTGCTGTCTATCTTGAACTGGGTCCTTCTAATGTTGACCTCCAGGTACCTCCTGCCTGCAGTAATTCCTCTTTTCTGAATTTAATCCCCATTTAGTTAAATGCCTGCCATGATATTGGATTTGGATGATAGCCTGTGCCACATCCCAGAATGCCTTAAACTGAGCCATGATCCGGTCCCCCACATATATTAGAGTTTGAAAAACTTAAGCCTTGTGAATACAAAACCACTGAGTTGGTATGAGGTATTAAATCCCTGGCTGGGAGTACAAAAGCTGAGGGTTCAGAGTATTTAAATACAAACTAGCATCTAGCACCTCTTTGCAAGAAAGAGCGGGGAATCTCCTTAAGACTAGCCATTCATGGGGCACCCGGGTGGCTCAGTGGGTTAAAGCCTTTGCCTTCGGCTCAGGTCGTGATCTCAGGGTCCTGGGATCGAGCCCCGCATCAGGCTCTCTGCTCAGCAGGGAGTCTGCTTCTTCCTTTCTCTCTGCCTGTCTCTCTGCCTACTTATGATCCCTGTCAAATAAATAAATATTAAAAAAAAAAAGACTAGTCATTCATTACTGACAACAGGAGAGAGTAAGTTGGTGTACCATTTGTTTCACAGCTAAAGGAGAACAGAGGGCTCAGTGCAGTCTCCAAACACCCGACCAAGAAGCTTGCCAGGAAAAAAAAATTTCAAGGAATTTCAAAATTCCACAGTGTCCCTTATTTTTATCATTGACTTAGAAGAAGATAAACCTAAATGAGGTACACATTAGCCCACATTTAAAAATATTTCTGAAAGGTAAATTTCATTTTATTTAACTCAGAAACACACATTCCATCCTTATTCAGAGCTCTTTTATTAAAAGATTAAGAAGAACTGATGTTTAGTCATTCACAACATTGTGGGCAATGATCTTATAGCTTTCATGAATATGATACTGAAGTATACTTTGCAGGGAATCCTCCTCAATCAAATAGCACGGTCCAGGTGTGCTTTCTCTGGAAGATAAAAGGCTGCTGTTGATTGTCTACTCTTAAGAATACCTGTTTTCAGGGGGTGGGAAGAATCTGTGCCTGCAATCAGCGTCCCCTGTTGGACTCTCCTGATTTAATTCCCAAGCACACGGTTGAAGGCGGAAGCTGAAAATGATGCAAAGGAATAGCCGTAGAGCATCCTGAAAAACCTCTTATGTGACTCACAGGGAGATTCATTTTTTAAAAATTCCATTTCCTTCACATTATTGTCTAAGTACTATCCTGTTAGGACTATCAGCTTTGGTCCAACATAGACCCCTGAAATCAGCTTCCGCACCTTCTAGTAGCCACATAGTTCAAGCGTGTGGAACAGGCATGGCTCCTTTTATGCTTTTTGTGCTTATTTGTATCTCACATAACTGACAGTTCTGTGGTTTTTGTCTGCTTCATTCTCACGTACCAAATACCAAAAGCATACCTCTGACTAAAAGTTGAAGAAAACCCTAAGATAAGGAGTGGTTGAGGTGCTACAGGTCACAGAATTTAAAACAAAGCACAGTGCTGGGGGGCAGGGAGCAGAAAATTCCAAGCAAAAAAGTGCCACAGACATTCCAAAAAGCTAACCATTATTAACTTAAGGCTACCTGGTAAGAAATGTGCAGTGCGCCAACATGCCAATCCTAGACCCTGCTCTGCTCTCCACTGTCAACTAACGGTCACAACAGGCACTGAACAACCATTTCCTGATGCTGCCTTTGGACCCCATTATACATGCTGGGAACACAGACGCCACCTCTGCTCTCATGGCCCCAAAGTTAAGCGGGATAGGGCAAAGAATGGCAATCTGACTACATAGTGTGAGAAGAATGATGAAGACGAGGCAAGGTATATCTTGCCTGGGAACAAAGAGTGTTCTTTATCCACAGGGCAACTTTTGACCTCATCGCCCACCATCCTTAATTACTAACACAAGAAACTGCATTACCATTCACCAAAGGATATTTGAGATTTCCTAATCTTCTGTTGCGCATTGGGTAACCAAGCACAACTGAGAATAAACAGTAACATGTCTGGTCAAGACATTTAAAATATTAAAACCCACTGAATTAAAAAAGGAAGATCACTGCATTTGCTAAATATTCTAGTTTTGGTAATTAGAAGACGGTAATTTTTTAATTGCATGTGTTTCTGTTTCTAATCACACTGGCAGCACCTTGGGTATAAAATATGCAAGACCTTTAACACCCTGCCAGGCACACAGTCGGTACTCGATAAACAGAGGCAATATTACTGAACTTTGAACTATTTTCCCATCATACTCATCACCATAAAATAAGGAGACACATTTCATAAGCCATATAAGCAAATATGCCTTCTTTGTAGTTACTCCCCACATATATTAAAAATATTCATATTCCACATAGATAAAACTTGTTCCACTGTACCCACATCTGCTCCAGAACACATGGATGTCTTGGGTTGATTAAGTGTATTAGTTTCAGAACAATAATTCATAGGAGGAACAGTTTGAGATAACAGTGAATTATATTCTCCAAGCAAGAACTCTGAGATAAATCTAAGGGCTTCCAGTGTATGTGGTATCTCTTCCTAAATAACTGAAAGTTAGAGCAGTTATGCAACTGTGCAACAGTGGGTCTTTGACGGATTCAACCGAAGGCATCCATGTGCTTTGGAACAGATGCGGGAGCAATACTAAGATTTTTTAATATAGGGTGGTTACAAAAAGAAAGGAAAAGTAAAAGAGATTTTGACAGTCCTAAGCAAGCCAATAGGCTAGAAAGTCAGGCTCTGTCTTGGGAGAGGGAGAATTCTGAAATTCCTTTGTCTCTTTACATTTAGCATAGCAAGAGACAGGCCCAGGGAACTTCATTTAAGTTTAAGGAAGAAAAGTTTCTGTTTCCAGTTTGGAAATGGAAAGAAAGAATTCAAATTTTACTCTTCTCAGTCTTCTCAGGGCACATGGACTGAGCACAATAAGGCAGAAGAAAGCTAAAGGAAAAATCAAAGGGATTATGTAGGACCAACATCTCCCCATTTCCCCCACCTATCCAACCCCCGTAACCGCCATTCTACTGTCTGCTTCTATGTATTTGACTGTTTTCAATTCCATATATGAGTGAGCTCACACAGGTTTTTCTTTCTGTGTCCAGCATATTCACTATGTATGTGTATATCAAATCGTCATGTTGTAAACCTTAAATATAAAATTTTTATTTAAAACATTTCTTAAAAAGAGAAATTACATGGGAACACTACCCCCACATACTCAGGGAGGCTAAATCTCAAACTGAAGAGAAATATTTGGAAATATCCCATTTGCTGAGTTCCAAAGATATGCCCAAAGGAGGAACATCAGGCTTTTCTCTTCTTTGAACTTCTCATAATTAATAACAATAGGCAATGTTCATAAAACACTTCCAGTAGGCACTGTTATAAGTGCTTGAAATACAGTAACTCACTTAGTCCGTACAATAACCATATGGGAAGGTATTGGTTGGATCCCTGCTTTGCAGATAAGGAGACCAAAGCATGGAAAGATAAAGTGGATTGTCCAAGGCTACTGTTAGTAAATGGAAGAAACAGTTTAAAATATAATGTCATTCTGTCCCTTAATTAGGTGCAACTCTATTACTTTCTCTACCAGTTTTCTTCTCCCTTATGGGAAACGTACGTCTCCCATAATTTCTTCAACTGTACTCAAGCCTCTTTGAGGTTTTACCTTTCACTTTTATACTCCCCACAGTGCATAGCAAAGCGCTACTAGACATGTACTTTTGAGACTGGAGTCATTAAATCCTAATGTCAAATATCCCCTTACTTACAGATAAGGCAGCATCAGCTTGGACTTCATGCAAAATGTGACTATCTCAAAATGGTGGCATAAAATACCCATCTATTGGGGCACCTGGGTGGTTCAGTCGGTTCAGCTTCTGAGTCTTGGTTTTGGCTCAGGTCATGGTCTCAGGGTTGTGAGACGGAGCCTCGTGTTGGGCTCTGTGCTCAGCGGGGAGTCTGCTTGGGATTCTGTCTCTCTACCTCTGTCTTCTCCCTCTGGCTCTTTCCCAGCTCGCGTGTTCTCTTGATCTAATAAATAAGATTCTTTTTTTTAAGATTTTATTTATTTCAGAGAAAGAGAAAGTGAGAGAGAGTATATGAGTGCAGAGGGGGTGGGGAGAGGGAGAAGTAGGCCCCTCACTGAGCAGGGAGCCTGATGCGGGACTATATTCCAGTACTCTGGGACCATTACCTGAGCCGAAGGCAGGCACTTAACCAACTGAGCCATACAGGCACCTTTAATAAATAAAACCATTTAAAAGAGTAAAAATAAAATAAAATACCCATCTGTTGCCATAGCTTAAATACTGATACTGATACTGACCTTGACAGAAGATCATAGTGCTGAGACTGAAGAAACAAATCTGCAGTAATACATGGCTACTTCCGGCACCATGAACACGATATTTGAAGGAAGCAATGCTGTTTATATAACTTAAACACTGCTAAGGACTTAGAACATAAAGAATGCATTTAAAATATCTATGCAGGGGCGCCTGGGTGGCTCAGTCAGTTAAGCGTCTGCCTTTGGCTCAGGTCATGATCCCAGCCAAAGTCCTGGGATCGAGTCCTGCGTGCATCAGGCTCCCAACTCGGTGGGGAGTCTGCTTCCCACTCTCCTTCCACCCCCTCCCCTGCTCATGCTCTCTCTCATGTGCTCGTTCGCTCTCTCATTCTCTCTCAAATAAATAAATAAAACCTTAAAAAAAAAGATACCTATGCAAACTACTATGGGCTTTTCCACCTTAAATGCACAAGAACACCACCAACCAAACCAAGGGAAACAAGTGTAATGTGGGACACACAAACAAGGGAAGAAACTCTAACAAAACACTTTCCAAGGCCATACTTCTTAAGGATTATCAGCAATCCCCTAGTGGGAGGGAATTATAGATGACAAGAAGAACTTATCTATCCTGTGTGGAGTTTGTGGCATATAACGACATATTTTAAATGGAATGGAATTCTCATTATAGTCTACACTGGGGTTGTACTCCTCCACATTGTGAGTTTTTTGTCATCTTTATGATGACCAAGTTCAAAGGGACACTCAAATCATGTTAGAATTAACTAGTCAAGTTTGGGGGGGGGACCTATCGGAAGAGTGAGGGCAGATGCTAAGGACCAGAGAAAACACATCCAAAGAAGCCAAGCCCCTTTCAGAATTTCGTCTTTCATCAGGGAATGTAACATATCTTCCCGGTATTCAATAAGCGTCTACGAGTGTTTGGTGTAGAGACATGTTGAGAGCCCCTCACTGGCCTTTCTCCCATAGCTCACTCTTCTGGACTCTACAATAATCTATTGCTAGAAACAACTTATAGCAGAAGCTCTGCTGGAGTGAAGGTCTCTTTCCTACTGCCTCAGTTACCAAGAGACACTGAAGCAACAATAAGGTCACATTATTTCTTCACTTCAGCAGATAATAAGAGCTAAATTTTTATTTAAAAGTAGACTTGAAGTATCACATATATTAACGGCACTTTCCCTTGAAATAAGGTAAATGCTGTGGTCTCCTGATAACAAATGAGGAGACAGAAAGAAATAGGTTTAGTTTCCTTGCCCAAGGCCATTCTGACATACACTTTGCCCTAAGCTCTGTCTCCAAAGACGCATTTCTGATCTTTAATCATTACAAAGTTGCTAGAGAAGAAACACTGTGCCTATTTCAAGATACTGAAACAATTACATAGAAAAACATTTTTTTTCCAGATACTGACATCTCCATTTAGAGCATCCAAACTCCTATTTTTCCCCAAAATGTATTGACCAACATTTGGTGGCATGACATTTCCTCATCTATATGAAAATGTTGAGAGCATGCCCAAGGGCATGGACGGACGGCATTTTCCCAGTAATCACTCAATAGGCAGAGTTAGAACTCTTTCTAGTTTTAGAGAAGCAGAAGACTTTTTGCTGAACTTGTATTGAACAGTAATTTCATCTAAGGCACTTAGCTCAGCAGCAGCTAGATAAAGATACAAGTGAGGCCGGCATACTGGGTACGGTCCTTCTAAAGTTCACTTAACTTCACTATCTATACAAATATCTCACCAAGTCACTTGGGGAGCTTTTAAGAAGCACATTTCCATACCCCACCCTTGACCTAGTAAGTCAGTAGCTCTGGTGGAATGACTCAGTGACTCAGTGCCCCTGTATTCAGACTTACTCCGAGTTTTCAACAAGCAGATCCTTAAATGTTGGTGGTTGACTATAAGAATCCTACAGAGGAGATGCAAACTGTCCTTGCTACTGACAAGACCACTCAAAGATTAAGTCTGAAATGTCATTTGCATTTTGATTATGGGAAGACAGGGGAAAGGTGTTCACGAGGAAGGCAAGATATCCTTAATGTGTTTGAGTATTACCGCATTATTCTTATGAGCAGTCTTCCAGCACGAGACTGTCTGGGCTCTAATTCTGGCTTTAAATAATCCTAGCGTGTCCAATGGGGCAAATCACTTAACCTCTCTCTGCCTCAGTGTCTCTGTCTGTAAATTAGAGACAATAATAGTGCCTATTTCCTGGGGCTATAACATGACTTACATTACACTTATTTGCACATTCTAAGTAATTCAAAACTGTTAGGTTCTGTTGTATAGCACTCATACTTTCAAAAGGGTTTTGTATATATCCTATGGAATCGATTAGGGTCTATCGCCCTCTACTACCGTGATGACCAAACTTGAACAGACTGACTCTTGCCACGTTACTCTAAAGATTCACGGTACAAATGAGAGAATGCCAAGGCTCACGATTTTTAGCCTCTTCCTCACATACATATGGTTTCCCTTCACTCCCAACTCAACATCCTCTTGGACTGTGAGTTACTACTGTGTAGACTAGAGCCCACAGGAAGAAGCAGTAAAATTCCTTAATACCTAACTTTTCACCAGCATAAACAGAAGAAAGTAGTGAAACTCCTGAAACTTAATAAGGCAAAGTTTCAGTTACGTGCAGAGTTCAGAGTTCAGCTATGCACAAATACACATTTCCCACCCATGTTAGATCTAATAAATGTTCTCAAGCTTCATTATGGAAGAAGAACCACTCTGCTACTAATCTACTGTGTGTGACATCAACAACCTGTGTGACAACAGCTGACAGATAGTTGGCCAAGATGATAAGCAAAAAAGTCTTATGGCTTTATGTATGGGGAGGCTTTGAAACAAAAGGTCTGGGAACCAGATCTCAAACGGCCCTCTGTGTATAACTGATGACATTTACCGAGAGACCTCTGAAAAAGAAATCAGAGTTCATATACCTGCCTTCCAACTACACAGTGGCAGAGCACTGACACGACTGTCTATTGCTTCTGCTGCTACAACCCATGCCACGGTCTTGAGTAAGTGCCTGTTTCATGCCATGCAGAAATTGGCTGGACGCCAAGGAGGGCTGAACAGTTCAAATTTGTTCCATTTGAATAGAGTCTTACAGCAGCATAAGTTAGCCAATTATAGACCTCTCTCAGACTTACTCTATTGTCAACCCAGTGCTCCAGAGGACACTGAAATCACTGGATGTGCCACCAAACAGACTTCTGCCCAATTAACTGGGGACAAGAGGGTTGGCAAAAATGCTTGCCTCGGTAGGGCAAGAGGCCAGCATGAGTCTGGGCTGCGTGCCGGGAAGGCTGAGCAGTAAAGGATGAACAGAGTTATTGATTCATTTTATTTTTAGATACTTTAAAGAAAACTCAATCTAGTTAATCAAGATTAATTAAGATGTTATAATTAGCAAGAAAAGTACAGACCAATGTTTTCCTCCAGGTGCACATGGGCATACATCTAACCAAAGAGAATCAGAACCCCACTTGTCAACAGACAACATTTTTAAACTGTAAAACGTTTGCCATATAAGTTTATATACAGGCTACCATGAATACCCCTTCAGTCTTTGATAATAGTTATTATAATACTACGGAAAAATCTTGCAATTGGTAGTCTTCAATTTATTTATCTAGAATATTCTTCACCTTCACCTTGCATTTAAAACATCAGCATAAAAAATCACCTCCAGCTTACACACCCACACAGGCACATAGGTAAAACACTCAGAAATACATTAACAGGTGGGTCAACATATACGACAGAGAAACAAAGCGGGGACTAAAGACTGATCAGTGTTAGACAGGAAGAGGTGAAAAATAGAAAAAAAAAGTCTCATTTGTTAAAATGAATATGCCTAAAAGATTAGTGCCAAAAAACCTAAACTTATCCCCACAGACCACTTTTTCTCACAGTCTTCAAAGGGCTAAATGGATCAAACAGAATAGGACTAAAAGGAAATGGAATTCATTATTTTGTTCAAAGGAAGTAGAGAGTACACAATACTAAAGGCAAATGTAAGGGTGATCAGTAAAAGAGAAAGCATCAACTAATTATGCTAGTCATGATACGGGGTGGGGGGGTGGGGCACGAGGGAGAGAGAAGCGACACAGGGTCCCCTGCTGCTTTTCTGCCACTTCCACACCTGACAGGGAGAGGAAGATCACAGGTATTCACCAATGGGACAGCAGTGTGGCCAGCAATACCTCTTCTCCCCAACCCCAAGTAAATTCACACATCTGACAGCAAGACACATTGAATTGCATAGTCAAGTACTACTGGAAGTTATAGAAAACCAAGCGTTCCACTTCAGATAGCCAAGTTTGCTCAGCAGAACCTTTTCAAAGACTGCAAGCCAATCTGCAAATGATTGAGGAGATGAACAATCTTGACTGGACCAAGTAATTTACATGCTGGCTTCTATGTTTCAGATCTCCGGTTAGTAATATACGCTATAAATCCAGGCCAACCCAGTAGGTCAGCATGCCTTATAACCTTACATAGTATGGAAACTAAGTATGCTGTAGTATAGGCTATCAGGGACAAGGTACTTCTCCATGAGCTTAGAACAGGGTCCCACTGCAATTCACTTCTAAAATAAGATGGGGTAAAATAAGATACAGGAAAAACATATATACCTGCTTTAATGGCAGTATATATTTTTGGAATTGCAGCTTACAAATGAGCATAGATATCAACTACCATTCTAAAAGAGCCAAAAAAGGAGGTAAAGAACAAACATTCATTTAGGACCTACTCCATCTCTGACAGCAAGTGTTCAAAGTGGTTGTTACTATTTCATCATTACTTTTATGATCCCATTGGTCCTTAAAATCACACTCTTAAAAGGTAGGTATAATTATCAGACTCATTTTTAGGTAAACTCTAGAGGCTCATTAGTTTAAGTGACATAACCAAGTACTACAGCAAGGAAATTGCAAGCTCCAGGCCTATCTCATGCCAATTCTGTTCTCCATACACCCTGTTGCTTCCCCAACATTTTACATTTTATCCAACGTATAACATCAGAAAGATAAAATAATGATTCTGTGGTAGGCAGAATAATCCTCCCCCGCCCCTATCAAACGATGTCTACCTCCTAATTAATCCCCAGAACCTGTGGGTATATTTGTTTACATGGGTAAAAGGGAATTAAGGTTGCTCATAATCAAATGACCTTAAGATGGGGAGATTACTTCGGATTATCTGGGATGTCCTAATGTAATCAAAAGCAGAAAAATCCCCCCCCAAAAAAGGGACAACTAGAAAAATGGTAGTGATAAAGAATTAACTGGTCTTTGCCCACTTTGAAGATGGTAAGGAGCTACAAGACAAGGAATGAAGGTGGTTTCTAGAAGCTAGAAAAGGCAAGGAGTCAGAAACTCCAACGGTAACTCCAGAAAGAAAGCAGCCCCGGTGACACCTTGATTTTAGCCCACTGAGATCCCCTTTGGACTTCTAAGGCTATAAAATAGATTTTTGTTTGTTTGTTTGTTTGTTTGAAACCACTAAATTTGTAGTAATTTGTTATAGCAGCGATAGGAAAGTAACATTGATTGTATTACTAAGTCTCCTGAAAATGAAACAGACCATATAAAATGACATATGCTAAATTTCTATTGAGCTGATAGCTTATACAACTGACTAGAATTAAACCATTAGCAAAAAAAAATTGTGACTAAATTAATCAATATTTATAAAAATGCATTACGTACCTTTGCATATAAATTGTTCTCACAAAACTCATTAGCAGTTTATTTACATTCATATTCCAAATAGGAAACCAAACCCCAAGAAAACTAAGCACTTATGAAAATGTAAGGATTTGATCAATCTCACTTATGTTCAGAGAAATGAACATCGAAACAAGATTATTTTTATGAAGTCTTTGAGAAGAAAAAGTAAGTCTGATAAACCAAGTCCTGGCAAATCATACACAAACAGTGGCTTAAAAAATTGTTATCATACAGTTTTGGAGGCGATAAGTAAGAAAGGAGTCTTAGGAAGGCTAAAACAAAATCATGGTGGCTGCAGGAATGAAATCTCTCTGGACATTCCAGGAGCACAGAATCCCTTTCCTTGCTTTTTCCAAACCTTCTAAAGACCACCCACACTCTGTTTGGTTCATGGCTCCTTCCTTGAATCACGTCTGCACATCTCTTACTTGGATTCTAATCTACTCTGACTCTAATCTTCTCCCCCTGCCCCTTATCTTTATTATTTGCTTTTTACATATTCTTGAAATGTATATCTTCCTGATATGCTTTACAGGATGTATACTGAGATTATTTTTTACTCCAATCTTTGACTTGCCTTTTCAATGTCTTAATGATGCTTTTCATTAATGGGAATTTTAAAATTTTATTAGGTCCAGAGCTCATCATCTGTTACTTTTATGTTTATTGCTTTCTGTATTCTAAGAAATATTTTCTTGTCCAAAGTGACAAAGATATCCCCCTAAAGTTTTGTTCTAGGATCTTCATATGTAACTCTCATTTTTATTATGTTTGCAATTCATCTCAAGTTATTGTTTGTGTACAATGTGATCTAGGACAGGTATTTTTTTCTTTATCAATATCTAGTCAGCAACAATTCCTTAAAAATAGTTTCCTCCCTCTATTGAACTACATTGTGCCTCTATCTAAAAATATTTGACCAAACATGTAAGGGCCTATTCATGGACTCTTTCTGTTTCATCCACCTACCTGGCTGCACTTTAGGTCAATACATAGCTAGCTACCACTACCAGTGCTACCACTTCTATTTTAACTACTCTAGACTTTAAGTCTTAATTAGTAGTATACCTCCAAACTTATAATTTTCCAAGATTGTTTTATCCTGTATTTTCTACATTCACACATAAACATCACTGTAATCTTGACCATTTCTACCAAGGTAAGTGTTGGGGTTTGGATTGTAATTGCAATTAATCTATTGGTCACTTTGCAGTTGACAAATTAAAAGTAATTCACCTATAATGCATGAACACAATATATGTATTTATGTAGATTTTTATTTATTTTTCTGTTTAATATTTGCTAGTTTTGGGATAGAGGTCACACACATTTTTTTTTGGTCAGATTTATCCTTAAGTATTTTGGTTTTTGAAGATATAGTATAAATAGTATTTTAAGGTATCATTTTCAATTGTTAATTATGAGTAAACAACATATTATTACATGTTGACCTTCTCTCCTGATATCCTGCATAGTTCCAAGTGTTGGATCTAAAACTTTGAATTTTCAATATACGAAATCATTGTTTGAATGGAGGTATACTTTCTCTTGCCCAACAGTTGTGCTTTTCATTTTATTATTTCCTTATTGTTTAGGCTTAGACCTTCAATACAAAGCTTAATGGGAACAGAGTGTTCCTCAAGTATGGTTTGTTATGGGATATTTCATAAATGTACTTTATCAAGTTGAGAAAATGTCCTTCTATTCAGATCTTATTGGTCTTTCATGAAAGGGTTTAGGATGTTGATTTTTTAAAAATATCTGTTAATAGGACATTTCTTGGGTTTATTTATGTTTTATTATGTTATTTATTTATTATGTTATTTATTATGTTATTATGTTTATTATATTATGTTATATTATGTTAATGTGATAAATTAAGTTTCATGCAGTGTTTTTACTGCTAGATTTGATTTACTAATATTTAAAGTTTTTGCATCTGTATTAATAAATGATGAAGAGCATAATTTTCTCTACTTATCCTTTTCAAGTTTCAATATTATGGCTACACTGACCTCATTACAACAACTTAGAAAGTGTTCTCTCAAGTATGTGTGTAAAAATGGTATTATTTCAGATATTTTTTAAGATTTTATTTGTCAGAGACAGAGAGAAAGTACAAGAGAGGGGGGCAGACAAAGGGAGAAGCAGGCTCCACACTGAGCAAGGAACTCAATGTGGGACTCGAACCCAGGAACCTGGGATCATGACCTGAGCCAAATGTACACACTTAACCAAATGAGCCACACAGGAGTCCCTTCTTTCATACACTCAGTAGAAGTATGCAGCTATGCGACTGGACCAAATGATATAATAAAGTTTTTAACTATTTCTTCATGTGTCAGTTTTGGTGATGAGAGGAAAAAAAAATACCAGGCAGGACAAATGAGAAACCTAAAACCATATCTACTTTCCTTATCTCGTTTTATGTGCCTAAGAAAACCTTGAAACCAAAAATCTAACAATATTTATGAAAGAAAAAGTACAGGCCAATCATACTCATGAACATCAATCTAAAAATTATTTTCAAAAAACAGCAAAGCAATTTCAGTAATAAAAAATATGTTGTGACCTAGTCAGGGTAATTCCAGGAAAGGAATACAAGTTTGATTTAACATTACATAATTTGTTTTGTTGACCACAGTAATAGATTAAATTGAAAAACGATGATTACCTCAAATATAGAAAAATTAATTTTATCTCATTTATAATTAAAGCAAAATTTTTAAACAAGGAATGAAAGAGATCTGCCTTAATATAGCAAAGTGTATCTATAAAAACCTTACAGCAGGAGCACCTGGGTGGTTCAGTCGATTAAGCATCCAACACTTGATCTCAGGTTTGCGAGTTCAAGTCCAGCATGTTAAAAGAAAAAAAAAGGAAGGAAACAAAATGAAAAGGAAAACAAAACGAACAGAATGGGAGAAGATATTTTCAAAGTATACATCTGATAAGGGGTTAATATACAAACTATGAACTCTTACAACTCCACACCAAAAAAAAAATTGATTAAAAAATTGGACAGACGACCTCAATAAACATTTCTTTAAAGAGAACATACACAGACAACAGACACATGAAGAGAAGCTCCACATCACTCATCATGAGGGAAATGCAAATCAAATCAATACAACAATGAGATGTCACCTCACACCTGTCAGAATGGCTAAAATCAACAACACAAGAAACAGCATTGGTGAGGATGTGAAGAGGAATGCAAACTGGTGTACCCACTGAAGAAAACAGTATGGACGTTCCCCAAAAAGTTCCAAGTAGAACTCAGCCTATGGTCCAGCAATCTCACTACTAGGTATTTACTCAAAGAATACAAAAAGACTAATTCAAAGGGATACATACACCCCAGTCTTTACAGCAGCATTATCTACAATAGCCAAATTAAGGACACAGCCTAACTGTCCATCAACTGATGAATGGATAACAGAGAGATGTTATATCCATACATACACACATATACACGCATGCGTGTGTGCCAGAATATTACTTAGCCATCAAAAAGAATGAAATCTTGCCATTTGCAACAACATGGATAGAGTTACAGTATTAATATAAGTGAAGTAAGTAAGAGAAAGACAAATACCGTAGGATTTCACTCATATGTGAAATTTAAGAAACAAAACAGACGAACATGGTGGGGGGAGAGGTAAACCAATAAAGAGATTCTTTTTTTTTTTTAAGATTTTATTTATTTATTTGTTAGAGAGAGAGAGAGCGTGAGCACAGGCGGACAGGGTGGTAGGCAGAGGCAGAGGGAGAAGCAGGCTCCCTGCCAAGCAAGGAGCCCGATGTGGGACTCGATCCCAGGATGCTGGGATCATGACCTGAGCTGAAGGCAGCTGCTTAACCAACTGAGCCACCCAGGCATCCCCAATAAAGAGATTCTTAAGCATAGAGAACAAACTGATGGTTACCAGAGGGAGGTGGGTGGGGGAATGGGTGAAATAGGTGATGGGGATTTAGGAGGGCACTTGTAATGAGCACTGGGTGATTTATGGAAGTGTTGAACCACTATATTGTGCACCTGAAATTAATATTACACTGTATGTTAACTGGGATTTACATAAAAACTTAATAAAAATGATAATAAAACATTTCCCAAAAAAGAAGAGACAAGAGATGAATTCTTGAGATGATGTGGAGAAACTCTTTCATTTTCAATCATAGCTCTGCCATTTACAAACTTGTGCTACTTTATTTATCTTCTGTGCTTTAGTTTACTTGACTACATAATGGAGATAATGGTAATATGTATCTCATGGATTATTCCTAATACGTACATCAAACATTTAATACCATGCCTAGTGCATAAGAACTTATCGATATCTTACATATTATGCTGTAGCAAAAACTACCTTCCCCTAAATTAGATAGATTAAAAATGTAAACATTAAAAACAAAGCTTTAAGTTAGAATATAGGATGTTTTGATGGGAGTAGAATTCTTCAATAAAATGCAAAAAGCCTAAAAAATTGATAAACCAAATATAATCATATTTCTGCATGCAATAGCATAACAAAATTTAAAGAGAGACAACAGCCTTTAAGAGGACATTCATATAACCTAGGAAATATAAGGAATGATTATGAAATTTTTCTACAAAACAGAGATAAAGACAATCAACCCAATAGGTAAATGAGTAAAGGATATGGCCATGCAGTTCATAAAACTCAGATATAACACTGACAATTAAACAACAGTAATATACTATTTCACATATATATCATTTTGTTTCAAATGATGGATCTTTAACAAATTGACAATCATAAAGGTATGTTTTAAGAAATGCAGGGAAATGACAAAAGCAATAAAAATGTTTATGAGTTTTATACTTTAAAAAAGACTTAAAACAATATAAATTGGCTTTCAGTAAGATACTGTATGAACTGTGGTATATACTTAGTTTTATATTACAGAACAATTAAAATCTGTCTCACTTATGTAAAAATAAATATTACATATTTATACATGTTAACTTTTTGTTGAAATATAGTTCACAAAATTGTGCAAATCTAAGGTGTACAACATACTAGTCTGATACATTTGTATACTATAATAATTGCCATCTAAGCAATAATTAGCACCTCTATCACATCACATAATTATCATTTCTTCCTGGTGGTTGGAATAATTAGTCATTTAGCAAATGTGATTCTAATAGGATACATACATAAACATATAAATAATATACCAGAATGGTCTATAAATACATAATACGATACAAGCATGGATCACATAGACACATCTTAAGAGTATGGGATATGAGAAAGAGAAGGGAAACCAGGGACTTGTCCAGGTTTATAACATTACTTTTTTATCTTTTCAATCATTTCAAACTAGATGTGAAAAAGTAAAATGTCATTTTTAGGAACAGAACTGAAGGATCATGAAGAGTTTTCTGTGTTTTATGTCAAAAGACCATTGCAGTATTTGATTTACTATGTTATTTTGGTTAAATAAAACATTTTAGACCAGAATGAAAATAAAATTTAAGAAATAGGAACTTCTGCTTGAGCCATAATGGAGTAGTAACAGGGATCAGCTGAACTCTCACCTTAAGCAACTAAAATACAAGACAGAAATGAGTACACACAGTATGATTCAATTTGTATAGATTCTCACAAAATGTAATCTATAGTGACAGATAGCAAGCAGATCAGCAATTGCCTAGGGATGAGAATGGAGGTAGGTTGGAATATGAACAGACTTGAAAACACTTAGGAGACTGAAAACATTGGTTATCTCCACCATGGTAATGATTTCATGGGTGCAAATATATGCCAAAATTCATCAAAGTATATACTATAAATTATTAGTTATGTTAATTATACCTCAGTAATGTTATTTAATAGGTAAGCTATTTGGTTATATCCTTTCTATACATCCAATCTTTAATTTTGCATAGTGGGGATTATAAAACTAATACCTACAATGTAGGACCATTTTGAATTATAATTTAGATAGATATTTTTCTAAGTGTTTCATACATACTAAGATACAGTAAATGCTTAATAAGTTCTTACTACTACATACTAGATGTTGGCACATATTATCTCATTTAATCTCAAATTACCCTAATATTTCTGTAAGAGACGTATTTGTATGCTCATTTGACAGATGACAGGACAGAAGTTCAAATCACTGAGGTGAAATATCTAGTTCTACAGCTCACATTTGGCAAAACTGCAATTTGCATATAGCCCCACCAGAGTATAAAACCTTTGCTAGTCTTCATGGCATATTATCAATATATTTATTGATGTCCTATTGTTTAATACTTTTACTTGAAACATAGATCAGTATTTATAATTTCTCCAACTGACTATCACACAGGCACAGTCATCCTGTGTAGGACGTTATTGATGGCCCAAATTCCTAAACTCAGCATTTCCACATCACACAGGCACAGTCATCCTGTGTAGGACGTTATTGATGGCCCAAATTCCTAAACTCAGCATTTCCACAGTTTTCATGTAAAGATAGCCTTTAGTCGTCAAAGCAGGACAGATTTTCTTGCCTCCAAACCCAGGGAAAGCCCGGACACTACAGTGATAGGAACTGGAAGTAATTCCCTTTATCAGCTTGTAATCCTGTACCTGGTGCTCTAAGAGTTTAAAAGCCTGTTCAGTTGTACACAAAGATAAACTCGAAATGGATAAAAGACCTCAAGGTGAGGCAGGACTCTATCAAAATCCTAGAGGAGAACATAGACAGTAACCTCTTTGACATCGGCCACAGCAGCTTCTTTCAAGATATGTCCCCAAAGGCAAAGGAAACAAAAGTGAAAATGAACTTTTGGGACTTCATCAAGATCAAAAATTTCAAAAAAAAAAAAAAAAAGACCAAAAATTTCTGCACAGCAAAGGAAACAGTCAACAAAACAAAGAGGCAACCCACGGAATGGGAGAAGATATTCGCAAATGATACTACAGACAAAGGGCTGATATCTAAGATCTATAAGGAACTCTGAATTCAACACACAAAAAACAGATAATCACATCAAAAAATGGGCAGAAGACATGAATAGACACTTCTCCAAAGAAGACATACAAATGGCTAACAGACACATGAAAAAATGTTCATCATCATTAGCCATCAGGGAGATTCAAATCAAAACCACATTGAGATACCACCTTACACCAGTTGGAATGGCCAAAATTAACAAAACAGTAAACAACAATTGTTGGAGAGGATGTGGAGAAAGGGGATACTACTGTTGGTGGGAATGCAATCTGGTGCAGCCACTTTGGAGAACAGTGTGGAGATTCCTTAAGAAATTAAAAATAGAGCTACCCTATGGCCCTGCAATTTTACTACTGGGTAATTACCCCAAAGATACAGATGTAGTGAAAAGAAGGGCCATCTGTACCCCAATGTTCATAGCAGCAATGGCCACAGTCACCAAATTGTGGAAAGAACCAAGATGCCCTTCAACGGATCAATGGATAAAGAAGATATGGTCCATATATACAAAGGAGTATTATGCCTCCATCAGAAAGGATGAATACCCAACTTTTGTATCAACATGGACAGGACTGGAGGAGATTATGCTGAGTGAACTAAGTCAAGCAGAGAGAGTCAATTATCATATGGTTTCACTTACTTGTGGAGCATAAGGAGCAACATGGAGGACATGGGGAGATGGAGAGGAGAAGAGAGTTGGAGAAAATCGGAGGGGGAGATGAACCATGAGAGACTGTGGACTCTGAGAAACAAACAGGATTTTGGAAGGGAAAGGGGTAGGGGGTTGGGTGAGTCTTGCAGCGGGTATTAAGGAGGGCACGTATAGCCTGGAGAACTGGGTGTGGTGCATAAACAATGAATTTTGGAACACACACAAAAAAATTAAATTAAATTTTAAAAAAGAATATAAAAAAAAGAATATATACACATAGATGTAGCATCAACTAATTCAGATTCTTTTGAAAATCTGACCTGAAGCCAATTAGAGTTTAACTCATATGAAAGAACAGGCCCGCTAAGAATATTTATGTTATAATCAAACATAATTGTAAACAACTCTTTAACCTAATTAAAATAAAACTCAACTATTTTAGCTTTATAATTTTAACAACTAGAATGTTAATAATGAAAATAATTATTTTTCATAATGGTCCTTTCCATGAAATTACTTGATTATTTATTACTTTAAATGACTAGGTTTTCTTTTATAATGGATAACCCTAGGTTTATTTTGTAATAATTTAAAATTTTAATTTCCAGCTAGTTCAATTTAATAAAATACAGAAAATTTGGAAATTGTATATGCAGATTCTATTGAACAAATGATTTAGATGAGATTTTCTCCTGGAAAAAGTAATAGCCAGGTAGTCTTATATTTTATTTTTCAAATTTCCAAAGTATAAAAGTGTCTAGTACATAAATAGTTTCTTAATATTCGCTGAATGAATTCCCTGCAGTCATCCATAAGCTTGTAATAATTTTAAATTACAAATCCATGGATTTGATATGATTCCATCAGCATACCGTATTTTTGTAAAGTAAAACATCTTATTGAAATAAATGAAGAGTGGAATAATGGAATAATTGAACTTGGAAATGCACACATACAGTTACTGAAGAAGTTTTTAGCTCTGTGACTTTGATCAAACAAATTAACCTCTCTGTGGTTTTTATCCTATAACAAATTGATAATAGAAATATTTCCTATCCCATAGCATTATTATAAAATTTTTAAAATTCAGAAACCTATTGGGTACCTAGTGAAAACAAGGAAAAAAGTGTTCTATATCATGCAACAAACATTTGCTTACAAAAACCAAAATTAGTATATTAATATATTTTTTTTTTAAAGATTTTATTTATTTATTTGACAGAGAGAGATCACAAGTAGACAGAGAGGCAGGCAGAGAGAGAGAGAGGGAAGCAGGCTCCCTGCCGAGCAGAGAGCCCGATGTGGGACTCGATCCCAGGACCCCGAGATCATGACCTGAGCCGAAGGCAGCGGCTTAACCCACTGAGCCACCCAGGCGCCCTAGTATATTAATATATTAATACATTGTAATTGGAATATTTGTATTATATCTTGTACAGAACTATAGGCAAGCTAATATTAGTGTAGAAGAGTTAATAATGTATACTTCACATTAAATATATCCAGCTGAAATATTAAAACAAAAATAGTTTATATAAATAAGACGATTGCAAAAAATAAAATTTTTTAAAAGTCTGTTCAGTTGTTGTTGTTTTCTAGAATCAGGCCATAGATCCCAACAATCCTGGTTATTGAATGCCCTATCACTGGATAAACTATTTTACAGATATCTCTAAAACATTACAAATGTCTATAAAACATTTATCTTCTTGCTTATATGAACAATACTCATTCTGTGCAAAAGCATAGATCTTATGATATGTCATTTATATTCCAAAATCAACTTTAATTCCATGTAGTTTTGGTTACTAGTAACACGCATTCCTTATTCACTCAACAAATAATGAAGCACCCACTCTGTATTTACAATGTTGAATTAAGATCTATTCCCTGATCTAACCAAGCTTATCGTCTAGGGCAGTATATATGATTTAAGGACAGCTAGCACCATAATTATTCAAGTATTGTTAAAATGTATGATTCTAGCCTCACCCAGACCTACAGTATCAGAATCTCTAGGGACGGGCCTCAAGCATCTACATATCTACATGCTGATAACAGCTCCCAAGTGATGCTGATGTAGTGCAAAGCCTATGGGTTAATGTCAAATTCATAAAACATCAGCACTGAATCAAGTACTAGCCCTTACAGCTGCAAGATAATTTGGTAATCTTCTGGTGTCTCATAAACTTCATTTTACACATGAGGATCCGGAGATCAAAACAGTACCTTGTCTAAAGTCACCTGTCCTCTGGGCACATCCACCACTGGAACGTAAGTCTCCTTGTCATTCTAGGTTTACTACATATTTTACTGTCCAAATTGATTTACTGTCCAAACCTGAGAGTGGAAAAGGTGAACTATTAATAATTCCAGCGGGACAACAGAAATAAACTGGAACTTTACTGGGCAAACCAAGACCTAGCACCACCTTATCTAATCCCCAACGTTTCATGATTCCATATTCACATATAAGTTAACCTACCCTCAAATGTCTTCCTTTAGAATCAGTTTTGTATTCTCATGCATAGACATTTATAAGTTCCCCAAGTGACACCTCCTGTACATTTGGACTTAGTGGAAATGTATTTATTTCTCCTCTTCTAGCAAACGACAGATGGGACCTTTATTTTCCCAGGTCACATTGGCGCTTTATGGTAGAACACAGTTTTTAAGAGTTCAGGCTATGTAATCTTACAGACCCGAGTTTAGATCAACCTGAGTTTATATCAGATAGATGTGTGATCTTGAGAAACCTACTTCATCTTTCCATGACTCAGTTTCCTCAGTGAAAAACTAATCACTGAGAATGTTAAATAGGTTAATGCAACCAAAGTGATCAGAAGTAGGGTACCTCGCTGGCTCAGTTGGTAAAGCATGTGACTCCTGATCTTGGGGTGGGGAGCTTGAGCCCCCTGTTGGGAGTAGAGTTACTTTAAATAATAAATAAAAATGATAATTGACTCTCTCTGCTTGACTTATTTCACTCAGCATAATCTCTTCAATTATCATATGGTTTCACTTATTTGTGGAGCATAACAAATAGTATGGAGGACATGGGGAGTTAGGAGAAGGGAGTTGGGGGAAATTGGAAGGGGAGGTGAACCATGAGAGACTATGGACTCTGAAAAACAATCTGAAGGGTTTGAAGAGGTGGGGGGGGTGGGAGTTTGGGGGAACCAGGTGGTGGGTATTAGAGAGGGCACAGATTGCATGGAGCACTGGGTGTGGTACAAAAACAATGAATACTGTTATGCTGAAAATAAATTTTAAAAAATGATTAAAAAATAATAATAAATAAAAATGATAAAATGATCAGAAGAATATATAGCACATGGTGAGCACTTAGATATTCTTCATCATTATTGTTATTAATAGAACTTGCCACACTGATATTTTAAAACATTTTTTGAAACAAGAGATCTATGTAGGAAGACGAATTAGAACATCATAGACTTTAGAACAGAGGTCGTTATTCACATTCTCTCTATGGTTTCAAATCAGGCCAACCCAAGTTTGAGTACTGACTTAACCATCGCATGTCCCTATTCAAGCTACTTCACAACCCTACAACCTCAGTTTTCTCAACTCTAAGACAGTAATAATTCCACTAACAGTATTACAGTCATGTTGTCATGTTTAAAAATCATCAGTACAAGTGATTTCAACAGAACCATGAAGAGGAGGCACACAATAAATAACAGATCCCATGGAGCACCTGGGTGGTGCAGTTAAGCATCCCGCTCCTGATTTTGGCCCAGGTCATGACCTTGGGGGTCATGAGATTGAGCCCTGCAGCAGGTTCTGTGCTAGGTGTGGAGCCTGCTTGAGATCTCTCTCCCAGCCCTTCCCCAACCCCTAGGGATGTTTGCTCTCACTCACTTGCTCCCATGCTCGCTCTTGCTCTAATAATAATAATCAGATCCCACTACTGTTAATATTTTTCTTACAGATCATAAATATTTACTTGGTTTTAAAACAAAGGAGAATTATAAAGGACACAAAGCTTAGAATGTTTGATAAATATCCTTATTCAAAAATCTAACAGACTGGTGGTTTTTGCACACATTTATGATGCTCCATTTTCATAAGTCCAACTCCTGGCTTGCCCATTCCACATTTTTTTTGAGCAAGTAAAACTGGACAAAAACATAGTATTTGGAATGTATTACTCAAAATAAAATAGCTAAATGTTCACCCTTATATGTACAGGGATTTCTTCTCTTTTTGGTATGGTTGATACATAATGTAAGATTCATTTTAGAAGTACAAAACCAAAAAGTATGTTCTTCTGAAAATGACTAATCCTTTTATAACACTGGATATCAGAATAATCTACTTGCAACCAACTTTCCATCCTCTAAATATTTTAGCAACACTAGTGCAATAATGAGAACTTAACTAGAAATCATAAATTTTTGAAATGTGCATTTTTTTAAATTTGACTACAACCCAAGGTCAATGAATGAGATCATTAACAAGCCCTCATTACTTAGCAGTGACCTCTAATGATATTCATTTTAAATTCGCCATTGGGGATTTTAATTGTTCTTACGCAGCTGTGGTTCCTCATTATTTGAATATCATACATATCATTGTAAACATTAAAAATCTCATTCAGAGAAGTATTTCAAGAGTGACATTAGAATGAGACCATGTATTTGAGGGCATTGGAATGGTACACTGCTCCCAAGAGTGTGCCTAGGTGGAGTCATATATGAATGTATGTGTGGATCCAATTCCATATAGTATGAAAGAGACAATTTAACCTTGAACATTGAGAAAGAAAAATTATTTTTATAACTGTATTAGTAATTATCAGCGTGGCAAAGGAAAATCTCACTGATTATCTATTCTTCATAATAGATGAGCTCAGAGTTGTTTTTCCAAGTTGGGGATGAGTCTGCACAAACAAATCGAAGGGTTATGGCATAAAACCTTGTTAAGAACATTTTTGCAAAAACACCTGGCAAGCTTAGATGTTCTATATCTGGCTCCAGACTGGAGTTTCACCCAGTGCAAAGTTAAATGCCCCATTTAACTAACCAACATATTTAAACTCAAGATTTGGTCTTCAATGGCTCTAATCCTTTCATACAGGACCATTCATAAGTATCCTTATATGTTTTAGGATTCATGTAGGAGTATTTCTTTCCTATATGTTTATTCCCAAGTTTAAGTATTGTTTTACTCATTAATGATCAACTCCCTCAAACTGGTATTACCCTAATGATTACCTAGATGTTTTAAGCAAGCTCTCATAACACTAAGTTTAGATATTGGATAAAAATGCTTATTTAACGAGTATCAATATTTTAGTGCCATTCTACCCAACCAAATATATGCTCTGGAAAGTACAAGCTGAGTTGAAAGTCCTTGCCATGACTGTTCTGCTTAAGATATTGAACACATTCATGAATATTTCATAGGAGTACATAGTCTTAGGAGTTTCTAATTGCCAACATAATTTCTTAAAAGGTAGAATACAAAAGTGGAAGGTCAGAAACGGAGGCTGCTATAGCATATATCTGCCATTTCCATTCTATAACCTTGAGTTACTAATTGGGATAAACAGGATTGCTCTTCATCCAAGTAATTCCTAAATACCCACTATATACCAGGTAATTTCTGAAGTGAAGGAAGAAATGGATACAGTCAAAAACTTGATTGTATTGATTGGAGTTTAGATTTCATTACTTAATTCATTACAAAATGTTAAAATTAATTTCATTACAAAATGTTTTCTATCTCTTGTTATAAACAAACATTCCCAAGTCAGGTGATGCTATGTCAATTGTACTTCCTCTCCACTGGTGATGGAATTATTTACTGATAAGAAAATAATGTTGTAAAATGCAAGGCATTTATTTCTTCTAATTCTTAAGTTTTAGAAATTTTAGATGGATTTAAAATTGTGTTTCCTCATCTGGCTCGTGCTCTCTGCCAGTTAGTGTCTTGATCTTATTCCAAAGAACTATCCAGTTCTTTTCCTCCCTCACCAGTAGTGGTACAAGCATGACTTTTCGCCAAATAGCTTTGGCATGCTTCATTCTTGGGAATTCCAGCTTATACAGATGTTTCCTCAGCCTGTCTTTTAGACTCTGGGCTGAAATTCAATCCGTATTTCACAATGAATAATGTCAACCAGAATACACTAGCACCCCAATGGAAAAATGATCCACAGGTCATCACTAGAAAGCAAAAACAAGAAAGAACAAAACCAAAAAACACCCCACAAGGACACAGAATTATATTTATAAATTCATTCTCTTTGCCATAAACATTTCCCCCCACTTTTTAATCTTGGCTTGTATGCAATATAAGAAAACTTGCCTTTGGATTAGTGTTTTGTTAGTAAAATTTCAATTAAAAATTATTATGACAGGGGCGCCTGGGTGGCTCAGTGGGTTAAGCCTCTGCCTTCAGCTCAGGTCATGATCTCAGGGTCCTGGGATCGAGCCCCGCATCTGGCTCTCTGCTCAGCAGGAAGCCTGCTTCCCTCCCTCTCTCTCTCTGCCTGCCACTTGCCTACTTGTGATCTCTCTGTGTCAAATAAATAAATAAAATCTTCAAAATTTGTTGAATGAATTTATAAAAAAAATTATTATGACAAGTGCTTAATGCATTTATATTATTAGGTCACACAGATATTTGGATGTTAAAAATGATCATAGAGTCAATAGTAAATATCAAGAAGTAATAAGAGTTTCAGTAAAGACCAAATCTAAAGTGTGTCTTACAGGTAATGAAACATCAGATATATATAACTATTTAAACCTCCGAAAACAAGTAAATGTAATGACAATATAGGATTTTCTAAAATCCTTTATCCAGACAAGTCTTGCCTTTAAAGCAAATCATATTCGTTTCAGGTTCAACATAAGGAATAAGTAAGTACATTGAGATATTGTCTTTAGAATCAGGTGTCTAAACTATTCAGAGTGAACCCACAAGCAGTCTTGATAGTGAAACTTATTCCCATACCTCAGAACAGAACTAGGCTTATTTAAGAGTAGGAAGAGGTTTGGAAAAGGATTATCTAGGCTGCCATATAAAAAAAGATAGCGAAAATTAAACACACAAACATAAGATAGGTATGTTGGCAGAGGGTTAAAATTGTTTCACCATTTTGGAGAAAAAGTTTCAATATTCAAATTATTTAGAATTTGCATACACTGACCCTGAAACTCATCTTCTAGTATTATATGTAAAGAATTTTAAGAGGCACCTGGGTGGAGCTCAGTCAGTTAAGCATCTGACTCTTGGTTTTGGCTCAGATTACAGTCTCATGACCCTGAGATTGAGCCCTGCATCAGGCTCCACACCTGTGAGGAGTCTGCTTGAGATTCTCTCCATTTCCCTCTGCCACTCCCCCACTCCCACTCATGCATGCACATATGTGTTAATAAAATTCTTCCTATTTTTTTTAAATCTTATTTATTTATTTGACAGAGCAAGACACAGCAAGAGAGGGAACACAAGCAGGGGGACTAAGAGAGGAAAAGGAGGCTTCCCGCTGAGCAGGGAGCCTGATGTAGGACTCAATCCCAGGACTCTGGGATCATGACCTGAGCCAAAGGCAGACACTTAACGACTGAGCCACCCAGGCACCCCAAAATTCTTCCTATTTTTTAAAGATTTTAACATGAAAGATTATGATAAAGGAATAAATTAATACCACTACAAAAAGTCATCAAATCACAAGGGAAGACAGCAAGAGAAGGGACAGAAGATCTATAAAAGAGACTACAATTACCAAAGTAATAAGTAATTGTACATCCTTACCTATCAATTACTTAAATGTAAATGGATTAAATTATCAAAAAAAAACCAAAAAATTATAGTAATCCAAAAAAATATGGCACAGGCGTAACAATAGACATAGACCAATGGAACAGAATGGAAATCCCAGAAATAAAACCATGCATGTATAGTCAACTAATATTTGCAAATAGAACCAATAATGGGGAAAAGATAATTTCTTCAATAAACAGTGTTGGAAGTTTGAATGATATCTGCATGCAGAATAAAACTGCACCCCTTTTTTATACTACTCAGTAAAATTAAAATGGATCAAAACTTAAATGTAAAACCTGAAAGTATAAAACTCCTAGAAGAAAATGTAGGGGAAAAGCTCCCTGACATTTGTCTCAGCAATGATTTTTTTTGGATGCAACATCAAGAACAGAAGCAAGAAAAGCAAAAATAACTGAAACCACATCAAACTAAAAGGCTTCAGTGCAAAATAAAGTAAAACAAAACAAAAAAAGGTAACCTACAGAATGGCTGAAAATATTTACAAATTGTATCTTATAAAGGGTTAATACATAAGGAACTCCTACAACAGCAAAAAAAAAAAACAAAAAACAAACAAAAACTACTGGATTTAAAAAATAGGCAACAGGGGCGCCTGGGTGGCTCAGTGGGTTAAGCCTCTGCCTTCAGCTCAGGTCATGATCCCAGGTTCCTGGGATTGAGCCCCACATCGGGCTCTCTGCTCACCGGGGAGCCTGCTTCCCCCTTTCTCTCTCTGCCTGCCTCTCTGCCTACTTGTGATATCTGTGTCGCATAAATAAATAAAATATTTGAAAAAAAAATAGGCAACAGGGGAACCTGGCTGGTTCAGTTGGTTAAGCATCTGCCTTCGGTTCAGGTCATGATCCCTGGGTCCTGGGATCAAGCACCACATCGTCAGGCTTTCTGCTCAGTGGGGAGTCTGCTTCTCCCTCTCCCTCTGCCTGTTGCTCCCCCTGCTTGTGTTCTCTATCAAATAAATAAAATCTTTAATAAGCAGCAGACCTACACAGATCTTTTCCTCAAAAAAAGACAAATGAACAACATGTCCATGAGAAGGTGCTTAACATCACTAATCAGGGAAATGCAATTCAAACCACAAGGAGGTATCACCTTACACCTGTTCAAAGGGCTACTATCAAGAAGCCAAGAGATAAGAAGTCCTGGCACCTAATGTACCACTGTATGTTAACTAAATGGAATTAAAATAAAAACTTTAAAAAATTAAAAAATTTTTAAAATAAGTCCTTGTAAGATGTGGAAAAATCTTTGCATTTTGCACTTTGGTGGGAATATGATTTGGGACAGGCATGAATGGAAAACCGTATGGAAGTTCCCCCCAAAATTAAAAATAGAACTACTATTTAGTCCAGCAGTCCACTTTGGGGTATAGATCTGAAGGAAAACAAATCATAATCTCTAAAAGATATCTGCACCCCCATATTTATTGCAGCATTATTTATAATAGCCAAGACATTAAAAACAACCCAAGCATCAGTCCACTGATAAATGGATAAATTGTGGCATATATAAAATGGAATACTATTCAGCTATTTAAAAAGGAAATCCTTCCATTTGTGACAACATGGAGGAAACCTGAGGGCATTATGCTAAGTGAAATATTGAAAGATATATATTGTACGATCTCACTTTTATGCAGGATCTGAAAAAAAAGATAAGCTCACAGAACAGGTTAGTGGTTTCCAGGTGTGGGAATGAGGGGGAAATGGGTAAAAGGTGGACCAAACGTACAAACTTCCAGGAACAAGATGAGTAAGTTCTGGGAATGTAATGTTCAATATAGTGACTATAGTTAAGAATACTATATTGTATACTTGAAAGTTCTGAAGAGATGTATTAAAAGTTCTCACCCCCAACAACCCAAACCAAAAAAAAAAAAAAAGGTAACTAAGTGAGGTAATGAATATGGTAATCATTCTGTAACATGGATCTATATCAAATCATCACACTGTTTACCTTAAACTTATACAATGTTACATGCCGATTACATCTTGATAAAGCTCGGAAAATAATCCCATTTCAAAGCAGGCTTTTATTTCCCCACGGAAGGAATTAATTCTAAAACTTCTTTAGTGATTAGTTCCCTTTCACTTCACTCTAGGAGAAAAGTATGACTTATTGGAGAAGAGACAAAATATAGTACATTACAAGCTACTGCCTGGTTCTAGGCTCTACAGACATCCTTGACTTAGACAAAGGATTTATTATTTTGCTGCCAATGTTGTAAGTGGAACTTTATGCACAACAAAATGAATTAATCCTGGGCCCTTTGAATCTTGCTCTAAGATCAATGTTGAGCTCATTAACAGCCAGAGTTTGAAAAACATTCAGATCATTCTAGCCCAACGCACTCACTTAACAGTGAAATGCCAAGCCCAGAGAAATTTCTTGTGCAAGAACACACAGTAAATTAGTGACTGACCTGAGAACTGAACACATGTGTTCACATTCTAATGAAACACATTTTTCCCCACCACACCATGTTACCCATATTTCTCACCAATTTTAATCATGTACCAACTTGTACACAACACAAGGGTGCCTGGTTTTAGTAACCTTTGCATAAAATATTATAGCACATGGGGCACCTGGGTGGCTCAGTGGGTTAAAGCCTCTGCCTTCGGCTCAGGTCATGGTCTCAGGGTCCTGGGATCGAGCCCCACATCGGGCTCTCTACTCAGCGGGGAGCCTGCTTCCTCCTCCCTCTCTGCCTCCCTCTCTGCCTACTTGTGATCTCTCGCTGTCAAATAAATAAATAGATTTAAAAAATATAAAAAATAGTTAAAATTAAAATTAAAAAAATAGTACAGTGTAGTCCATAAAGCAGATGTTTGCTAAAATATTATCTAAAGAAAGAGGTTATTACCACCAAAGAAGCAGTAACTAAGAGGTGACACAGACACAGAAAATCAGAGTTAGAACCTTAACTGTGTTCCCGGTTGAAGAACAGGCCAGAATAGAAGAACTAGTCATCCAGTGGCCAAAGCAGTAGAAACAGTATACTCAAGGAATACAAGAACTCCTAGTTTTATGGCCCTAAAGACAAGGACCCAGTTGGGTTTTTTGCAACCTCATCATGTTTGACTCACAGAACCCTAAACCTCTGAGGCAGAGATCACAGCCATCTTAGGTTTTGGAGAGAATTTCCTTTTCACTGGTAAATATTTGACCTATTTAAAGAGTATCCTCACAAAATTACAAGTTGTAAAGATTTCTTCAATATAAGCAACTCAGGAACTTTCCGCCATGATGCCAATGTCATGCGTGAACAGATGTTTGGTAAACACTTCTTGACACTGCTAAGAAAAGTTGTCTTGGAATTACGGTGCTCAAGCAGATATTACATGAACAAGCCTTGGACGTATAGTGATCAATTTACTTGTAGCCAGAAAAAATAACTGAGACAGCAGAATCTTCTCTCAAGCTCTGTAGAGACACACCAAACAGATTCTTTCCAGGAGAAATCTGGCCTTCTTAGCCTTGGTTATTTTATAGAGCTCACTATGGATTAAGTTGTGATATGGACATTGTTGCTGCTAATAAACCAACTACGACTCTTTTTTTTTTTTTTTTTTTTTTTTTTTTTTTTTTTTTTTAGTAGGCAGAGAGGCAGGCAGAGAGAGAGAGAGGAGGAAGCAGTCTCCCCGCCGAGCAGAGAGCCCGATGCGGGACTCGATCCCAGGACCCTGAGATCATGACCCGAGCCGAAGGCAGTGGTTTAACCCACTGAGCCACCCAGGCGCCCCCCAACTACGACTCTTATGTGAATGTATTATTTCAAGGTTCAGTAATTAAGCTCTAATAGACATATTTAAGATGATTATTTCTAGGTTCTAGGCATTTCCTTCTATGTGGAAAACAGAGGATTTGTTTCCAAAAAAGCCCGAGTTGTTTCCAAAAGAGCCTGATCAATGAATACATTGATCTTTCTCAAAATTACAGGAAGGAGTGTGTAATAGTCTCATCACTTCTACTCGTCTTCTATTGCTGGTAGCAAGTTTTAAAAGTAAGCAGATCTCCTGATGGTAATAAACTGACATTTGCGGCAAGGCCTATAAACTATGTTCACAGGCCTAGTGTAAGCCACAGGAAATTCAAGAATACCTGCTTCAATAAGCTATCCAACATAAGGAATATTCATCTTCTCCCCCCTCATTATTCTCACTTAATCTCTTTTGAAGTAAACCATTTCATTAATACAAAAAATAGACCAATGTAATAGACATGGTATAAATTATTTGGATAGAGACTTATACTGTTACATAAACCAATTAAATTTCCAGTGACATGTCATCTGATAGAATGGTGAAATAGTGTTTGCAGCAAACATTCCACAGGATTTGGCTCAACTGTATATCATTTGACACTTCGGAAATACATTCCTCGTTAAGTTGAAAGTGATAAATTTGGTTTGTAGTAATTATACATAGACCATATAATTAAAATGTAATAACATTTCAACTCTTAAAAATGGGCTGTATTTGGAATTTAACATAGTAGCAAGTTGAAGATAACATAAAATATAAACTTATTTTTAATCATTTTCTAAAAAATTCTAATTAAGGGAAAACATGGTTATGAAGTCAAAATAGATCAATAATGCAATGGAAATCTCATGTGACTGAATTAAGGTATACAAAACAGAGATAAATAGCCTTTTTCATATTATGAGTCATTCTTGACTCAATCACCTGTATATTACAGAGTGAGGAAGAACTGCATAAAATATGGTTCTTTAAAATAGCAGCTAATCCAAAAATAATTCACACTTATATTTTGGGAATTCACAACTTTTCAAGTAAAACAGTGAACTACAATTTAAACAAAACCCTTAGGAATAATATCAATTTAATTCAATTTTACAAACGTGTATTGAATAACTACCAGGAGCTAAGAAGACTCTGGAGGTATAAAAAACCAGTAAGATCAAGGTTTCTGACTGTGAGAATGGCAGTAATGAAAGGAAGCCAGATGTGTAAACAAGTTTTAAAAATGTGATGACTGCTATACCCTCATGTGCACAAAGAACCATGAGAGCACAGATAAAGAATTCAATCTCATTTGAGGGTGTCAAGGGAAGGTACAGAGGAAAGCACATGAGATCAGACTTCAGCAGTGAGTTCACCAGGTAGGGAAGCACGGAAGGGACATTCCAAGAGTATGAGGATATTATCAAAGACCTGGGAGAACTGAGTGTGCTTGGCAAAGAACATGATGGGAGTCTAAGACATCGATTCTTGAAATGGAGTACAAGAATCAGCCCCAGCAGAATCTGGAGTTAAATGAAACTAAGATTCTTAGGTCCCACTTCTAAAGATTCTATTTCAGTTGGACTGGGATGAAGCTCAAGAAACCTTCAAAAATCTTCTTAGCTTACTTTGTTGTCCAACATTTTTGTTTCAGTAGATCTAGACTGGTCCGTGGACCACACTGCAGGGACACCAGCTTAAAGTGTTGGTGAAAGTAAGGAAGGGGACCTGAATTGAGGCTATAAAACTAGATCATGGCAAAAATGTGGAAAATTTCATATATCATGGTAAGGAGTTTGGCCTTCATTTTGTAGACAATGGGAAGTTATAAAAAACGCAGTGGCTTAAAATGACAACCAGCTATTCAATTCAATTCTGCAGTCTGGTTTAGCTGTATGTTTCTTCTGATTTTGGCTAGGCTCCCTCATGCATCTGTGGCCAGATGTGGGTCACATAACCAGTTTTGATTATCTGTACCAGCTCTCATCGCTGGAGCTTCAATTAGGGCAACTGGGCTGACTCAGCTCTGCCCCCTGTGGTCTCTCATCTTCCGGGAGGCTGGACCAGGCTCCTTCATGTGACAAGAGCTGGATTCCAAAAGAAAGAGTAGAAGCCGTAGAGGACACTTGAGACCTAGGCTTGAAACTGATAGAGCATTAAATCTGCCACATTCTGTTGGTAAAAATAAGCCACAAGTCCACCCCCACATTTAAGGGGTAGAGAGGATTACCTCTTGATGGATGTGAAGGGGAACAGAATTTGCCACTCCAAAATAAGCCTCTTCAGCTAGAAACAGCAGACAGGAAAAGCTCTGAAAACCTAATATAAGTTACTATTTCATAGAGATATTTACAAGGGAAACCTCCATTTCTAAGGGTATCTCTTCTGCTATACCCGGAAGAGAAGGAGGACTCTAATCTCTACAAACTCTTATCAATGGAGAAAGCCTCCAAGTTAAATCTGCATAACAATCTTACCCTAGTTATCAGGAAGAGCATGTTAAACCTCCCTATCTGGTTTCCCCCATCCCCAGATCTTCCTTGTGTCTTTAGCTGGAGATGGTATTTAAGGTGGTAGCTTGGGCCATTTCAGGGAGTTGCTTAGTTTCCTGGATCTCTCCCATGGATATAGGAGGTATTGATGTTATTCGACTTCTGTTTCTCTCCTCTTAATCTATCTTTTACTACAGGGTGGGTCTCAGCCAAGAGCTCTGAAGGAAAATTAGTTTCCTCCCCCACAGTCAGAACTTCAAAGTAATGTTGTCAAGAGACTTGGGTAAAGTGGACCCACTGATTAGGGCCATCAATGCCCATCAATCCACCACTGAAGTTATCCCACATCCTGTTTCCCTTCATTTTCATAAGTAAAGCACCTAGCAGAGGCTCTGGCACAAGTTAAGAATTTAAAAGGGAGAGGGAAAAGTGGCAGTCATCTACTAACAGTATAGAGATGTTAGCATAACAGTGTTTCAGGAATATTACATAGACCATGCCCTTGAAAAATCAATTTGAAGTAGTGGAGAAAAATTATTTTAATATTTTCACCCAATCTATGAAAAGAATGCCAACAGGAGCAATGGGAACGCAAGAAAAGAATGGAATTGAGAACTGTTCAGTAGATATATTCAAGCTGTCAGTATGGCAGAGTGGCTGAGAATATGAGCTCTAGATTGTGAATAGGAACTATGCATTCAGGAAGATCAAGGTTTACATGAAAACCCTGTCATCTTGATTAAATCACTTGATTTATCTAACCTTCTGTCAGAGAAAGGACAAACACACATGTAGTAAGGATCAGGGCTCGAGAGAGATCCAACCATCCTCTGACAATCCTCTCTGCGTGGGCCTGGAGCAACGATGAATGCTACCCCAGAAAACCACAGACGTAAACTATGTAGAGGCCATATTATTCACAAAAATCACCATGAGCAGGCCAATGTGCATCAGGAATATGTGTGCACTCTGTACTGCTGCCTCCAGAAGTGCTTAAAGCCAAATGCAGACACTGGTTTCACTATACCCCAGTGGAGGACAGAATACTGACACTAGGAGCTGGAGAAAGACCAAAGTGAGAACTACTGCCCTCCCACATACATGTTTAAAAAGTGGAATCCCACTATATATATGTATATTTTAGAGAGACTTTATTTTTATTGTTATTTTAGTCACCATACAGTACGTCATTAGTTTTTGATGTAGTGTTCCAAGATTGTTTGTATATAATACCCAGTGCTCCATGCAATGCATGCCCTCCTTAATATCCATCCCCCCAAACGCTTCCCCTCTAAAACCCTCAGTTTCCTGGAGTCCACAGTCTCTCATGGTTCATCTCCCTCTCTGATCCCCCCATTCATTTTTACCTTCCTTCTCCTGATGTCCTCCATGCTATACTTTATGTTCCACAAGTAAGTGAAGCCATATAATTGTCTTTCTCTGCTTGACTTCTTTCACTCAGCATAATCCCCTCCAGTCCCATCCATATTGATGCAAATGTTGGGCATTCATCCTTTCTGATGGCTGAGTAATATTCCATTGTGTATATGGACCATAGCTTCTTTATCCATTCGTCTGTTGAAGGGCATCTCAGCCCTTTCCACAGTTTGGCTATTGTGGACACTGCTGCTATGAACATTGGGATGCATATGGCCCTTCTTTTCACTACATCTGTATCTTTGAGGTAAATACCCAGTGATGGAATTCCCAGGTCATAGGGTAGCTCCATTTTTAATTTTTTGAGGAATCTCCACATTATTTTCCAAAGTGGCTGCACCAACTTGCATTCCCACCTAAAGGTGTAAGAGGGTTCCCCTTTCTCCACATTCTCTCCAACATTTGTTGTTTCCTGTCTTGTTAATTGTTGCCATTCTAACTGCTGTAAGGTGGTATCTCAATGTGGTTTTGATTTGAATTTCCATGATGGCTAATGACACTGAACAATTTTTCATGTATCTGTTAGCCGTTTGTATGTTTTCCATAGAGAAGTGTCTGTTCATGCCTTCTGCCCATTTTTTGACTTGATTATTTGGTTTTGTGGGGGTTGAGTTTGAAAAGTTTTTTATAGATCTTAGATACCGCCCTTTGCCTCTAGTATCATTTGCAAATATCTTCTCCCATTCCATGGGTTGCCTCTTTGTTTTTTTGACTGTTTCCTTTGCTGTGCAGAAGCTTTTGATCTTGATGAAGTCCCAAAAGTTCATTTTCACTTTTGTTTCCTTTGCCTTTGGACATGGGTCTTGAAAGAAGTTGCTGTGGCCGATGTCAAAGAGGTTACTCCCTATGCTCTCCTCTAGGATTTTGATGGATTCCTGCCTCACGTTGAGGTCATTCATCCATTTTGAGTTTGTCTTTGTGTATGGTGTAGGAGAATGGTCAACTTTCATTCTTCTGTATATAGCTGTCCAATTTTCCCAGCACAATTTATTGAAGGGACAGTGTTTTCCATTGGATATTTTCTTCCTGCTTTGTCGCAGATTAATTGACCATAGAGTTGAGAGTCCATATCTGGGCTCTCTACTCTGCTCTATAGGTCTACGTGTCTGTTTTTGTGCCAGTACCATTCTGTCTTGGTGATCATAGCTTTGTAGTAAAGCTTGAAATCAGGCAACGTGATGTCCCCAACTTTGTTTTTCTTTTTCAACATTTCGTTGGTGATTCAGGGTCTTTTCTGGTTTCATACAGATTTTAGGATTTTTTGCTCCAGCGCTTTGAAAAATGCCATTGGTATTTTGATTGGGATGGCATTGAAAGTATAGATTGCTCTAGGAAGCATAGACATTTTAACAATGTTTATTCTTCCGATCCATGAACATGGAATGTTTTTCAACTTTTTGGGTCTTCTTCAATTTCCTTCATAAGCACTCTGTAGTTTCTAGAGTATAGATCATTTACCTCTTTGGATAGGTTTATTCCAAGGTATCTTAAGGCTTTTGGAGCTATTGTAAATAGAATTGATTCCCTAATTTCTCTTTCTACAGTTACATTGTTAGTATATAAGAAAGCAAGTGATTTCTGTGCATTGATTTTGTATCCTGCCACATTACTGAATTGCTGTATGAGTTCTAGTAATTGGGGGATGGAGTCTTTTGAGTTTTCCACATAAAGTATCATGTCATCTGCAAAGGGAGAAAGTTTGACTTTTTGTCAATTTGAATAATTTTATTTCTTTTTGTTGTTTGCTGTTGCTAGGATTTCTAGTACTATGTTGAACAATAGTGGCAACAGTGGACACACTTGTCGTGTTCCTGATCTTTAGGGAAGGGCTCTCAGCTTTTCCCCATTGAGAAAGATATTTACTGTGGGTTTTTCATAAATGGATTTGATGAAATTGAGGAATATTCCCTCTATCCTTATACTCTGAGTTTTCATCAGGAAAGGATGTTGTATTTTGTCAAATGCTATTTCTGCATCAATTGAGACAACCATGTAGTTCTTCTCTCTTCTCTAATTAATTTGTCTATTACATTGATTTGCAAATGTTGAACCACCCTTGCATCTCAGGGATAAATCCCACATGGTCATGGTGGATAATCCTTTTAATGTATTGCTGGATTCTATTAGCTAGGATCTTGTTGAGAATTTTGGCATCCATATTCTTCAGGGATATTGGTCTGAAATTCTTCTTTTGATGGGGTCTTTGCCTGGTTTTGGACCAAGGTAATGCTGGCCTCATAGAATGAGTCTGGAAGATTTCCTTCTATTTTTTGAAACAGCTTCAGGAGAAGAGGTATTATTTCTTCTTTGAATGTTTCATAGAATTCCCCAGGGAATCCATCAGGTCCTGGACACTTGTTTTTTGGAAGGTTTTTAATCAATTCTTCAATCTTTTACTAGTTATTGGTCTATTCATGTTGTCAATTTCTTTCTGCTTCAGTCTGGGAAGTTTCTAGGTTTCCAGGAAAGCATCCATCCGGAAATTTCCATGTGTACTTGAGAAGAATGAGTATTCTGTTGTTTTAGGGTAGAGTATTCTGTATATATGTAATATGAGGTCCATCTGGTCCAGTACGTCATTCAAAGCTCTTGTTTCTTTGTTGATTTTCTGCTTAGATGATCTATTGCTGAGAGTGGAGTGTTAAGGGCTCCTATTAACATATTCTTATCAATAGGTCTCTTTATTTTGTTTAACAGTTGGCTTATGGACTTGGCTGCTCCCATACTGGGGGCAGAGATATTTACAATTGTTAGGTCTTCTTGTTGGATAGACCCTTTAAGAATGATATAGTGTCCTTTTGTATCTCTAACTACAGTCTTTTGCTTAAAATCTAATATTTCTGATATGAGAATTGCTACCCCAGCTTTCTTTTACGGTCTCTTGGGATGTAAGATGGTTCTCCATCCCTTCACTTTCAGTTTGGATGTTATCTTTAGGTTCAAAATGAGTGTCTTGTACACAGCATATGGATGGGTCCTGTCTTTTTATCCAATCTGCAACCCTGTGCTGTTTTATGGAACAGTTAGGTCATTCACATTGAGAATGATTATTGAAAGATGTGATTTTATTGTCATCATGTCGCCTGTGAAGTCTTTGTTTATACAGATTTTCCTTGTAAATTTCTGTTCTATATCACTCTTGGAGTCTTTCTCCTTTTATAGAACCCCCCCTTGATATTTCTTTCAGGGCTGGCTTAGTGGTCACATATTCTTTCAGTTTTTGCCAGTCTTGGAAGCTCTTTCTCTCTCCACCCATTCTAAATGACAGCCTTGCCAGATAAAGAATTCTTGGTTGCATGTTCTTCTCATTTGTTACCCTGAATATGTCTTGCCACCCCTTTCTGGCTTGCCAGGTCTCCGTGGACAGGTCTGACATTATTCTGATTCCTCCTCTGTATGTAAGGAATCTCTTCCCCCTAATTGCCCTTAAGGTGGTTTCCTTGGTTCTAAGGTTTGTGAATTTTACTACTACATGCTGGGGTGTTGGTCTATTCTCCTCGATCTTGGGAGGGGTCCTCTCTACCTCTAGGACATGAATGTATGTTTCGTTCCCCAGATTAGGGAAATTCTCAGCTACAATTGGTCAAATATATCTTCTAGACCTCTTTCTGTCTCCACTCGCTCAGGGATCCCAATAATTCTGACACTGGAGCATTTCATGGCGTTGTTTATTTCTCTAATTATGTTTTCATGGATTCTAAGCTGTGTGTTCCAGATCTCCTCCCGTTCCTTCTTCTCTATCAGTTTGTCTTCTAGACCACTAATTCATTCTTCTGCCTCATTTATCCTAGCTGTGAGAGTATCTAGATTAGATTGGATCTCATTGATGGTATTTTTATGTTCTGCCAGATCAGCTCTCACTTCTGCCCTTAGAGAATCTATGTTGCCACTAATGGTTTTCTCTAACCTATCTATTATTTGCATAACTGTTATCCTGAAGTCTATTTCCGATATCTTGCTTATATTTGTGTCCATTAGTTCTGCAGCAGAGGTCACCGTCTCTGATTTTTTTCCCGTGTTGGGGGTTGCTCCTCCTAGTCATTCTGGTGAGAGGTCGTTGAGGGAATGTACAGAGTCCAAGCTATTGATCACAACCTAAGCAAGACACACCTGTTTTATAGGGACTTTAGGGTTGACAGCCTCTTGTTCTTTCAGCCTGCTTTCTGGGGGAAGGCCCTGCCACGCTATTACTCAGACAACCCTGTTTGCGCAGAGTTGCCCTGCCCCACTGTGGCGGGGCAATGGGCTCAGTGAAAGCCAGTTTGGGCGGGCTTTCGTTCTCTGGCAGCTTTCCCTGGTGACTTTCCTCATCTCTTCTCAGAGTCAGAGCAGAAGTAACCATATCCAACACTGTCTCAGAACAGAGAGATCACAGTCTGTTTTCCAGAGTAAACCCTCCAGACCACCCTGTCTCTGTTTTTGTCTGCACTGCTAAAAACCGCAGCTTCCTGGGTTGTGCTCCTCACAGAAGCACTCCCAGCCCTCACTTCCAGGTACAGGCACATCTCTGTCCTTCGTGCTTCTAAAACCACCAGCCGCCCCCAGTTTGCACTCATGCCCCTACAGCTCTAAGTTTCAGTCTGGGGGGCTGCCTTTAAGTCCTTTCCCTACAGCTACCAGACTGGTCTTCGAGTCTGTGCCTGGGCCCTAGCATGGGATGCTTTCTTGCTCCTGTGTTATTACACCTTCCCAGCACCACCGTTTATGGCGGTTCCCTCCCTCTTCCATTTATCTTCCAGTATCTGCCCAGAGAATCACAGCTGGCTGCTTTATACCTCGAAAGCAGCTGCTGGAGATATTCTGTTTGTAGAGATCTGGATATATCTTCTTACATCTCAGGTTGATTTCATGTGTGTTCAGAGTGGTCTGGCAGATATCCAGCTGAATTCAGGGGACCGGTTGAAATAGGGTCCCCTACTCCTCCATCATCATGGTCCCCTCCTATACATACAGTTTTATCAGCTAATTTTTTCTATTATGTCCTGTGAATGTGTCAACTGATATAAATGCTTCTACCAAATCATTTTGTTTTTATTAAGTGGGTTCTAACCAAGCATGGAGCCCAACATGGGGCTTGAACTCACAACCCTGAGATCGAGCCCTGAGCAAAGATCAAGAGTTAGATGTTTAACCAACTAAGTCACCCAGACGTCCCTCTACCAAATCATTTTTAATAGCTTTGTAAAATTCCACTGACTTGTACCATTATTTAAACACCATTTGAATAAAACCTTATTTGTTCCATTTTTTTCAAACAATTGTGTCCTATTGCAGAGAATACCATACACAACTCATTCCTTACAACAAATTTGTAGAAGAAAATTCCTGAGTCAGAGAGTGTGGAAAATTGCAATATTCTTAGATCTACTGCTAAACTGTTTTAATGATTTATATTTCTGTCAAAGGAATGTTACCTTCCTGGAATCTTCACCATCACTATATGTATCAGTTATGTATTGCTACATAACGAATTACGAAAAACATAATGGCTTCAAACAATACACATTTGTTACCTCACAGTTTGAGTTTGTCAGGAGTCTTCACATGGGTAAGCTCTGGTCTCTGCTGCTTCAATCTCACCAGCTACCACCAAGACCTCAGCTGCGTTGCATTCTTATCTGGAGGTGCAATGAAGAATCCACTTGGAAGCACTCTCAGGTTGGTGGCTGAATTCATTTCTACATGGTTATGGACTGAGAGCTTCCTTTTTAACCTAGCTAGAAGCCTCCCTCAGCTCCCAAAGGTCTCCTGACTATTCCATGCCATGTAGCCCTTTTCACAAGCAGCTCACCATATGGTATCTCACTTTGTCAAGGCCAATGGTAGTATAAAATAGAGCCAGTTTGCAAGAGTCTATATAAAATGTCTACAATATTATGCAATCACAGGAAAAATAGCCCATCAGTGTTATCACATCCTAATTTTTTTAATTGTTTTTTAAATTTCTTTTCAGTGTTCCAGAATTCATTGTTTACGCACCACACCCAGTGCTCCATGCAATACCCACCGTCCACAATACCCAGGCTCACCCAACCTCCCAACGCCCCTCTCCTCCAAAACCCTCAGTTAGTTCCTCACAGAGTGTTAGCACATTCTATTGTTTAGATACAAGTCACAAGTTCCACTCAAACTCTAGTGGAACGTTTTCTACAATGATATGGACTTCAGGAGGTAGGAGTCAGTATAGTTCACCTTAAAGTCCGTTCACCCCTTTGATGTTATCATTTGTTTCACTTTTTATAAATTTCACATAAATTAATCATCGTTCTCATTTGTGACATCATTTGCATTCAATCTTCCTTGAAAAATAACTTTTTTTTTTTTTTTTGACAGAGAGAGATCACAAGTAGACAGAGAGGCAGGCAGAGAGAGAGAGAGAGAGAGAGAGGGAAGCAGGCTCCCCGCTGAGCAGAGAGCCCGATGCGGGACTCGATCCCAGGACCCTGAGATCATGACCTGAGCCGAAGGCAGCGGCTCAACCCACTGAGCCACCCAGGCGCCTGAAAAATAACTTTTAATGGTAAAAGTGGTCAACATTAACCACTGCTCACAAAAAAATAACATAGAAAGCTTGCAGTTCTAGCAGAAATTAACCATAAATTGCCTAGAGCTCTTTCTGTACTGAATTTAAAATGAGCAGATATCAAAATAATATCAAGAGAAGTAGTGTTCTATGATGTTTAGAAGAATGATCTCTGGAGCTAAAATGCCTGAGTTTGAATATCGACTTTACAAGCTATGAAACTTGTTAGACAGCCACTTAGCCTCTGAGTCTCAGCATTTATTTCTGTCAAATTTGGACTATGTTAATCATGATTGAACTTACTGAGCACTTTGTATGTTCCAAACTTCTAAGTACTTTAACAGGAATTAACTCATTTAATTCTCACAGTAACCCTATGAAATAGATATCGTGAAGTAGATTATCCTAGGGTATAGTGAAAATTAAATGAGTTAATTTAAGTAAGGTCCACAGAACAGTGTCTGGCACATAATATGCACTCAGCAAATGTTAGTTATTATTGGGATATATGCAGTGCTGTGTTCGTGTCCGTGCTCTAGGTGACACAAAGAAGAAAGTATGTTTAATCCTAAGAAGATTATTGAGAGAATAAGACATTCATGGAAAAATAGCGAAATCAGGATCACAAGTATTTCCTCAGTCAACATCATTAAGTGCACGTGCTCTGGCTAAGTCCATAGCATCCAGAAACTTCTCCTAGAAGTGGCTAGCCACAGATCTGTTTTGAAGAATGGGTAGGATTTGGTTCTAGAGAAAAGTAGGAGTAAGAAATTTCAAGTGAACGGAACAGCTCATTCAAATGTAAAAAAAAAAATATTGGCCAGGGCTCATCTCTGTCAGTAATTAAATATAACTCTGGTAGAGAGTCAGGTGTTCAGGAAGGAACAAGGTGAGGCTGGACAAGAGTGTTGACACTAGAATATGGGTGGTCTCAATGGACTGCACTAACCTGTGAATATCTCCTGTATTTATTCAGTGAACAAAATGATGATTTGTCATAGTGAAGACTCTTATTTGCAATAACATGAAATTCCATGACAAACTTACCCTCCATGTGAGGAAGGAAACAGAATGCCTTCAAGACTTCGCTGCCTCTCATTTACTATAAATTGATCCCTCAAGGCTCAACTTGTATGTCTCCCCAGACATTACAAACTCCTGGAATATCTACTATCATTTATCACATGAAGACATAGCACAATGAAATTCGGGGCAGGCCTCCCCCCAAATATACCACTTTGGTTATTTTGAATCAAAGTTTCTTAAGAAATAGCCAGTGCAAGAAGGAATGCTCTGATCCCTCCTCTGAAACCCTGAATGCAGGAAATTCTACACATGAAAGATATTCTCCCTGCACCTATCATGTAGAAGACTGTCGTACAGCCAGAGGTAGGGAGTTCAGGACCAAGAAGGCTATATAAAATAGGAGTCCTTCATTAAATTGCTACTGTTCTGTGCCAGTCTCAGTAATAGTAATGCTACCTGCTAGAAATACCTGGAGACTCTCACCTGAGAACCAGTGGCTTTCCCACAGACATCTCCCCTTTCTGAACCATTGCTACAACTCGAACAACCTTTGTGATTCTTATGATTACAACATGCCCTTCAGCAACAACTATCAGGGAAATTTGAAAAATAGAGGTTTATTACTTACAAGACCTGAAAATTACACAATACACCTAGGACCACACAGTGAGGTCGCAGGCAAAGGGAGAGGGTAAATAGGCCTGGGGTTCTGTTTTTATTGAATGTAGAGGCCTAGGGTTTCATAGGCTTCCTCTTTACTGGAGAATTTAGAACACAGGAAGGAAAAATACAAATAGTCCAAATGGTCAATTACTAAAATCAACCATGAGCCCTTAAAATAAAGGAGCCTGGGTGGGTGGATGCAGCCTTGCTCTTGATCTAGTGCTGTGACTGGCAGTGTGTTTGAGACAGCCTTTGAAGTGGACACCTAGGCATCAAAAGCTTAAGTTAGGCACTTGTATTACCAAAAAAAGAAAAAACAAAACACAAAAAAAACAAAAACTATTAGGGTGTTACATGATAGCCACCACAAACCCAAACCTGTCGATCCTTCACAAATATTTGAGTTTTTTCTTAAAAGATATAAAAACCTGCCTACTTTGGTCTTCAAGCTCATATTTCTATGGGCTTCCATATATATGCAATTAAATTTGTTTTATTTCCTTTTCCTAGTAATCTCTCTCATGACAACAGAGTTATTAGACCAGCTAAAGAGCCTAGAAGGGAAAAAGGACAAGTTTTCCTCCCCTACAGTACACTGCATCACTAAGTAACTACCAAGTATACAAAGTGTGACTTTCAGTAAGAGAACAGGCTGCTGGCTGAGCAGGGACCAGGATTTATGGCAGGAAATGATACCATTGTTTATTGAGCACCTAGTACATTCCTGGCATTAGGCTAAGGATGTTCACACATTGTGCATTTAGTCTTTACCACTACCATGTGTTGTAAGCCTAACTCCAGAACCAGAGAATAAGACAAGTTTCACTGCTATGGTGAGTAGAACAGTTTATGCTGAGGAAATAAATTCTTTTTGTTGACTTACCTAGAATTATGACCACAAAAATTAGACCATACAACCCATAGCTTTGAACCACACAACACACAAGAACAGCACTCCTGATTTATTAAACTTATGATTTGAAAGGAGATGTGTTGGACATGCAGAAGTATAGATGCAAGAGAATGGAGACTATCTTGAAAACTAGGCAACATGAAATCTCCATCCGGGTTCTAAGCCTTGTCCGGCTACTCCTATATGCCACACAAGACCCATAATAAATGATGTATCTAATAAATTTTTCCTATAGCTGGACACTCTTCTAGGCATATCTATTAATTCATTTAATCCTCACAACTACATGAGGCTAAATACTATGATAAACTTCATTTTTTAAAGATTTTATTTACTTATTTGAGAGAGAAAGTGTGTGGGGGGGGGAGCAGAGGGAATGGGGGAGGCAGAGGGAGTAGGGAAAGCAGAGGGATCAGGGGAAGCAGACTCTCCCCAAGCAGGGAGCCCAACGTGGGACTCAATCCCAGGATTCCAGGACCATGACCTGAGTCTAAGGCAGATCTTAACCTACTGAGCCCCCCAGATGCCCCGATAGTCTTCATTTTACACATAAAAACATTTGTTTTCTGTCAAATGAAAAAGTTTCACACCATATCAATCTTTTCCCTTACTGGTGAATTTTGACATGATATTCATCTCCACCCTCCATCCCTAGCCTTTAAGAGTCAAATTATACAAAGAAATGTTTTATCAGTACTTCTTATATATAACAAACATACATCTTCTGCTTTTCAAAGTTACTGAAGTAATATGAATAACAACTAGTTTCAAAACATTAGAAGTATCACCTAACTCTGCACCTCAGCCTATAAATCTATAAAATATCAATGTAATTCTATGTTTTACTTATAGGGAGATTACTAGTGTAAAGTTACATTTCGACTAGAAAAGTGTTCACAGAAATTTAAAGTCCTCAACATGTGTAAGGATTAACCAACTGTAATGCTTGCTAAATGGAAGATCTTATTTCTCCTATGTGCCTTTAATTTGTTTTCCATAAAGTCTATGTTCAATTTAAAAACAACAATCCTATCTTTTTTTGCTCTTTGAACTGTCATTCTATTGGAGAAAACTTTCTCTACTCTCCTTTATCTGGGTCTTTCTGCTTTTCTGATTCTTGATAATAATTAGTTTTAGTCAAAACAGATTGCTTTTGGTGCTGTTCATATTCATTAAAATGGGCAGCCACGGAAAACCTGGAAAGGCAGTAGGGCTGTGGGAGATAAGAAACTACAAATTAATGTTTATACTGCAGCACCACAAAGAGCAGAAATTCAACCAGTCCGTCAAGGGAAGAACTTAAAGAGGAAGTCTACCAGGACAGAGCCTCTTGTTACTCCTCTAGACAGAGTTAAACATTCAGCAATCTTAAGCACATCAACTGGGAAGATTCTAGAGGTGAATGTACATGGTGCTCCTTTTCTAAATTCACAACCTAGAATTAGGTATATAAGGACGAAATACTTGGGTAAAAATGCTTAAAAAAAAAAAGATTCATCATGTTTTTTCATAAATATTCCTTTATACCTTGATGGGTCCTATATTAAAGCACAGAGTTGTCAGGAAGCCAACTATCTTTCTTTATAGTTTATCAATATATTATGAGAAAGACATTGCTAAAAATAGCAAGGAAGTAAACATAAGCCTGGGAATTAGAAATAATGCTGGATCCTCCATCATGTGTTTTCCTTACTCAAGATAGCTATGCTGAGTTTCATCCTGGGGGTTAAGTGGTTTTAAATGGGTTGAAAAATGTTTAGGATTCAAAGGTTTAGTAAGATAATACCTATTTTTTAAAAGATTTGAGAGAAAGAGAGAGAAGCGTGTACACACAGGGGGGAGGGGCAGAGGGAGACAAAGTCTTAAGCAGACTGCCCATTGAGTGCACAGCCCTACCCTGGGCTTGATCTCACCACCCTGAGATCATGCCCTCAGTCAAAACCAAAAGTCACTTAACCAACTGCACCACCCAGGTGTCGTAAGAGAATACCTACTTTAAAGACATCAAAAATGGAGATTCAGATTGTTTAAGAACCTTCCCTGATATTACACAGCTAATGTGAAGGTCATAACTTTCACCAACACCTGTGTTCAATTCCAAAGCTCTTGTCCCTTTTATCAATGTAGTCTACAGAAAAATAGGATCATGTCCCAAAAAGTGCAATAAAAATAACAGAAGGGATAGATAATGGCTTCATGGGGAGTTCTTAAAGAATCTGATAATATTCTGGATTATTCATATAGAATAATGTACACCTCTATATGTTCCCAGTAAATAAAATGGAGGACGTTGCTGTAAGGTATAAAAGAAAAAAATTAAACACTTTAAGATATAATAAAAACATACTAAGCACAGAAGCCATGGAGAAAGGAACCACACATAGTATCTATTGCTAGAGTACTTCAAGCAATATACGGACAGAGTACCCTTTAACCTGCCCAAAAAGACAAAGCTGGAGCAGATGCGCTGTCCGTCGTCCTTTCTGCTTTATGATCCTATGATTCCATTACCTAATAGTTTACAAATTACAGAGTCCACAGTAGTTTATGATGTCTCCATTTTTGCCTGACAGTAGGGTAGGGAGGATGCAACATAAAATTGCTTGCCTGTTACACGCAGTTAATATTAATACAGTATAATGAAATAGGATATGTTGATCTTATTTTGATTTAGGAGCTCTAGAAATGAAATAAGGTGTGCTCAAGGAGCGTTGATCAAACTATTTTTCTCCTAAATGTCAGATAGTTAAGAAAGAGCCCATTTAGACCCATTCATTTATATAAACCTTGTTCTTCCATGCCTCACATCCAAAGTCATCAAAGATGAATGGTGTAATGGTTTAATGAACCAACATTTCCTTCAAGTCATAGGTCACAGGGAATGAAAGACATTAAAAATATTTCGTTACTTATAAATATCTTCTTCAATAACACTATTTTAACAGTATTCTCTCCTAGACATCTCTTACTGTATCAGTTTATAGCTAAACTTATTTCCCTCCTTACTCAGTTCATTCATCTGTTGAGAGGATGCCTTTTGCCTTTCACAGTTCAGAGCTCAATCTTCAAACTAGGCTGCTCACCTGCTCCAACATTCTCTTTCCTATAAAGCCTGTAAACTAACGAACACGTTCACAGGCCATGGGCTAGGACACTCAGTGATTGTGTGAGGGCTAAATATGTCATTACACAAGAATGAAATAGAGAGCAAATAAAAGGCTCAACTAAACCAAAAGAGTGGTGAATCTGAAAGCTCATTTACACTTCATAATGTAAATGTATTTGGAAAGAGAACCAGAAGTATGTGAAAAAACAGTGTAAGGACTTTGAGGGAATAAGGTGACTTGAGCTAATGCATACAAGGCTGCCTCCACCCCCATTCCAATAGCTGGTGGACTGGGCAATGGAACAGAAAAGTCAGGGAAGCATGCCCCAACACTGAGGGGGGGTTGCTATGGGCCCCCATGAACTGAACTATTTCCACTAAGTGAAATTCATAGGGTCACTTTAAAAGCAAGACTTACAAGGAGTGCCTGGGTGGCTCAGTGGATTAAAGCCTGTGCCTTCGGCTCAGGTCATGGTCCCAGGGTCCTGGGATCGAGCCCCGAGTCAGGCTCTCTGCTCAGCGGGGAGCCTGCTTCCTCCTCTCTCTGCCTGCCTCTCTGCCTACTTGTGATCTCTGTCAAATAAATAAATAAAATCTTTAAAAAAAACTGACAAAATTCAAATAATCACAAAATACAGAAGTACAAAGCCTAAAGGAAACAGATACACGATAAACATTGAGAAATCAAGGGCTGCCTGGGTGGCTCAGTGGGTTGAGCCTCTACCTTCGGCTCAGGTCATGATCTCAGGGTCCTGGGACTGAGCCTGCATCGGGCTCTCTACTCAGTGGGGAGCCTCCTTCCCTCTCTCCCTCTGCCTGCCTCTCTGCCTACTTGTGATCTCTCTGTCTGTGTCAAATAAATAAATAAAATCTTAAAAAAACAAAAACAAAAACATTGAGAAATCAAGCATGGTTGGGATTGCTTGAGAAGAGAATGAAGAGAGCAGAGAGAGGGATGTGGAAAGAAGCCCTGAGGAAATTCATTATTAAAGAATTATAAAAATGCTGCTGCATAAAATAAGGAGATTGTTGTAGCACTGAATATGAGGAATAAGAGTGTACTTGTGAAAAATATTTATTCCAGAAAACAAAAATCACATTTTAGTCATTAATGCCTTTCATTTCACCCTGGGTTCCTGGGTGGCTCGGTCAAGTTGAGGGCCACGACCCTTGGTTTTGGTTCAGGTCATGGTCTCATGGGTCATGAGATCACACCCCATGTCAGGCTCCTCACTCAGCAGGGAGTCTGCATTGAAGGATTCTCTCCCTATGCCCCTCCTTCTGTTCTCTTAAAATAAATAAAACTGAAAAAAAAAATACCTTTCATCAAATAAAAGCAAACAAACTCTACAGGAAAAGAAAATACCAGCACATAATCTTAGTATTAGAACCAATAAAGAACAAAACAATTACTGCAAAAACTGAATCTATCATGCAGCAATCTGCATGAGGCTTCTCAATGGATATTTCTGTAGAAGATACTAGAACAATCACAGCAAAGGTAGTAAACAAACATTAGAAGATCACTTTATTGAATGAAGATGTTAGCTTTACAAATTGAAAGACCAAAATTTAAAAAATAGATGAACACCTACACATATCATGACTAAATTTTTGAATTATAAGTATAACAAGTTTTCCATTCATCTAGTGAAAAGAAAGTAAAACAAAAACAAAAAGCTTACTTACGAAGAGACACAGCTGGCTCTAGGCTTGTTAGAGTCTGATCATGTATGCAGACACGTGCATCATATTAACTCCCTCCACCACCACCACCACCACTAAAAATATGTTAAATATATAATCTTAAAATTCTCAACAGAATATCAGCAACTTGAATCCAAACATTAAAGGGATAACAATTATTCAGTTATTTCAGGAGCCAAAGCATCCACTTCAACTCTTTCCCCATTATCTCCTTCCTTGTAGTACTCCTCCAACAGAGCCCTGTAGTCAGCAAATCTCTCAACTTACTCCCCCCTGACACTTTGATCTATTCCCTTAACCATAATTTTCTTGATCCTTCCAGAAACAATGCAAATGCTACTCCTTTTTCTTATCTTACATGAGTACATGAACTTTTTGGTCCAAGTTTTTATTTAGATTCCAGTTAGTTGATATATGGTATACTATTAGTTTCAGGAGTAGAATTCAGTGAGTACTTGAACTTTAAGTTACACTGCCTGCTGCCTCTCCACAGCTGTTTACTATTTATTCTCTAGCAGCTATTTCCTCTTGTAGGTGGGAGTTCTCTTTCATTCTAGAGACATACCAAAAGCATAAAGGCGAGTAAACAAGCTGCTCCCAAGCCTACTTGCTTCTCCCATTGCCATTTTACTCCTTCACTTCCAAATTTTTTGAAATCGCTGCAGCATTGGTGGCCTCCATTACTTGTAATCGACCTTCTGTCCTACCCACCTCGGGCTTCAAACACTTCAGAGCCTTGTCTAACTTGACTGCTCAGCAGCATTCAGTCTGATGTGCTATAGCTTGCTTCTAGAAATATTCTTCCCTTGCTGTCCACAGTAACACACACTCCCGATTTTCTTCCATTTCACTGGGAATTATTTCTTAATCTTTGTTGCCAAATTCACTCCTACAATCTATTCCTTAAATGTTAATATGTCTAGAGTTTCTCACTGAGGCCCTTTTCTCACACTACACTTTCCAAGTGTGATCTCCAGCATTCCCAGGGTTACAGTGATAATATACATGTTGGTAAGTCCTAAACTGATCCAACAACCCATTGACACCCTATATACACACCCCATAGGTTCTCAAGTAGTTATACTATTTTACTTCCACTAGCCCTTACTGCATTATTCTGTACGTATAGCTTTCTCCATTATTGTTTTTCCATATGTAAATCAGTGTACACACTTTATTAAGTACCCTGAAACTTTTCAGTTAACATGCAAAACACCTTACAATGTCCTTAAATATCATATGGCATGGTTTTCAAATTTACTAAATGGATATGTAAGCATAAGTAACACATGTAGCGTTTAAAGAATAGTGAGAAAAAAACAATTGGAAAACATATGCCCTACAGGAAAATAAACTGCAATTTAACCCCAAGAGGAATATTAAAGTGCAATCGAAAGTGAATGAAATGAAACCTCATCTAACATGAAAAACCTCAGCAAAATGATAGAAAATATTAGCAACATGGTCCTGAAAACAAAAAAATGCAAATCCCAGAATAAGAAGTCCCCATTTAGAACACAAAAACTGTACTTGTGGAATATACTTTTGAGCATACATGCATTATATATACACAGGTGTAGGTAAATGCATGTGTGTGTACAAACACACTGTAAATAGGTTGATCTAAAAAATGAAGATTCAGGATGGTTATCTCCTGTAGGCACAGGCATGAGAATAGGATGGGGCACACATATGTAGATGTTCTTATCAAAATTCTTCTAACTCTTGTATTGAATGTAGACTCAGTTATTTCTAATGCAATTCAGAGATCGAGCTATGCACACATGCATGGGTCAATGAAAGGAACTTTCCAGGAACCAAGTAATGACTTACTTAGTTCTGCATACCTGAGACACAAAAATACAACAGTCTTACTAGGAGCTTTGAAATGCCCAACTACATCATATAACTCTCCTTCCTTCGTGGTCCTGAATTTGGTGTCAATTACTCTAGATACATATGTACTGCTAAACTATTGCTCAGTTTTTTTTTTATAGAAATTACGTTATACTAAATGTATTTTTGCATTTCATTTTCCTCAGTATGTTGAGATACATTCATAGTAATGCATTAAGCTGTAGCTCATTGTTTTAATTTTTATGTAGCTTCCCATATGAATATAACATCTTAATTCTAGTTATTAGTAGACATCGGTCTTGTTTCACACATCTTCTATGATGTGCCATATCCTCTGGTTTTTGTTACGGATACAATGGAAGTCTTTATACATTCTGGACACTTATCCATTGCCAATTTTGTGTTGCACAGATCTTCTCCAAGTTTGTGGTTAAGCTTTCCATTTCCTTTATGGTGGCTTTTGATAAATAGAAATCATTTAAATGTAACCAAGTGTACCAAACATTGGAGCTTCTTACCTTAAAAGAAAAATCTTTCCACGAACCGAGAGCAGGAGTAAACAAACTATATAGTCCAATGGACAAAATTTGGGATTCTATATTTTTTAATGTAGAGAATGTTTATTTTTAAAAACTTATAAAAATAAACAAGAACTAATATGCAATAGAGATAGTACATTATGCACAAAACCTAAAGTATTTACTCTTTAGTCCTTTATATAAAGGTTTGCTGACCCCTGCCCTAGGGCCACAAAGACCATCTTTTTATCAGCACTGTCTAGAAGTAGTTTCTGTGATAGAAATATTCTATATTCTATGTTTTCCAATAGGATAGCCACTTGCTATATGTGGCTATTGAGTACTTGCGATATACTTAATGGATTGGGGAACGGAGTTTTTTTTTTTTTTTTAATTTAAATCACTAGAATTGTCTCATGGCTACTGAACATGTAGTCCTCCATTTTTATCTACAAGTTAAAATGTTTTACCTTTCAAACCATCTTTAATCCAACTGGAACAGATTTTTGTACACAGAGATCAAATGTCATTTTCTCATAGGGATAAAAAAGGTTTCCTAAGCATTTTCCTGTAATGGCACAATTAGCATGTGTGTGAGCATGTGTGTGATTATGTGTGTATGTGTGTGTGTGTGTGTGTGTGTGTGTGTGTATAACAGACTGGAATAGGTATATGCAACTGCTTGAGGCCAAAGGCAACTTCAGAAAATTATGTAGCCTGTGATTTTTCTTAAGTCAATGCTACACCCAACATGGGGCTTGACCTCATAACCCTGAGATCAAGAGTCACATGCTCTACCGACTGAGCCAGTCAGGTGCCACCCACCTGTGATTTTTTTCAAATTCATCACTTTTATGACACTTGTGCACTAGGTTTGCTTCCAAGCACTTTACAAATATTAGTTAATTTAATCCTCATATTAGTACTATATTAGTCTTACTTTCGACATGGGGATCTGTGGCACAAAGAGTAGATCCAAAGACATATAGATAATAGTTGCCAGCACCCGGACTTGGAACCAGGCATCCAGACCCCAAAGCTCATGCTCTCAAATCACTACTTTGCATGACTCAGCAAATAGTTTTGTTTCTTCCATTCTTAACTATGATTTCTTGAACTTTTTATGATCTTATTGCACATGCTCAGGACTCCAGTAACTGTACTGTAAGACTGGTAGCAGTAGTATCCTTCCTTGCCTTAGTCCATCTTTTAAAGGGATTATTTTAGTGTGATATTTGCTTCATTCATGTCAATATACCTGATCAAGTAGTTTCTTTCTATACCCTATTTGCTAAAATTGTGCCTAATTATGAAATTCACGAAACTGAAGCTTTAATTAAAGACTTTCTGAATATACTGAAATTATCATATAGATTTTCACCCTTAATCTCTGAGTAGGAGCTGTATTAATCATTTTTCTAACTTTGAGACAGCCTTGCATTCTTGGAATAAACAATCTTATGATGCTATGATAGGTCATTTGTAATATGTGGTATTTATATGTAGATAAAGAATATAAATTGGGAGTTGGCTTTGCAATTTTTTTAAGTATTAATTTTCATGACCAAGAACAGCATAGTTTTTCCTTCTTCTACTGCCCTTGTCTGGTTTTCTGTCAAAGTACATACATAAGTCTAATCAAGTCAGTTGAGGAGTACCCTTTTAAACTTACACACTTTCTGAGAGGAGAAAATTATCTATTCACGGTTCGGCAGAATTCTTTGAAAAATGCATTCTCTTAAATCCATTTATTAGGAAAACAATGTCTGTCCTTATTTTTAAGAGCTAATTTGAATCTACTGTTCTTAGCTGTCTCCTGCCTTCCATCTTTGCAGTTGCTAGCTCAGCTCTGTCAGCCTTTTGTAGGTGACCTATGTTTTCCCTGGTTGCATTTATAATATCATTTGTTTTAGTGTTCTTTAGTTTATCTATAAGTGTACTTCAGTGTGGATTTAATTTTATTTATCCTATTTGAGATTTGTTGGGGATCCTCAGTCTGGAGATTAGATTCTTTCATCAATTTCGGAAAATACTCTATTAACTCACTGAAAATTTCCTCTTTTCCATTCTATTCTATACTTCTAGTATTTTAACTAGATGCTTGTTAGTCCTTCTAAGTTTGTCATCCATTATTCTTGACGTACATGTCCTATTTTCTAGCTCTTAATGTCTATGAATTCAGAGTAATTTCAGATGTACAGTCAAGTTTAACAATTCTCTCCAGCTGCATTTAACATTCTTTTTAACCCATATACCAAGTTTTTAAACTATTACTTCTTTAGGTCTAGAAAATTTACCCTTTGTCAAATTTCACTAGTCAAGTGGAGAGTTATTTCTTAGTCCTACTTCAATAACCTCTTTTATTTCTTGAAACATGTTAAATACACTCCTTTTTCTGATAACTCTAGTGTTTACAGTCTTTATAGGTTGGTTTAAATTCTGGAGTTTGTGGTTTCTCTTGATACTCAAGAGCTATGGTTCGTTTTGTGTTGTCTTTTGAGTTTTGATTATGAACTCAATACTGGGTATGTAAACATGAAGAAATAGTGATTCAATTATTTGGAATCAAGCTAAAGAAATTTATCTCTTTGATAAGTCAAATGAAATGAATGTGATTATCTTTTTTTTTATTTATTTTTCTATTTTTTTTTAATAAACATATAATGTATTTTTATCCCCAGAGGTACAGGTCTGTGAATCGCCAGGTTTACACACTTCACAGCACTCACCATAGCACATACCCTCCCCAATGTCCGTAACCCCACCCCCCTCTCCCGATCCCCCGCCCTCCAGCAACCCTCAGTTTGTTTTGTGAGATTAAGAGTCACTTATGGTTTGTCTCCCTCCCAATCCCATCTTGTTTCATTTATTCTTTTCCTACCCCCCAAACCCCCCATGTTGCATCTGCACTTCCTCATATCAGGGAGATCATATGATAGTTGTTTTTCTCCGATTGACTTATTTCCCTAAGCATGATACCCTCTAGTTCCATCCACGTCGTTGCAAATGGCAAGATTTCATTTCTTTTGATGGCTGCATAGTATTCCATTGTGTATATATACCACATCTTCTTTATCCATTCATCAGTTGATGGACATCTAGGTTCTTTCCATAGTTTCGCTATTGTAGACATTGCTGCTATGAACTAAATGTGATTATCTTAATAAATGCCGACAAGGTAATTTATAACATCTATCAAGCCAGATTTCTTACTTTTAAGGAAACAGTAAGGAGTATATAACCCTAAGTATAATAGAAATGTGTATCTTAAAATATCAGACACTTAATAATATAGGGGTGCCTTAGGACTTAAGAACTTCAATGTATTGTTTCAAAAGAGGTTTATTCCACAGATCTTAGGAAAATGGGCTTTCCACAATGGCAGAACTAGAAAAAGGTACCTCTTACTGACTCAAGGTCATAGACTCTAGTATTACGGGTGAAGGCGTGACCACAGGTATGGAGTTTGGGCCAATATCTAGGAAAGCCTAATGTTTAAAAAATCCCCTTAAATGGAAAGACTAAGCAAAGAGATATGGATATTTTTCTTCAATATGGACATGAGCCCTGAATATAATAGAACTGTGGAAAACTTAAAATTAAGATTCTCTCATGTAGAAGTCTCTACCTCTTGCATTATCATCATCAACTGGGTGCTGTTCGTCAGGAAGTCTCCTGATGTTGGACAGCATCTGAGGGATGCTGTACTGTTGGATGTTAGGTCTCTTATGAGTCCATGCCCTTGGCTAAATTAATCTGGAAATTAAGAGAACTATGAATGTGTATGTTGGTCTTTTCCAATCAGCCAACAGTACTTCTGAAATCACACAGCAGGACACTAATGCCAAGGACTGAAGTCAAAACAATATTATGAACAAAAAGTATGGAAAATATGTAAAGATATCATCTTATGAGAAACTTACAAGGTACACTAGATAATTAAAGGATCTGTGAACAATTAAGACTTCTAGGTTCAGACAATGGGTTAGCACACTTTTCTGCAATGGTTAGATAATAAATATTTTAGATTGTGCAGGCCACCTGGTCTCTGTTGTATCTACTTAACTTTCCATTTGTAGTTCAAGGGAGCCATACAAAATATTAGAATAGATATGGTTGGTGTTTCAATAAAACCTTATATAAAAACAGGTAGAGGGCTGGATATGACCCATGTGCCATAGTATAGTAACTGACAATCTCCTACACTTATTTGATTACAGAAATATTTTTCACCAAATCTCAGTTAATAACCTATATGCTTTAAAATAGGCAAGTTAAAATGATCAATCCTGGGGTGCCTGGCTAACCTGGTCAGTGAAGCATGTGACTCTAGATCTTGGGTTGTGAGTTTGAGCTCCACATTGGGTATAGAGGGCTTTTTAAGATTTTACTTTTCATGTACATAAAATGATAAATTCTACTTGAAAAGCAAAGAATTCTTTTAAGCTGTTTTTATTTAGTCTTGTAGCTTTATAGAATTCACGTAAGATATATTACATATTATCTAAAAGTATCCAGGTAATAGAAAAGCAATTTTTAAATTTTTTTATTAACATATAATGTATTATTAGCCCCAGGGATACAGGTCTGTGAATCGCCAGGTTTACACACTTCACAGCACTCACCATAGCACATACCCTCCCCAATGTCATAACCCCACCACCCTCTCCCCATCCCCCTCCCCTCAGCAACCCTCGGTTTGTTTTGTGAGATTGAGAGTCTCTTATGGTTTTTCTCCCTCTCGATCCCATCTTGTTTCCTTTTAGAAAAGCAATTTTTTTATAGATTGTATTCAATTTCCTTATGCATGCACTTCAATATTTCTCATTCAGCCTACATTTAATGATGTATCTATGCTGTGATTATGTTATAGAAAGCCAGTTTGAAGGCATGATATCCAGAGTTGGGGCTAAAAGATAACAGAATATTAGAACAGTGACTGCAAATTAAATAGAGTAAGATGTATACATATTATGATTTTCTATTCTTAAACTCTTTAAGTTCATGTCCCCGTGAACTGAATAACACTGGGACAAACACGCATTCGGAAAATGCTGACCGTATGGACACCAAAATAAGTATGTGGCAGCCTGTAATCCTTACCTCTGACTTCCCTGACTTTTGGTCACTATACTGGAAACTTCAGTATTATTAACCAACTCAATCAGCAAAACATAAAAGGTACTATGAACAAATGATATTTTCTTTCTACTTTCTGAATTTAATAAGTTTTCATCCTTCTGCTAGGTTGATAGGTCCTAAATGTATAATTTGGCCTTCATTTAACACTTAACAATGTCTCAAGGCAAGGCAGTCCTAGAGATTTTAAGAGAGTAAATGGAAGAGAACTTAACCACTGTGTGAACCTGAACAAATCACTTTACTTCCTCAACCAGTTTCTTTGTCTGTCAAATAGGATAATTAAAACCTTCTCATGAGGTTATAGTTACATGTCATCATATATGTGAAAATCTGAGTGGAGCTCCTGAGTCCCAGCACATACCTGAGAACGGAGAGCTGCATCTGAAGAAGTGATTCTATTTCATTAATTCCATCAAGCATGACTTATCTGTAACCTACATATGTTTAGAAGGAGGGCACTTGTTAGGGTGAGTACTGGGCGTTGTATGCAAGTGATGAATCGTTAAATTCTCATTCTTCAGGTGACTCACAGGAATCAACAAGAATCAAATTACATTTCGTTCACATTTCAAAACAAGATGTTGTGAGGATTCTCCACCAGAGTCATGTGGTAATAGAGTCCTAAATGGTATAGTGGTTGCAAGATAGCATTATTCACTCTCATGACAATTCCGGAGAAACAGCCTGGTGAAGGCCACACTTGCATTACCAGCCATTGTAAGACTTCACTTGTTTTACAAGCCTTCAGTCAGCAAAACTTCCCTTCCCACTAACCATTTCTCCATCACAAACCTCTCTTGGCAGACTAGAATACACTTCTCATCAGGATGCCCTATCCCAGCCAGCCTGCAGGTCAGACATCTCCAACTACTTTTCTTCAGACTACAAATATATTACTATCTTACTGACCTTCAGAGATCAGAAATCAAACTTAATTCTAATCTACCAAGAACATCAAGTTATATAATACAATTTATCTGAAGACTACATGCCATTGAAAAAGTTACCTTGGAAAAAAAAAACGAAAAGCTTGGTCTGAACTTACTTTTTTTTTTTTTTTTAAAGATTTTATTTATTTATTTGACAGAGAGAGATCACAAGTAGACAGAGAGGCAGGCAGAGAGAGGGAGGGAAGCAGGCTCCCTGCCGAGCAGAGAGCCCGATGCGGGACTCGATCCCAGGACCCTGAGATCATGACCTGAGCCGAAGGCAGCGGCCTAACCCACTGAGCCACCCAGGTGCCCTGAACTTACTTTTAAATAGCTGTTACTATGCTTGCATTCAAAGTTTTATTCAACATTTTGTTAAAGAGCTAGAACCTCTGAACTACATTCTCAGACAGGTTTCGGCAATCACTGCCTAGCACGAGCAAAGCTATTCGAACATATCCATTGTGGAATGTAGTTTGCTGCCTATAGGCCGCTATACATAGCACTTTCAATTAGGGAACCTGGCCTATTCTTTCAGTGCCCCGCAGGACATGATCTAATTTTAAACTCCAATCTTCATTAGTACACCATAGTCTCAACCCTTAATCTCCTACCTAATTTAATTCTGCTCATCTACTCGTTTGACCTCTACAAAGTTAAGGTTTTTTACACAATTGTAAATATCTTGCCTGGATACATATTACGGAAGATAAAGCTAGAGGACAAGATGATAGAATTACAGGTTATTACCCCAACAGGTCACACACCTTCCAAGTTTCTGGCCTTGGGATCAGCCTTCTTTCCTTCCATTGGAAAACTTAAACTCTTTCCAGCTCAAGCCATCTGGCTTTCCCAGAGCAATTATCCTATGTAGATGGTTTTCTTTTATCCTGCATTAGACCAAACATCCTTCAGAAGCAGAGACCTATCATTTCCTTTCTTCTACAGTTTGTACATTCGAATAGGGGGAGCTGCTGTGCTACATAAGAATTTGCTTAAGACAGAATATGCTGTGGATCATAATCCAACAAATATGCACACCTCATCGGAACGCCTTTCCCTTTCCTCTGCAAGTTGCCTTCATCTTCTACCTTGGCATACAGTGTTAAGCATCGCTGTGTTGCCTCTACCATTTGTCCTTTAATCCTAGGTTCCATGCTCCCTAAGTCTTTTATTGCTTAACTGTTCTCTCCTTTGTCCTTGGTAATTTCACCAACTGATGGGTTTTTTTCTTTCAGTCAGATGTGAACTGGAAGCCCAGCTCTGCCTTTACTAGCCATGAGACCACAGACAACCCACTCACTAGCTCCTTTTCCTGTCACCATCAAAGGGTTTCTTTATACTTGTCCAATGCCACAATTGTGACCACCTCAGAAACATGGATATATTTAAGCCCCCCAACCTAGCATAATATCTGGTACAGATAGGCAATCAGAAAAAGTTTACTGAGTAAGCAAATCCCCTCAGGGTCTCAGGAGGGATTCATTCATTCATTCTGAGGACTTCTTTACTCCTGTTATAACATTTTGAAATGAAACCTTCCTGGGTTCGGAGTTTGCCCTTGTTACTTATTCCATGAGCCATTTTTTATTTTTTTTTTTTAGATTTTTATTTATTTATTTATTTATTTGACAGACAGAGATCACGAAGAGAGAGAGGAGGAAGCAGGCTCCTTGCTGAGCAGAGAGCCTGATGTAGGGCTCGTTCCCAGGACCCTGAGATCACGACCTGAGCCGAAGGCAGAGGCTTAACCCACTGAGCCACCCAGACACCCTGATGTGCCATTTTTTAAAGGTAATCTCTACCCCCAACATGGGGCTCGAACTCACGAACCCGAGATCAAGGGTCACATGCTCTACCGAGTAAGCCAGCCAGGCACCCTCCAAACCCCCCCAACATGCCATTTCCTATAGAGTTTTGTACAAGTCCAATTTTCCACTTGACTATAAGCTCTTTAAGGATATAGAGTATGTATTATTCATCTTTTAGTTATTCCCCTTTAAAGGTTATCATGATGACTCACAAATCTGAATTCCATAAAAAGGTTGCTTAATGAAAAGCTAGTGCAAAAGCAGGGTAACAAGTATGAAGTGCTTTATATAAACAAGACATTTCCGTGATTCCTGTGCTGGTCCCCCTTGTTATAATCTCTCCTCTGCCAGCATTTCCGTGGTCTAGAGTACAACCGTGGTAATGAGAAAGCTCTGGCTTTCAGTTCTTGCTTTGCTGCTTCCTACGTGTATTAACTTCAACAAATCACCGACCATAATCAGCCTCTATATTACAGCTTTAAGGTAACAATTACATTAGATGATGGTCTTAAAGCCCGGTGCACAGGAGATACTCAGCATTTGTTAGCTCTCATCTCTCTTTCAGTTCAAAGCATGTTGTAAAATGACCTGCCTTTACTAAAACCCATTTTTGAATAAACTTACTCTTCTCCAGACATCTCATCTGTAAAGTCCTGTAACTTTTTACGAATGATCAGTGGTCATTGTAGGTTGAATTTCTCCAAGTAAAATGTGGTGGAGGGGCACCTGGGTGGCTCAGTGGGTTAAAGCCTCTGCCTTCGGCTCAGGTCATGATCTCAGGGTCCTGGGATCGAGCCCCGTATCGGGCTCTCTGCTCAGCGGGGAGCCTGCTTCCTCCTCTCTCTCTGCCTGCCTCTCTGCCTACTTGTGATCTCTGTCAAATAAATAAATAAAATCTTAAAAAAAAAAAAGAGTCAAACACTTAACCACCCAGGCACCTCATGAACACCCTACTTAAAGTAGTAGCAGTAAGGACTGTTGGTTCACAAGCTCTTGAGGAGCTTCCAGGGTGAAATCTGAAACAGGCCCCACCTAGGTAGATGGGTAGATCTCAGCACCCTCCTGTCAAATCTCAAATGTTTTCTAGAGACCTTAATGGGTTACTGCTTACTGTCCAGAGGGTCTCAATGCCATATGACTATCACAAGGCTATGTCCTTGGGACACCTTCAGGGAGTGGGGAAAGCCAGCACATTCTAGTATATTCCAAGAACAGAGGAGGCGGGTGAGGGGCCTCCAGTTGCTGGACTCCAGTTCACAGGTCAACAACCAGTCCTTTTGAGGACCTCTCCCAACTGGGAGGGTGAGACTAGGAAAATTGGGGATAATTAGGCTGCAAAAAACCACAGGGCTTGGTTACTGATGACTGAATAGATGCCAGGGTGAGAAATAAGAGAGGTTCTGTGTTTCTGATACGAGCAACTGGATAAAGGCAAGACTTTCACAGAAACAGAAAATGGAAAAAAGTAGAAATTTGAGAAAAATACTTGCAAATGAGAAAATCATGAGTTGCATTTTATCTATGTACATTTTTCTTGATCTTAGAATAAATTGCACGGATTAGACAATTTGGTACAGAATTAGAAGAGAGGGCTTTCAGATAATAGCTAATGCTTAGCCAATAATTAAATTAATGAGGATTTGAACCTTCGTAACTGTGGAAACTGCACAGAAAACTGCTGATACCCATGTCATCTCTCACCACCACTACCCAAAACTCCCTAGCCTGCCTGTTCTCAAATCTTACAGATCCTAACTAAATCTTACTCTTTCCTCTGGACCTTTCCTTATGCAAGCCTTTTATCCTCCCTGGAACAACACTGTTCTTGGCCCGATTCACTCTCCATCCTCTAATACCCAGCCCAGATATTTCCCCACAGGAAATCATGCCAAACCACCCCCCCCCCAAAAGACTTACCTTAGCTCTCCATCCCTTTGCCCAACAGCACTTCATGTTTACTACTACCTGTCTTCACACGGATCACATTGTTTTATATTTGATGGTCTATTTGTCTCTCCCATTATGGGATAAGGCACGTCAGGGAATGACCATGTATTATTGTCCATAACCATATTCTCAGCAACTCAACCTCATACTAGACATACAGTAGTAGTTCAATCCATGTTTATCAAAAGCAAGCCCAATCTGGGCTTGGAATTTTACTCATTTAAATAGCACAGCAAGGAAATATTTCAGTTTTCAGAAAGGGCTTTTCTCCCCCCCCCCCACCACTGGCTTTTCTCCCCCCGCCCACCCCAACTACAAATCTGTAGCGACTATGCTCACCATTTCTGTGGGCCAACTTACTAGAAAGTAAGGTGAGGACGAAACAGTGCTAAACCGAGAGCACAGCAAGATTCAGGACAAAGTCATCAGTGTTTTGGCAGCTAGTCTCCAGCTAGACACTAACTGTGCATGTACTGTGTGTGCACATGTGTGCACACACATGGGGTGAGGGAGGAGATGAAAAATATTCAATGAGCATTTATTATATGCCCAACTCAGCTGAAGTGCTCTCACTACATTATCTCCTGTATTCCTTACCGCTACCCTAGAAAGCAGATACCTTTGCCATACCTATCGTACACGGGAAAACTGAAGGCGCAGACACTTGACATGACTTACCCCATATCACACAGTAAATAAGAGGCAAAAAAAAAAAAATTAAGTCCAATCTTATCTGGTTTCAGATTCTGTATTCCTCCATGGTGGTGGTTATTAAATCTTTTTCACAAAGAACCAGATAGTACTTTTGCTTTTATGTGTTACATAGCCTCTGTCACAACCACTCAACGCCACCGTTACGGCACAAAAGCGATCACAGACGATAAAAGCGGCCACAGACGGTACATAAATGAATGGGCCCGGCTGTGTCACAATAGAACCTTACTTACAAAAATAGGAGGCTGACCAGCTTTGACCCTTGGATAATGTGTGGATATCTGCTCTATTATGTTTCTCAACCTGGCTACGCAGAAGCATCACCTGAGGAGTGTTAAAAAAAAAAAAAAAAAAAAAAAACCGCAGATGCATATATCACACCTCAGAGCAGTTTTTGACCTTAGAAGTTGCTTGACTGCTTTTAACCTACAGATGGGGAAGTTGAGGTCCAAATAAGTTAAGGAAATAGTTCAAGGCTATAGCTGTCAAGTGAAAGAGACAATGGGCAATTACATCTTGGGCCTGCCTTCAGATCCTTGTCTGTTTCCATGTTCTGTCCCCACAGCACCTGGCAGCCTGTTGGCTGTGAAAGGTTTGTGTTCTCATGTTGGTTAGAGTGATCACTTATATACCTTTAACCAGTTGAAAAGACTTGATTCCACAGTATGTCCCTTTTTGTTTGTGCAGGGGAGAATGTAAGTGGAAGAAAATACTGCTATTAAGAGGATTTCAAGGGGCTCCTGGCTGGCTCAATCAGTAGAGTGTGGGGCTCTTAATCTTGGGGTTGTGAGCCTGAGCCCCACACTGGAGGTAGATCTTACTTAAAAAAAAATCTAATCTAAAACAGTAACAAAAATAATCCATTTTATAGGACATGCCAAATATCTCATCTATTACTCTAAGTCCATCTTCTTATACCTAATTAAAATTTACTTTTAAAATATTGGGAATGCAGAATGATAAGCTCTGAATTGTACTCTGAAAACTTGAAACAAGAGTACCAGCTTTTGCCAAGATTAAATATATCATTACCTCTCAGGTAGAAAAGCATTTATTTTTCACACAAAACCACTGACAGTGGATGATAAAGATGATTCTGTTTGATGTGAGACTATATTCAAGACCTCTGGGTCAGTAAATCTATAGAATGTCACAAGTTATGGGAGATTAGTACAAATTGAGACAGATGCAAAACTGCTATTAAATTATAATACTTAAGCATCCTATTTAAAAGTTGGAACGTGCTCATCAGATTTAAATTCACAGTGAGGATTATGAGACTGACGCGCTGCCCACTAGTTGTTTGAATAAATAGACAAATAGGGCTAAAAAGGGGTGAGCTCATTGAGAACAGGACTTCTGACTTGTTGGTTTATCCTCAGTGCCAGGCACATAGTTACATGTATTTGATACACTTTGTCTTCATAAATAAATTCACAGTGAGGAGAACCTGATAGATATTCTAAAATCTACAACAGTTTCATGTATAGGTCTAAGGGGACAAGATTTAGCTCAAAAAAACAAACAAAAACTTCTAAATTTTTACTAGTACTATTGTATACCTCAAAATCTACCTGAAATTAAATATAAATAGCTCAAAATTGTTCTTGTATAACCTCAGTTTATGTAAAAAAAAAAATAAAGTATCTAAAATAAAGTGACTAACATGGTTTTAAAAAAAAATCATCATGATCCAAAATTTAACCAAGAATGCTAATATAAGTATGTTTACTGTTTTTCATTTCTATAGTGACTTTTAACCACATATTATCTTTACAGAGCTGATTATTAAATACAAATGGTTTGCAGTAGGTTGTAAATTGTAAAAACTCAACGATTATTTGTTAGATGGGTCATTTTGATGTACTGAATGATTATCACACAAAACCTAAACTTTTGTTACTTTAACTAAGGAAAGCAATCTGAAAATACTAGGACTTCACCAATTCACAAAAAGACCTCAGACTATTCCCCAAAGCTGTAAGGAATAATCACAAGGCATTACGCAACCTCTTCCAGCTGAAATCTTCCTTACCTGTGGCAGCTTCTAGCAAATAAGAGACTATTTGCTCAGCACTTGCAAGCAACTGGTGCTTTCAATCAGATAATTGGACAGAGCAGGGGAATTGGCACATTGGCAGAATCTATCACACCTATGGTGAGTCAGAAGCCTTTTAAACCCTGGCTCCTGTAAGTGGCCTAATCTGTCTGAAATTGGGAGAATCAAGAATGAAACTACAAAAAATTCAGGCTACTTCAAACTTCCCTTCCCTTCCTTTTACAATTTTCACCTCCCCACTTTGTAAGCACAAGTGAACATCGTATTAGTCAATGAATGGGGGTTACTGAGAAGGTGTACGAAGTGTATAGATTTTTACCTGCTAACTCCCATTTTATATGTGCAAGGCAAGTTGACTTTTTAAAGGAACCCTGGGAAAACCTTTACTAAGAAAACTTCTCTTAAAAGGGGGGGGGGGGGGGCACCACATCCCCTGACAGTGATTCTTAACCGTTCTGGGTCGCTGGGCCACTTTGAGAATATATGGAAAGTTTTAGAACATCTTGAAACAAACAAAACAGGACACATGAGCAGAGTTTTGTGGGCAATTTCAGAAGCTCAAAGAGCCCTCCCCGAAGTCTCACATTTTAATTTTAGAATTTCTGCTCTAATCACTTTGGAGATGTGTTAAAGCTTGAGGCGGTCAGTGTAAATAGAGAATAACATCCCATTTTATCTGCTATCAGATTGGAAATATCCTCGATTCTTTTGCTTTGCCTATAACAACTGACTGATTTCCATTCATTTATTCAACAAATACTATTTAGCATCTACTATGTACTGGGGCCTGTTTTAGATATTGGGAAGCAGTGAACAAAACAGAAAACCAGCTCTCATGAAGTTTATATACTGAAATGTGATTTGAGCTGCATACAGTGTATGTACCAAGGTCGGGGGGTGGGCTTAAGAGACCATACCAGGATTACTTTTAAGCTGTAATTCTCAACTTTGACCATTCATTACGATCACGGGGTGGCACTTTAAAAGCATCTCAAGAGCTCAGCCACACCGCTGCTATGGCACCTCCCTTCTCAAGCTTTCTGTACAGCTTTCAAATATACTGTGTTTACTGTTGCACTTTACATGTTGGGGGAGTTGACTGGACACGTGGAGAGGGAAGGGTTTGAGTTGCACATGGGACTAGATCGATCGCAGAGGTGGGCTAGCACAGAAGGGGTGAGGAAATGGTCAATGAATGAGACAATTCAGAAGAAAAAGGATCTCAGAGCCAGAGGTGACCATGAGAACCCAGGAACCCTGAAGAAGAACAGGAAATCTTCCAGAAGCCACGGAATTCTCAGTGTGTATCTTAAAGGTTAGGGAGATTCCAACACGCATCTGCGTCACACTTTGGAATATAGCTGTGCTAATGGTAAGAGGAGTGATTACAGAACACGGATGATCCTTTTCCCCTGCTTTGAGTACAACTGAGGCTGAAGAACTAAGTGGCTGCACATCTGAGGCAATCCCCCTAGAAATGTAACTCATTTGAAGGGGCAAGTTATGCCACATTGGTGTTCTTTTCCTGTTTTCTTTCCCTCTTTTCCTCTCTTCCTTCCTCCCTTTTCGTCTTCCTTTTGATCACGTGTATTAATTGAACTAAAGGAGGTAATACGTCCCTTATCCAACCTAGTGTAATCAACAATAACTCTTGTAACCAGGCAAGAATGTTACAATTCTAGAACTAGATTATAAAGCGGACTGAGCTCTATGGCAGCTTTCTGGCTCTGAATAGAATCTATGCTGGGACTGGACCTTTTCACCAGGTCACAGGCAGGATTCGAAAAGCAAACAACTCAGGAACCTTCCTGAATAGAAGCTAATTAGTTTTCTAGGCTTTCTGAAGTTCTAAGTTTAAAGAAATATAGGATTCAAAATACAACCCAAATGATTTAAAGGCTGAAGGAAATGGCAGGACTCTGTGAGCCTTGGGTGTTTCCCAATTGTTTTTTTTTAATCTACAAAGAAAACAGATAATACAGCAAGAACTTTTGATATGCACTAAGTGCTATCCAACATTTCATCACCAAGTACTTGTAAAATTTCACAATTTGAGTTATATTACATTCTCCACAAGGGCTTCTTAACCTCAGTAATACTGACCTTCTACACTAGAAAATTCTTCATTCTAGAGGTGCTGTCCTATGTGTTGTAGCAAGTTCAACAGCACACCAGCTCTCTACCCATTAATAGTAGTAGCACCCTTCATACCGGTTAGGACAACCACAAATTTCTCCACGTGTTTCCAATTGTCCTGGGAGGGGCACAAAATGGCCCCAGTGGAGAACCACAGGGGTCCACTATTCCATAAAAATTCCATACAGCTTACAAAAACAATATATAAAGATAAGACCCAAGCATCACTAAGGAAATAAATATGAACAGAACTCCAAAACCAGGGAAGAGGAGAGGAATCGAAGCATGAAGGTAACAAGGACTCAAACATGTGATGTATACTCACACATACATGTACACATCCATATGCATCAAAAGGACTTATGCCAGGCACTTTACCTTAGGCAAATGTAAGCAAGCAGTCTTTGGAATGCTGCTGTGTTCAGGTCCTAGTTTGGACAGAGTATCTCCAGGAAAGACAGGCCGGCAGGGGGAGATGGAGGGAGAGTGGGGGAGAGCACGAACAAGCTGAAACCTACAAACACGATCCGCAGCCCCGGGGCTTGGGCAGGGACCCACGAACATGGGACTGGAACCGTGCCGGTTTTCATCGCCTCCTACCTTGATAAAATGGGTGTTCTTCAGGGAAAGCTGCTGCCCTTTGTCAGGACGCTTAACGCTCACCTCACCTGAGAGCGAAACGAGCTGAAGCAAGACGGAAAGGAAGCAGGAATAGCGACGGCCAAGCTGCAGTCCCATACGAAGGACGTGAATCGGCAGGTGAGTAAAAAGGCCTGTGAGCTACAAAGGCACCCGCCTCAGCCACGCACAGGTGAACTACGTAATCCCTGCGGCCTTTCTTCCACCCACCAGACTCATGCAAAATGTCTCCGATTTCCCAAACCAGGCAAAAACATACCAGGAAAGGAATTTTGGGAAAAGGAGTTTAGCTTAGCCATGCTGACGCACTACAGAGCCACCACATCTTCTCACCTGATGAAATGCTGATACTTCTTCAGGAGATCTGTGAGTTTCACATGATCTCTCATACCACTATGACCCCAATGAGGGAATGGGAAATACTGATGAATATTTTGTTTTTATCACCAGTTTTTGTGAGAGATAAAAAGTGAGCACTTAAATATTTTAGCATTTAAATATGCACTTCCACTTTTTTGGAGCTCATAGCTACAGGAAAGGAATATTGCAAAAAATTTCACATAAAAGCAGTAAAATAACTAATTGTCCAATTGTATCTTACGAAACCGAAAAGCCACCTGCGTGCCTGTGCGGCGCAGTTAGTCATCCAGATCTTGATCTGAGCTCAGGTCATGACCTCAGAGGCCTGAGATCAAGCCCCAGTAGGGCTCAGAGATGGCTGTGGAGCCTGCTTAGAATTCTTTCTTCCCCTCTCCCACTGTCCCTCCCCACTTCTGAAACAACCAACCAACCAACCAACCAAACAAACAAACAGAAACCTGAGAAGCCACAATAGGAAACACAGTTGGATTACTCTCTGCACAGACTATGGCATGGCCACCTAGCCCTAGTTTCCCTCCTCTATTTCTTGGACACAACCTCTAATTTCCCATGTTTCCCACTGACCCAAACAAGTGAGGATTCAGGACCTTCATGAATTTTGCAGTTCTTGACACAGACTATAGGACAACTGAGTCAATTACTTCTCGCATTCCCATTTGAGACTAGAAAGTAGTCATCCCCAGCACCATGTGTCACACACTACCTTCAATCCTGCAATTTGCATGCTGTCTTTAGAAAGAAAGGGCAGAGGATGAGAAATGGGCTAGCACTGTTCACTATACAACATCTCACATACGACGAGCTGGGACCAAGTTAGAAACCAGAAATACAAACTGCAGATCTGCCAAAGCTACCCTGACATATTTTAATGTAACTATTAATATTAATACTTCATTAAAAGTTAAATATTCAGGAAAAATATAAAGGCAGACTGGACGCCAGGAGTGCAGGAGTAAACAGGGACTCTCCCAGGCAAACTGGGACTTACAAGGGTTCTACATTTAGTAACTATGACTCACTCTCAGCCTTAAGTCTGATTGAAAGCACCTCCCACTCTCCTGAATTAGGCTCTGGGAGCTTCCATGGAGAAGAGGGGGTGAGCAGCAAATGTCTGGCCTCCTCTATCCTTCTTCCCTCAACTCCACCACTCTTGCTAGGGTGGCCAACCTTAAAATGACCTCAAATAATTTGCATCCCTTCGTATTCACCCTATTGTTGTAGTCCCGTCCCACAATGAACAGGGCTGACCTGTGTAACAGCAAGTTTCAGAAGTGACAGGGTGCGATTTGTGAGTTAGACATAGAAGACACTGTGGCAATCCTCCCTGTTCTATTAGATAACATTCTATTAGAAAACCAGCTGCCATGTCGTGAAGACCCTTGAGGAGCCTAAAAGGTTCACAAACAAGCCCTCCTTCCAAAAGGCAGCAAAACTCTGAAGCTTCCTACCAACCGCCAAGGGTTCCCTTGAACCTTAGAAGTGAATCTGCCAGCCTCAGTCATGCCTTCAGAGGGCTACATCCCCAGCCAACATCTGGAAGGCAACTTAATGAAAGATTTTTAGTAGAACTACCTACCTAAGCCACTTCTGAATTGCTGACCCACAAAAACTGTGAAAAAAATAATTTTTATTATATCTAAGACATTACATTTGAGGATTACTTGTTATATAGCAATGGATAACAGACTCCTCCGGGGTTCGAAGGACTAGGAGAATTAGAGGAGGAGGAAGGACAAGTCTAATATTGGCTGATATTTTTATAAATTTCAGCTCTAGGACTACATTTCATAATATGTGGCCACTTGCCATCTTCTTTGTGGGGTCCATTCAGCAGAGCACCACCGACTGACCGTCATAATGAATTCTTGCATTCTCTGGATGGCTTCTTGCAACACCCTCTAAGCTCCTGGGAGAGCAGTACACCCACAGCTTCTCCCTGATTCGGTCCTTTCCATTAAGCAGCTTTCTTGGGCATGGTCCCATCCAGACCTCAGGATGACTCAAGCTGACTACCTTCTGGGCTGTCTAGTTGGCCCAAAGGAAAAGCACTCATTTTGGACATATATCTTTGGACACATTTGGACATGTATCTTTTGGACACACCAAAAGATACAACTGCAGTCTGACCACCTGCTGATCTCTCTTTCTCCTTGTATGGCCATTTGGAGCTACTAAATCCACTCCTGATTTCCATGTTCCTTTATGACCCCAGAACTCCAGATGATAATGTCCCATTTCTCCAAGAGCTGTTCCACTGTACACCATCTGAGTGGAAACATGATTTGGACATACAAATTTCTGCAGTTCAGGAAGTTTCCATCCAGAGGATGTAATGTCAGTCTCCTTTTATAGTCATACTAAATCTGTACAAGTGGGTTTTTTTAAAAGATTTTATTTGTGTGAGAGAGAGAGCACACACAAACAAGGGGAACAGCAGGCAGAGAGAGAGGGAGAAGCAGATTCTCCGCTGAGCAAGGAGCCCGATGTGGAACTTGATCCCAGGACACTGGGATCATGGCCTGAGCCGCAGGCAGATGCTTAACTGACTGAGCTACCCAGGCATCCCTGTACCAGTGGTTTCTTAAGAAACCCTCTTCCAACTCAAGTTTAGAGGGAAATTTTTAAAGTCATTCTAATTGCTATTCCTAAAAATTTCCTTCAACGATTCCATTTAAAATGTTCTATATTTCCCCTATATAGTAACAATGGAGAAGAGGTCACTGGAACCATTTCACTAGTTTTTAGTATGTCCCACATGAATGTGTCTAGCACTATTGTTCTAAGCTTTAGGATTTTAGCCAAAATTCCTAGAAAACTGAAAAAGCACAATTATCCTGTTACATTCTAGGTAAAATGTTTTTTTTTCCCCACTTTCAGGGATATGCTGGTAGGTGTACAATATGTATTTTTGAGTAAATAGATGGAAATACCAAGATCTCATTACCAGAGAGGTAGATAATTACATACATTTATATTTTTATTTATATTTTTAAAGTAAGCTCCACAAACAGCATGGAGCCCAACATGGGATTTGAACTCACAACCCTGAGATCAAGACCTGAGCTGCTTACTGAGATCAAGAGTCGGACGCTTACCAACTGGGCCACCCAGGCTCTCCCTATCTGTATTTTAAAATAAAGTACTCACATTAGGCATCCTATAGCAGTTACTTTGTAACATAAAAGCTAATTTCTTTGACATTTATTTAATTCAGTGATGGCTTCGTAAAACTTTTTAAAAATAATGTTCCTTGCTAAAAGGAGAGGACATAACAAAGCTACTGTTTCTAAAAATAATCTGATTCATATTCTTTGCAAGTCTCTGGAAGAAAATGCCCCTAGTGAAGCAGATCAAACATTAGAAATTAGGGATAATCTGAAATAAGGAAAAAGATGGAAACCACAATTGCCAAATGAAAAGCTACAATGAAGAAAATGAATGCCTGACTCCCTCTGGAGAAACCAGATGATGAATTGCTTAGGGACATTGACTCTGGGGTTGAAATGTACCATCTCCAAGAATATGTGCAAATGACTTAATGACTTCCCTCAGCATCAGTCATCTCATTCGTCAAAATAGAGATGATAACTGAACTTCACGCACGGAGAGAGAATTGGGAGAATTAAACAAGATACCACATGTAGAATACTAAACATCTAGTCAATATGTAATAAATGTGAGCTTCTAAACCTGAAGAATGACCAAAAGTATGAGAAACTTGAACAACTTCTAGATCATGAAGGAAAGGGATAAAATGACAAAAATTCTACAATAAATATGTGATCAATGTAGAAGACATATTCCAAAGATGCAAACTGGAGTTGAAAAAAAGAATAAAACAGAGGGAACAAAGCTAATAAGCAAAAATAAAATACGATGCAAAGCTTTCCACCGATAGACAAAGCTTTTTCCTGACAATGGAGAGTCCTCAAAATGTATTAAGGGAAATAAATAAAATTAATTCCATACCTACGCTTATCTTAGTGTATTATTTTTTTCTTAGTGGAATTTCTACACTTCACTCCCAGAGAAAGAATCTCATGAATATCCATTAAGGTAACACAAAGGAAGAAGAAGAAAAGCTTACAAAAGACTGATTTAGGTTGACCCCAGGCTCCTCCGTAACACCAAACCCCTGAAGAATATGGAAGCAAAATCTGAAACAGTTTTACTCAGAAAAAGTGTTGTTCATGTGTGAATACATCTGTAAGCAAGGTATCACTCAGGAATTATGCCAACTTGGTACTTTTCATGAATAAAATATTGGAAGGTCTTCCCAAATAAAAGTACTTCCAAATGTATATGAGGAAAAAAAGAAAGAGAAAATATCAAGAGATAAGCAATTAAAATTCAAGGTAATTTTGGAAAAAATTTAAAGGAACAGGCTACTGTATAAATATACACTCTAAATAACTATAAATATATACTTTTTTTTAAAAAAAGATTTTATTTATTTATTTGACAGAGAGACACAACAAGAGAGGGAACACAAGCAGAGGGAGTGAGAGAGGGAGAAGCAGCCTTCCTGCCAAGCAGGGGGCCCAATGGGGGGCTTGATCCTAGTACCCTGAGATCATGTGCTGAGTAGAAGGCAGATGCTTAATGACTGAGCCACCCAGGCGCCCCTGTAAATATATACTTAAATAATTGCTTTTAGTCTGATTACAAAATTAATTTTGTTTTTAATTTAAAATAAGACAATGATATTGTGAAAACCGAACAGAAATAAAAGTTAAAATGCAAAAATGAATTCTATAACCCCAGGTTGTATTTTCAAAGACTTTCTCCTATATAGGAACAATGGAAAAGAGATCACTGGACCTATTTCACTAGCTTTTCACTATTTTCACTGCTTCACTAGCTTCTTTCACTAGAAAGAAGAGGAAAACAAATGCAAGAAACTCCAATTCTCAGGGTGCCTGGGTGGCTCAGCTGGTTGAGGGACTGACTCTTGGTTTCAGCTCCCGTGGTGATCTCAGAGTGGTGGGATGGGCCCTGTGTTGGACTCCGTGCTTGGCATGAAGTCTGCTTGTCTGTTTCCCTCCCCTTCTGCTCCTCCCCCCACATGCATTCTCTCTCTCTTTCTCTCTCTCTCTCCCAGATAAATAAAATCTCTATTAAAAAAAAGAAATTCCAATTCTCACAAAGGAAGGGAAAATTAAAGGAGTTATGTCAGACAGAAGAGTAACAAGGTTCTTAATAATGAAATAGTAGGGTTCTACCCATTAATATCAAGAAAGCAAAAATACTATCCCCATTACCACTTAACATGAACATTACTTTGGAAGTTCTAGTCAATCTATTAAAACAGAAATAAAAAGTGTCAGTGGATGGAAAGAAAACTTTATCATTATTAAAATTATGTGGTTATACAGCCAGAAATTATTTTTTAAATTGAAAAGCTATCATAAATAAGTTTTCAATTGGACATTAAATAAAAAGCTCAAAAATTAATAATGCTCCTGTGTATAGAAATAGGTAAGTTATAGACAATAGGAGGAATACCCAATTAATAGTAGAATAGTATTAAGAATGATCTTTACGAGTATGGTTATCTACATAAGAAAATATAAACTTTAAGGAGTAAATTTTTAAAAACCTGCATACATGAAGTCATGTCATGATTTTGGACAAAAGCATAAATATTATAAATCAATTCCTCCCAAAGAGACAGTATGTATTTGATATAAACCCAATCAAAATAGCTATATAATTTGTTAAGAGAAATTTTAAAATAATTCTGAAGATAAACTGGAAAGATAATTCAACAGAAATTTCTAATATTTTTAGTTTTATATATTTGCAGATATCAAAGCATATCATAAACATTAACAGAGAAGTATAGAAATGGCATAAGAATCAACACTTCTATGGGATAGAATATACAGCCAAAAAATACACAGTAATGGGGCGCCTGGGTGGCTCAGCAGGTTAAGCCTCTGCCTTCGGCTCAGGTCATGATCCCAGAATCCTGGGATCGAGTCCCACATCGGGCTCTCTGCTCAGCAGGGAGCCTGCTTCCCCTCCCCTCTCTGTCTCTCTGCCTACTTGTGATCTCTCTGTCAAATAAATAAATAAAATCTTTAAAAAAAAATACACAGTAATATATATGTCAGTATACTATATAAAGAAGTATCATCAGTTAACATAAAGAAAAAAACATTTCAAATGGTAATGAGACTCTTCAGTTATTGGAATGGAGTTGAGAGAAAGGAATAAATTAAAAACTCCACCTCATAATATGACCAAATATAATTTCCAGAGGAATTTAAGTATGAAATACTTTTAAATCATATATTTTTAGAAAAAGTAGTGAATATTTATCTTACATTTGGGGGAACTTTCAATGCTTAGATGCAATGCAAGAAACTGCAAAGTGGTAAAACAGGAACTTTAAAAATAGATAAACTTAAAACATCTGAATATAAAAAAGAAACACCAACCCAAATCCAAAGGTGAAACTGAAAACTTTGCCTTATATATGGCAAGTGGGTAATATTTCCATTTATAGTGAAGAGGGAGAGCGAGGTTCTTATCTCAAGGAGTCAAAGAATCAATCCTGTAGACAAAGGAGAGTGAGTAAAGAGAGAGTTTTATGAAGCAAGGATACAGAAAAAGCTCTTGAAAGTGAGAGGGTTGCCAACCTGGGCCTCCACTGACAGTCTTTGGTTTAGAAACGACCAGGGAGCTTGTGACCTTATCATTCTTGTGATGTTTTGGGTTGAGTTAAGGACTGGTAATAACATCTTTAATGGCTTACTTCTTCTTTGGGGTCTGCTTGTTCTTTGTTGGTCACAATGTGACTGCCATAAAAAGATCCCACCTCTGACTCCTGGGGCAGTATGGTCTAGTTCCGTTACATCTCAGCATTTCTGGGATTTCTGTGAGCCTGATCACATAGTCCCCTACCTAGCTCTCCATACCTAGCCCAGCCTGTCCCTTAATGAGGCCTTTCAGATGTATCTTGGCGGCGGGGTGGGAGTGTGGATAAAGTTTCCAAAGGAATTTTTATATGCTAAAGTAGACTTATAGGATCCTGGGGGTCAGGCTAAGATTGCCTTTTGCCCTTAGCAAAGTGTCAAAATCCAGGCAGTGGAGTCCCTAGGAGAATGTCACTCTGCCTATTCAAGGACTTGTCAATGGGCTGTAAGTAGAAAGGAAATTTAATAATTTTTCTTCCGCCTTTGTTTCCCAAATCAATAACATCCACATGATACAGTACTAAGCAACTGATATGTTTATGAATAAATTTTCCCTAAAAAATTTCTCATAAGAAATTATTGTTATGATTTCATTTGCCAAATGCTAATTTACATAAATAGTGTGATATCAACTGTTTGGATAATGTACACATATGAAGACTGCATGTATATATACCAGATATCCCTAGACAATGGGATCATAAGTGAATTTTAATTTTTGAGTATTTCTCTGTATGTCAAATTTTTAAGTTTTTTTTATAAGCCATACACATTAAAGGTGAATATACATTCTTAAGTCTATACACATCTATTAAAAATACTCAAAAACCCAATCACTAAATGGATAAAGAAAATGAATAGACAATTCACAAATGAAAGTATATAGTTATCTATCAAATATATGGAAAAGTAGCCACTTTATCCCAGTGGTTGAATGAACAAATTAAAGCAAAGACTCAGAGATGGGATTGGGAGTGAGACAAACCATAAGAGACTCTCAATCTCACAAAACAAACTGGGGTTGCCCGGGGGAGGGGAGTAAGGAGAGGGTGGTTGGGTTATGGACATTGGGGAGGCTATGTGCTACGGCGAGTGTTGTGAAATGTGTAAGCCTGATGATTCACAGACCTGTACCCCTGGGGCAAAAAATACATTATATGTTAATAAAAATATTTTTTTTTTAAAAAGCAAAGACTCGGGTTTTTCTACCATCAAATCAGTAGCGATTGAAACATAATGATTATCATTGCTGGTAAGCACATGCTGAAACATGTCCTCTCAACCGTTGGTAAGGAGGAATATGCATTAGTCTAGCTTTTCCTAACAGGCACCAAGAAGCCTAAAACTGTTCATGCCCTTTAGCTTTCCAACTCCATTTTTAGTCATCTCTCTTGTAGTAGATAGAATGGCTTCCCAAAGATGGCCATACCCTAATCCCTGTAATTTGTGAATATACTGCCTTCTGGGGCAAAAGGTTTTGCAAATATAATTAAGGTTATGAACCATAAAATAAGGGGATTATCCCAGATTTTCCAAATGGACCCAATTTAATCATATAAACCCTTATAAACAGAGAACTTGCTATTTTTACCTGAAGCTTCTTCATAGAATTGCAAACATTTTCATTTCCTTGTTCTAATATCCTTGTCCCATAATGGAATGCCAACTTTTGTTATGTATTTCCCATGTAGTTTCTTTCGATTAAATTTTTTATCTAAATTTTTTTATATTTTCAATCCCTCAAAAATGCTTGTAAACTTTTGTAAACATTACTGATAGTAAGCAATTGTTCATAACAAATAACTGAATGGCATAAATTCAAAATAATCACTTTCTACCAAAGATACAATTTGTTCCTTAATAAGGATCTATGCTCTAATATAATCTTGTACCATGCTTAAAATTAAATGTTTTGATGGCATCATTCCATTTTATATTTGGATAGTTTTAAGGGAAAATGAGATATGTACTTCATCAAGATATTCCATTTGGGAACAGATCCATAAATATTGTTGGGAAGAGCTTCTTCCGCCCTATGGTCTTTCTAGCTGGACTTAGAATCAAATAGACATGAGACAGATTAATAGGAAAAATCAAATTTAATAGGTGTGTTTACAGGGAACCCACATAGCCATGGGATTCCAAAAACAATGAGGCAACTTGAAGCTTACAGGAGCTAAGGACAAGGGAGGGGTCCGAGGATACATAAGGGAGGAAGACCTTAGCCGGAAAATAAAAGGAGATGTTTGGAAAAACAAGGTTATTACATAGATAAGTTTCTTAGGTAAAGGGGAGTCTCTGTTAATAGCTCTCTTCCTTCTATAGGCTCTGTTTTCCATTATATAAATTTCAGCAGTTGTCACGGAGGCAGAGAGCTATTCCTGCATCTGCTAGGTCTTGAATATCTTTAACTCAAAATTATCTTTATGTCAAAGTGACCCATCTTGGGGCAGCCTGTCCCAGTCCCCTACAATATAATATTTAGTTTTTTAATTTTTTCAAAGAATATCATCACTGTCAAAACAGTAAAGGCCATCTTTCTAAAGAATAAGATTAAAATAAGTGTCTCATGCGGCACAAATAATGCTTCTAGGTTTTGCCCAAACTTCTGGTTTGCACACCATTTCCTTTGCCAGATTTTTCAAACCATTCACACAGGCCTGCCCTCAAAAGAATCTTAGTTTATTTAAATAATGCTGATACTTATTTTTTATAAATTTATATGTCTCATTAAATATTTTTATAAAAATAAAACTTTTATTTTTAGCAGTCAGTCCATATCTATCTTGTTTCTGATGTAAAAAATCAGTATCTTGTTCTACATACTTCAGCTCAAGCACATATAAATAAAAATCTAAGAAATATGGATTTTTGCATATTGAAAAAATATTCCTTGCTGCCATTTGCGAATTTTGCAAATACCATGCAATTATATAATACCTTGGGATATAGGAAAAGCAAGAGAATTAATGCTTGCCACCAGTAAAAAAAAAAAAAAAAATGACACTTCATGAAAGAATTATTCCAATTACACCATTTGAGAGAAAGGATTTGGTAAGTTAAATAATTTGCTTTTTTCTCACCTAAGCACATTTATAGCACAAATCCTCCCTACATTATGAAGCAGGGTTTGTCTCCAGTGTTGCTGATGACACAACAAGAAACTTTCTTGCCAGTGAAACACAGTTACCTTCTGATGTAAGAACAAGACATATGAAGAAAAGATTCCCTGACGCCTGAATCCACTGTTGGTGATATGCATGCATACAGCTCCGGTGCCCATGTCTAACAAACTAAGTCCAAGGATGGTCCCCCAACCAAAACTATTTATTGAAATACTCTGGAGAACTTTTTGATAATAGAGGAAACTAACAGCTACTTAAATCATTTTAAGAATTCTTCGGGGGGGGGGGGGGCACCTGGGTGGCTCAGTGGGTTAAGCCTCTGCCTTCAGCTCAGGTCATGATCTCAGGGTCCTAGGATTGAGTCCCGCTTCAGGCTCTCTGATCGCAGGAAGCCTGCTTCCTCCTCTCTCTCTCTCTGCCTGCCTCTCTGCCTACCTGTGATCTCTCTCTCTGTGTCAAATAAATAAATAAAATCTTAAAAAAAAAAATTCTTCAGGGAGGGCGCCCAGGTGGCTCAGTCGGTTGAGAGACCGACTCTTGATTTTGGCTCAGGTCATGATCTCAGGGTCAGGGGGACTGAGCCCCACATCCGGCTCTGTGCTCTGCTCAGCTTGGGAGTCAGCTTGAGATACTCCCTCCCTTTCCTTCTGCCCCTCCCCCTGCTTGCACTCTCTCGTAATAGATGAATAAAATATTTAAGAAAAAAGAATGCTTTGTGGAATTTTTATTATTATAAAAATAGAAAACAATTCTTTGAAAAATGAAACTTTCTCTTATGACAAAATTAAATTCAAATAGAATTGAAACCCTGAATAGAACATTGCAATCACCTAGTTAAATCCTTCTCATTTTTCCTATTAGAAAATTATAGCCCAGAGAAGGGAACTGAATTGCCCAATACCTTGGATTTCAATAGCAACAAAACAGGACTACTGTCTTGGTCACCTGACTTCTAGGCTTATTATCAATGTTGGTTGATCGCTGATATATTAGATTGGCAAAAGCAAATGGAGCATCTAGGAAAATGCAGGGATTTTTATCAAATTGTAAGAATTAGTACTTGAAGCAAACAAGTTTTCTACAACCTGAATGTCCTATTTTCTCACTTTCTCTTAGTCTAAGTGTGTTCTTAATTTAATCTGAGGAAACAGTGTACCACAGGGATGGATTTAGTAGAATTTTTAATGAATGACAGTAGGCTCCAATAAAACAAAATAAAGTAAAATCCCATAATAACTTCAACTGTTGAAAAGTGCCTGGATAAAAGAGGAAATTTAGAGCTGAATTTTTTATAGAATTTCAATTAAGTTTGACAGCTGTTTCATTACCAGATTTTATTCGTTGTAATAATACATTGTGAAACGATAATCCTTTTATCAGTTAAAAAAAAAAGGCTCTTACAATTTAGGTAATAAGATCCTCGTATCAAAATCTAAAAAATTTTTAATATCATTATTTCCTCACTTTTGCAGTGCCTTTCATGGAGAATGTTAAGAAAAAATACATAACTAAAATGAGGAAAGAATAAGACAATTTAACTGTGATGAATAACCAAATTACATAATAACTGGTGGGAGAAGCATAACTTCTCTGTACTCATTCTAATTTGAGCTCATTTATTGAATCACAAAGGTTTTCCAAGGTAAAAGGCAATTAGTCTGAATAGTTATAAAAATAAAATTTAACCTCAGGTTCAAGTGAATGCTTAAAGAAATAATATTGGCAGAACAGATTTATGATTGGTTGGAAGCTACTAGAATAAATGCACAAACTTTAACATTTGAAACAAATAATCATTACACTGGAATCATAGCAGTTTGGCTATAGTAAGACTTAAAGAACATATCATAGACCAGAATGAGAAATAAAGATAACTTACCAAAGAGAAAACGTCAAAACTAGGGAATAGAAACAATCATTAAGTTAAAAGAATAGCATGAATTTTAATCAATTCAGATACAGTAACACAATTCTCAAGTGTACCACCATCAGATCCTTACTTTATAGTATTATCTGAATTACCAACCAAAAATGAGAAAAGAAATGAATCATAGTATTTCTGGAGATAGCTTTTAAGACCCAGTTAGCAATGTTGAGATTCATATTTGAACAATGAAAACATGTTATATTAAAAACCATTTTTCCAATAATTTGTTAAAACTGCTTCTTATCCAAATCATGAATTCTAGGTCTTATACAACTTTACACACTTTCTGTTTGCTCAGGGATGTGGTCACCTTCACCACTAGGGTTTCCTGTATTTCACCACTGGGGCCAGGAGAATGACGACCATGACTATGAAAAGCCCTACTTCTGACATTATGCAATGAATAATAAAATAATAAAATAATATCTCCACTTTTAGTTCAGATTTTCATATTTCAGCTAATGAGGTAAAATTTCAAACCATGGCATAGTGATGTTAACATCCAGTCAACAATTCTTTCTCAGCATCACCATCTTTGTTCTGAAGTGCTAATGCAATTATTTTTTTTAAAATGCTTCTGTATTGTCATTTTGTCAAAAAAAAAGTAGAAATAAAAAATAGAAGTACTGATGAGAAGCCTAGAGCTCATTATTTAAAATGATAAAAGAAAATCATCATGCCTGCTAAAAGCAGTGATTCTCCAGTTTTAGACACTCATTGTATTAGTTTGAAAAAAAAGGAATATAGAACATGACAAAAGCAATACCCTACATAAAATTTAACAGTCAATCAAAGACATAAATTTTAAAATGTGAAACTGTAAAACTTCTAGAAAAAGATAGGAGGTATTCTACATGTCCTTGGGTTGGACAATGAGTTTCTAGATGCAATATTTTAAAGCATGATTCATGAAAGAAAAATTATGTAAGCTGGACTTAATTACAATTTAAAAAAAACTTCTGTATGAAAGATGACATTGAAAGAATGAAAAGACAGGTCATCCTGATAGAAAGCACTAGAAAAACACATTTCTGATAATGGACTTTAAACAAAAATATATAAAGAATTCTAAAAACTCTACAAAAACAGGGCACCTGGGTGGCTCAGTGGGTTAAGCCTCTGCCTTCGGCTCAGGTCATGATCCCAGGGTCCTGGGATCGAGCCTTGCGTTGGGCTCTCTGTTCAGCAGGGAGACTGCTTCCCCCACTCTTTCAATACCTGCCTCTCTGCCTACTTGTTATCGCTGTCAAATGAATAAATACAATCTTAAAAAAAACTCTACAAAAAGAAAATTGAAAAATAAATCAATATTAAAAAGAGCAAAGATCTAAACACACTTCATCAAAGAAGATATACAGATGGCAAGCAGGAATACAAAACGTGCTCAATGCCACTTGTCATTAGAGAAATACAAATTAAAACAACAATGAGATATCAGTACACACCTATTACAATGCCTAAACTCACCAAAAAAAAAAAAAAAAAAATCTGTGGAGCAACTGGTATTCCCATTCATTGCTCATTGGAAAGCAAAATGACAGAGCCACTTTGGAAGACAGTATGGCAGATTCTTAAAAAGCTACACATAGTCTTATCATACGGTCAAGAATTATGTTCACATAAAAACCTGTGCAATGTTTATATCGGTTTGATTTACAATTACCAATAACTGGTGGCCACCAAGATGTCCTTCAATAGATGAATGAATAAACAAACTGTAGTGTAACCATAAAACAGAATATTACTCAGCAATGAAAAGGAATGACCTAACAAGTCAGACAATGTAACGGCATATAATTTGGTCTTCTTATAATGAAGGCATTTCTTTGGAGAAAGGTCTAGCCCTACCAAGATTCTCTACTCTCATCTTTGTAGGAGTATGCCATGTTCTTAATCTCAAGCCTAAAGATAGTTGGACAGCTAGACATGTGTATCCTGCAGTTGAGGACTACCAAAAGCAGGGATCTAATTGCTGTTCTTGGAAACCTAGATGGCTAGATATGAGCTAACTGCTTTGGTGGCTGAATCAAAGGAATGTTGTCAAATTGGAATCAGCCTGCACTAGTAGGTTGGGGCAAAAGTTGCCCAGCATACCATATGGGCCAGGTGTGGACCCCAGGTAAAAGGAAAATAGAGGCTAAGTACAAAATACTTAGATTGAATGGTTATGACCAGATGTCAAAATAAGAACTGAAAAGTATAATATCTGAAACAGAAGGAGAAAAAAATCAATTTATCTACATCACTTATAGATCCAAGAAGCTCAGTCAACTCCAAGCAGACAAAATACATCAAAAAGCACATCACAGTCAAATTGCTAAAAACTAAAGACAAAAAAGCAAATCTTAAAAGCAATCAGAATAAAGAGATATACAAACAGGGTTAGAATGATGACTGATTACCAACCAAAACAAAAGGAAGCCAGAAGACAATGTAACAATATATTTTAAATCCTGAAGAACCAAAGGAGAGAAGAAAAAACTACAAGATTATTTCAGCATGTTCTAAAGTAATATCTGATAAAATTCAGCACTTTAGAATGAAAGCAAAAACTCAGAAAGTTGAAATAAAAAGGAACTTTCTTGATGAAAAAAAAAAACCTCTCCCCAAATCCTCCAGTGAACATTTTAGTTACTAACCATTAACTTTAGGATCTAAAAAGAAAAGAAGCTCACTGTCAATGTTCCTTTTAAACATACCACTGTAGTTCCTTGCCATCACAGTAAAAAAAAAAAATAAGATGTTTATGGATTTTAAGTGAAGCAGCACAACGATTATAATCTGTCATGATAGGATGATCTACATAGTATCGATAGTTACAATGTCTCTAAGAATTAACCCAATAATTTAAAAAATGTAATCTCTACACCCAGCATGTAGAGGTTTGAACCTCTAACCCCAAGAACTTTTTTTAAAAGATGTTTTATGTAATCTCTACACTGAACATGGGGCTCAACTCACAACTCCGAGATCAAGAGTTGCATACTCTAGCAACTGAGCCAGCCAGGTGCCACAAGATTACTTTTAAAAAAAATCTTTATACAAAAAGATATGAACAAATGGAGAAAAATGCAATGTTCGTGGATTTAATAACTTGATATTATAACTATAATAATTCTCCCTAAAAATAATCTATGAATTCAATATAATTCTAGTAATAATTCTAGCAGAATTTATGCAGGAATCAACAAATTCATTGTTTTCTCTTTACTAATCCTATATTTTATTTATTTTTTTAAAAAGATTTAGTTTTTTTAATTTTTTAAAAGATTTTATTTATTTATTGCTGTCATCTCAATTGCTGTTTATTTCTATTTTTTTATGTTGTTAGCCACCATATAGTACATCATTATTTTTCACATAATCAATGATTCAATAGTTGAGTATAACACCCAGTGCTGATCACAATACAGGCCCTTCTTTGATTTTATTTATTTATTAGAGAGAGCGCGCACAAGCAAGCTCATGCACATGTATGAGGGGCACAGAGGGAGAAGGAGAAGCAGACTCCATGCTGAGCAGAAAGAATGATACAGGCTGAATCTCAGGACCCTGAAATCATGACCTGAGTGGAAGGCAGACATTTAATTGACTGAGCCACCCAGGCACCTGTTAAATATTTCATTTTTAGGTAATCTCCACGTCCCATGTAGGGCTCAAGCTTATAACCCTGAGATCAATAGTCATTCCTGTACTGAACTCCTGTGTGTCTGGAGGATTCCCCACTATCAATAAGCAATTGTCAAACACCCTGCTAGTGTCCAAAAATTCAACTCAAATCTAACACTATCTAGTAGGAGAGAGCACCAGATGCCACAGGTAAAGGACAGTCTCCCAAGACCACCCTCTACTTTGACGTCAATCACAAGCCAGTATGATAACCGTGCTTCTGAATGACCAGCTACAAACTGAAGGTTCCAAAGACCCACTCCAACTAAGGATGCCACTCCTAGACCAAGTCATTCTTGTGCTTCTGACCGACTGGCTATAAATCAAAGGTTTCCATGATCCCCTCTTTGGGTTCAATTAATTAGCTAGAGCAGCTCACAGAACTCAGGAAACTCATTTACTCACCAGATTACTGATTTATTACAAAGGATATTAAAGGATACGAAATAACAGCTGGATAAAGAAACGTAGGGAGAGGTCCCAAACAAAAGAATTTTTATCCTCGTAGAGTATGAGGCCTAGCACGGTAGTCCATGAAAGTGTTCTGGTTCCCCAACCTAGAAACTCCCATTTCTTTCCTTTTGGTTTTTTAGGGAAGCTTCATTTCATAGGCATGAATGATTAAATCACTGGCAACTGACAATGAATTAAACCTCCAGCCCCTTTCCCCTCCCCAGAAATCAGGGGGTGGGACTGAAAATTCCAACCCTCTAGTCATGGTTGGTGCTCCAGCAACCAGCTACCATCCTTGGGTGCTTTCCAAAATTCGTCTTATTAACAAAAACCTAATTGTGGTAGAAAGGGGTATTATGAATAACAAGACACCCATTTCACTTTTATGGCTCTAAAGCATTTTCAGGAACTGAGAACAAGAGACCAAATATTATGACAAGAGATGCTCCTATTCCCCTTGTTATTCAGGAAATTTCTAGAGTTTTGGAAGTTATGAGCCAGGAACTGTGGAGGAAAACGTATATATATATATTTTTTTCTCATAAACCATAATATCATACTTATTTACTATACAATATTAATATTATGCTATACTAATACCCACTAGGTATTAGAATGTAGTTAAGAGGTTGCCTTTAAGAGCACTGGCTCTTGAACCAGACTACCTGAGTTCAAATCTACATTCTACCAGTTTGTAGCTATATGACCTTGTGCAAATTACTTAACTTCTCGGTGTCTCAGTTTCCCATCCAATTTTATGGGGATAATAACAGTACCCACCTCATACATTGTTGTGAGAATTAAATGAGTTTATATAGGTAAAGTAATTAAAATGGTATATATTAAGTATCAACTATTATTTAACTACCTCTGTGGCACAGTAACAGAAATGGTATAGTCCTGGCACATATACACAAAATAATAGATGAAGAGAAAAGAGAGATCAGAAGCAGATTTATGATAAAGGCAACATCTCAAATCAATGGGAAAAAGTCATTTAGTACATGGTACTGAGAAAACTGACCCATAATATGGTTTTATGACATAAATGTGAAAGGGAAGTTAATAGAGGTAAGCAAATGAAGGAGTATTTTTTTACCTTAATGTTAGTGAAACTCTCCTTCAACAAGACCCCCAAAATGGTAACCATATTGTTTACATATAAAACTTTTATTTAATTACATTAAAATGGAGAACCTCTGGTCAATGAAGGGAACCAAAGACAAATTTACCAGGTGGGTGACAGACGGAAAGAAGATGTCTGTAGCATATGAAACGGACAGAGAATACTTAAAGTACACGGGGGCCTTGTGCAAATTGACAAGAAAAAGACATCAAATCTAATAGAAAAATGGGCAAGAAATAAAAGGGACACGTTCACAGATGATAACGGATGTATGGAGAAACGCAACCTCAAGGAAAACCCTCAAACAACACTACACCACTTGACTGACACCCATCAGATTGGCAAAAATGAAAAGTGGGATAATATCAGGTCTTGGAGAGGGTGTGGAAAAATGCACACTATCATGCCTTGCTGAAAGAAGGTAAGTCTGAGCAAGAGCAAGCGTGCAAGGGTTTGATGAAATTAAATGTGCAGATGCCAAATGCCTTGGTAATCCCATTCTGGGTTATAGGTCCTAGAGAAATGTTCACGCCTTTCACATCTGCTCATTGAAGTACATGTATGAACATGCTTCTTACTGTGTTGGTTGTGAATTTGGGGTATTGATAAACCGAACGTCCACCACCTGGGGATAGAGGAAGGAAGTGTGAGGAGGCACACTACGGATTGCCCTTCAACACTTTGAGAAAGGAACTTTAGATGTACACATAGTATGAATGGATCTCAATACTTAAGGGTTGAATAAAAAAAAAACAGAAGCAAAACAAGTTCACAGTACCAGTTGTATTAGTTTTCCAGAGAAACAGAACCAACAGGATATATAGAAATATATTTAAGAAGAGATTTATTATAAGAAATGACTCACGTGATGATGGGGGCTGAGAAGTCCCATGATCTGCCATCTGTGAACTGGAGAACCAGAAAAGCCAGTGGTTTACTAGTTTGAGTCTGGAGGCTGAGAATTGGAAGGCCAGTGGTGTAAATGTCAGTCAAAGTCAGAAGGCCTGAAAACCAGGAACACCTATGTCAGAGAGAAGGAAAAGATGGATATCTCAGCTCAAGCAAAGAATGAAATTACCTTTTTACTGCCTTTTCAGTCCATTTTAGTCCCTCAGCAGATTGGATGATGACTGGTCAGGAGGAATCTTCTTTACTAAATAAAGTGTGGATTTTCTTTTACTTTACTGTGGATTCAAACTGTTAATCTTACAGATTAAAATGCTACTCTCTTCTGGAGACACCCTCATAGACACACCCAGAAATAATTTTAATAATTTTTTTGATGATACCCACACACATTATAACACTTCTTTTATTTATCTTATACATTCAAAGTTTTCAGTTATGCTTTGTGCATAAAAGCAGAACTTTGGTACCACCATCATTTAATCATGGCACTATTCCTATAGATAAGTGTTCCTACACGCTTTAAAAAAAAAAAAACACCTTTTATTTAAGTAATCTCTATGCCCCACATGGGGCTCAAACTCACGACCCCATAATCGAGAGTCACAAGCTCCTCCAACGGAGCCAGCCAGGGGCCCACCTATATTCTCTTTAATAAGAAACCTGACACTCAGCAAAGTTAAGTACTTGCCCCAAATTCTGGGGCAAGAGCCTTGGAATTAACCTTGAGACCAAGCACTTACCCATTAAACTACCTTCTCCCAGCACAAAGAAAGTTTGATATTATCCACTTGCTTATTGGTGTTATATTCAGTTTGGAGTTTATCGTTTCCCAAGCACCTCATTATAGGCTGTCCTCTCATATTTATGAACCGAATTCATTGTCAAACTTTTCTCTTCATAACTATTTGGAGAAATGGGCAAAGTTGTTCCTTCACATTCCTATTTTGTTGTCAAGGAAGCTGATGCCCAGGGTGGGAGGAATGAGGCAGAAATCTTAATCCTGAGTCCTTTGATAGGAAATTCAGTGAAAAGTAACGCTTTCAACATAGGAAACAGATTTGCTCATGAGTCTAGCAGTTGATGTGTATATAGTACACAAGGTATTCAATTCATTTGCTCTATACATTTATTAAATTTGATAAATATGTTGCTTCTTATCCTGAGGGAATTTTGTTACCAGAAAGCACCAGACAGTGAACATTTGATCAGTACTGCTAAATCCACACCCATAATCTGCCTGTTCTTCAGATCAGCAGCCTCCAATCAAATTTAATTGTCAAATACAATTCATGTGATACTTTCAGGTTCATTTCACTACAAATAAATTTCAATAAGTGTTTTCTGGTGAGACTAATTGTCCTTTACAGAATCACCCTCTTGACAGACACCATTACACATGCAATTTCATCAGTAACTACTAACATTTGGGCAGTTAACATTTTTCTCAGCTTAAATTTGTACATTTTTCAATATTTTATTACCTACAGTCAGCCAAAAGAAAGAAAAATGAACATGTTTCACTATTTACACTTCTGGAGCATATTCTCGACTATATGCCATTTATTCCCATAAATCCTAATAGGACAAGATATTAATACACTTGGCCTGCCTAAAAACTTGAAGAATATAAAGGTAATAAGGCAAACTGTAAACAATGCTGAGAATTAGCCAACAAAAATCGTACTAAATAAAAAACTGTATTGTATTGTAAAGAAAATCATATTACTAATTGGATCCTCCCTCATCATTTCCTTTTGATCATCTATACTGATTTACACTTACAAAAACTGTCATTCATCTATTTTTTATGTATTTATCCCTCACTATGTTCCCAAGAGTACTAAAGACATTTAAGAATATGCACATAGTATAGCAATATCAAATACAGGTAAAAGTAAGTTGAGACAAAATTAACTACATAGTAAAGCAAGCTGAAGCCAACCCTGAAGGAAGGGTAACACACAAAATCTCATGAAACCCATAAACTAGGTGTGCCCAAGATTCACAGCAGCCAATGTCAAGAAGAGATATGATTTGGGGCTCATGGGTGGCTCAATCTGTTAAGCACTGCTATCCCTTTCCCTCTGCCGCCCACCACCTCTCCTCCCACCTGCCCCATACTTGTGCTCACTCTCTCTCTCAAATAAATAAAAATAAAGAGGTATGATTAAACACAATGTTCTTAGTGTCCACCAAATAAACACTAGTTTTGCAGGAGAAAATACAATCAAATGTCTTCAAAGAGAAGGCCCTATGTTGCTAGCAATTGTGTTTTTCCACGTATAAATCTTGTGAGTTAACCTTTAAAAAGGTAGTTTGCCCCCTGTTTATTTAAATTTTACCAATCTATCCATACTTCTATTTCTAGGAATTAATCTGGAAAGCATAATTCTAAATTCCAAACGATATGCAGACACAAAGATATTTATGACAGCATTATTTATAAGAGCCAAAAAACTGGAACCAATCTGAATACATAATGAGAGGATAATCAACTAGATCTATGCATGAAACAATTTTCAGCCAATTAAAAATGTTACTGTAGACATATTTATGATGTTTAAAATTGTTCAAAAAATAATATAAAAGAGTATGCATATTATGACCCCAAGTTTGTCCTTAAGTTATATACATGTATATTTAAGGATAAACAAAATAAGGGCCACATGGGTGGCTCAGGTCATGATCCCAAGGTCCTGGGATCAAGCCCCGCATCGGGCTCTCTGCTCAGCAGGGAGCCTGCTTCCTCCTCTCTCTCTGCCTGCCTCTCTGCCTACTTGTGATCTCTATCAAATAAATAAATAAAATATTAAAAAAAATAAAAGGTTAAACCAAAAATTGCATAGTGGTTATCTTTGGGCTATACAAGAAGAGATCATTTTTACTTTGATCTTTTGAATTTTCTCTCTTCATGAAATTCTTTGGAATCAACATGAATTATTTCTCTAAAAGTAACTTTAAAATAGTTGGAGGGATATATAATGGTTGGGGACTTTCTTACACAATGACAGTGGTACCTATCCTCTGCATCTAAATGTCTTGGGCTAACCCAAGCAAAGATCACCCAAATGACAGAACGAAAATCTGAACCCAGGTTTTCTGCTTTCCAGTCCAGTTTATTCAACTCTGCAACAACATCAGTCAGGTATGAAAGTTAGGCCTACTAGAAGTAATTAATGAACATAAGGCATATTTAGTTTTTTTTTCTAAGTAAAATCATAGACTGATAGTTGACTGATTGATAGATGTAACTTTTTTTAAATTTAATTTTTTCAGTGTTCCAAGATTCACTGTTATGCAGCACACCCAGTGCTCCATACAATCAGTGCTCTCCTTAATACCCATCACCAGACTCACCCATTCCCCCACCCCTCTCCCCTCCAAAACCCTCAGTTGGTTTCTCAGAGTCCACAGTCTCTCATGCTTCATCTCCCCTTCTGATTTCCCCCAACTCACTTCTCCTCTCCATCTCCCCCAATGTCCTCCATGATGTAACTTCTTATTAAAAGAATTTTTTGAAGGAGAAAGAGAAAGAAAGAGAGCACAAGAAGTGGGGAGAGTCATAGAGAGAATCCCAAGCAGGCTCCATATTCAGTGAGGAGCCTGATATGAGGCTCAGTCTCAAGACCCTGAGATCATGACCCAAGCTAAAAGCAAAAGTCAGACACTTAACTGATTGAGCCACCCAAGCATCCCCAAAGACTTTACTTTTTAGAGTAGTTTTACCTTTACAGAAAAAGTGATCAATAAGTACAGAGTGTTCCCATATACTTGGTCTCCAACTACTCCATCCTCCCACAATTCCCCCTATTTATTAACATCTTACATTAATACGGTACATTTGTTATAATTGATGAACCAATATTGATACACTATTGTTTTGTTTTGTTTCTAAGTAAACTCTACCCCCAACATGCAGCTCGAACTCATGACCCCAAGATCAAGAGTCACAGGCTCTACAGTATGTACAGTATGCTCTCTCAGTATGAGTCCAGCAGGCACCCCTGCACCACTTCCAATTTTTCACAATTATGAATAAAGCTGCTATAAACATTTACAAGCATGTTTTTGTGTGAACGTAAGTTTTCAACATTCAGATAAATATCTAGGAGTGCAATTGCTGGGTTATATGGTAAGATTATATTTAGCTTTTTAAGAATGTTCCAAAGTGCTTTCCACAGAAGCTGTGCCATTTTCCATTCCTATGAGCAATGAATGGGAGTTCCAGTTGCTTCATAGACTCTACAGCAATTGGTACTATCAGGTTTTTGGAAGGTTGGCCATTCTACCAGGGGTGCAGTGGTATCTTATTATTTCAATTTATATTTCTCTAATGACAAATGATGCTGAGCAACTTTGTATGCTTACTTGCCGTCTGTATATCTTCTTTCGTGAGGTGTCTGGGTTATTTTCTTATTGTAGAGCTTTAACTATTTGTAAAATGTCAATACAAGTCCATTATCAGATATGTGTTTTACAAATGTATTCTTTCAGTCTGCGAATTGTTTTTTCATTCTCTTAGCAATGTTTTTCATACAGATGAGGTGGGGGTTTTTGCTGTTGTTTTTGTTGCTTTTACTAGACTCCAAACCCAATGTGGGGCTTGAACTCATGACCCTGAGATCAAGAGTTGCATGCTTTACCAAATGAACTGGCCAAGAACCCCCAGAAGAGGTTTTTTTTAATTTTAATAAAATTCCATTTATTTAATTTTTCTTTCACAAATCATACTCTTGTTGTACCTAAAACCTCATCATCCAATCTAAGGTCACTTAGATTTTCTCCCTTGTAATATTCCAGAAGTTGTATAGTTTTGCATTTTATATTTAAGTTTGTGGTTTATTCTGTATTAAATTTTATGTAAAGTATTTTTGCATGTTATGAATTTGTTCTTGTTTTCAAAATTCACACAATGAGCATCTAACTAAAACTTAAGAATCACAGCTTTTAGCAGGCTTGATTATTTTCTTCTATCAATTTTATTAAATAATGAGATCTATGTTTATTACTTTTTAAGACTTCCATTGTTTTTTATTTCTATTTTTTTAAAGATTCTATTTTTAAGTAAGCTCTACACTCAACATGGAGCTTGAACTCTCAACCCCAAGATCAAGATTTGCATGGAGCTTGAACTCTCAACCCCAAGATCAAGATTTGCATGCTCCTCTGACTGAGCCAGCCAAGTGCACCTCATTTCTATTTTTTTACAAAATAAAAATAAGCAACATTATTTTTAAATAATCGCATAAACACTGCAGAGCAAACAAAGATGATGACAATAAAGAAGCTGAGCCGTTGGCTAGAAGTTAATTAGCTGAAGTATAACCATCTTACCTAAGAGTGGAGACATTTGGGGGGGTTAATTTTAATAAAGCTTAACTTACCAATTTTTCTATTATCGATGATGCCTTTAGCATAGTATCTAAGAAGTCATCACCAAACCCAAAGTCACCTACATTTTCTGCTATGTTATCTACTAGAAGTTCTATGGTTGTGCATTTTACATTTAGGTTTGTGATCTATTTGGACTTAATTTTTGTAAAAAGATTAATATCAGTGTCCAGAATCAATGTTTCCATGTAGATGTTCAGTTATTACAGCAATATTTGTTGAATTAATTGGCTCCCCTGTTTACAGATAGTAGTTATATATATTTATTATTTCAATAAAAATATAATTTTAACCCCAGATTAAATGAGTGTAACAACCATGTTCTTAACCCTGGATTCACACCGCTAAAACCGTGAATTTCTTACCATCTCTCACTCTAAACTCTGAGCTTCTCTAACTAGTGATCCAGTCTTGTTCACTGTGACATCCTTAGTACCGAGCAGTGTCTGATACACAGTAAGAGCTCAGTACATACTTAAAGAATGCATGAATGCCCCATTTCAGTGCTATACAAATGTAAAACCAGTTTAAACGTGTTGAAGTGATTTAATCAAAATTATTAAACATTCAGGTATTTAGGTATTTCTAAAAATCCACATGGGATTGTGAGTTGTGACATAGCCATCTATTGTACCTACTTTACCTTCTTCACCCTACTTACCACCGAAAATATTAAGTTCAAAATAACGTGTGAAAAGCTACAAAGTTGAAATGGCTCAGTAAACTAAGGATATCAATAAATATTAATCTACAAAAAGAATTACCCTTGAACAGATGGTCCTAACTGAAATAATATGCTTAGAAGCCAACTTGTGCTTAACCCTCTGAAACATGAGCACAGGGGGAGGAGGAAAAAAGAAGCTTCCACCTACCCACACCTCATATCCCACTCTCAGAGAGCTAGAAGGCTGAACTAAGGACCACGAACATGGAGTCTCACTTTCCTCGTAACTGGGAACTGCTTTCTAAGCCACTCAAGAGTGTTGCCTTTTCATCCTACTTGTGCTCCCAATGCAGCGGAGGTGGATTAAAATAAGAAGGCTATCAAATATTTACCAAGCAAACATAAATGACATATGGGAGTAACAAAATTATTTGCAAGACAAAAAGTATTAAATGTAAAAAAGCCTATTATTTTATAGGATAACCATAGCTTTTTACATGGCAAATGTGTGAAATTGGCATCTGCATAGAAATGCGAGAAACTGACAAAAGTATAATTACTAGAAGTATTTTTTTTAAAGATTTTATTTATTTATTCGACAGAGAGAGAGATCACAAGTAGGCAGAGAGGCAGGCAGAGAGAGAGAGAGAGGAAGCAGGTTCCCCGCTGAGCAGAGAGCCTGATGCGGGGCTCGATCCCAGGACCCTGAGACCATGACCTGAGCTGAAGGCAGAGACTTTAACCCACTGAGCCACCCAGGTGCCCTGGGTTTTGTGTTTTTTTTGTTTTTGTTTTTGTTTTTTTAGAGATTTTTAACAATGTATTTGAAAGAGAGCATGAGCGAGGTGGAGGAGCAGAGGGAGAGGAAGAAGTAGACTCCACGCTAAGTGGGGAGCCCAACACAGGGCTCGATCCCAGGACCCCGAGATCATGACCTGAGCTGAAGGCAGACGCTTAACCAACTGAGACACTCAGGGGTCCCACTGGAGTTGCTTTTTTTTTTTTTTTTTTTTAAACAGCTCTACTCTGACAAATAATCACAACAAATGGGAAAAAATTATATAGAATAGTAGTTGGCAATATTTTTCTGTAAAAGGGCCAATACTAAATTTTAGGCTTTGCAGACACTGTGCAACTCTGCCAGCATAGTATGAAAGCAGTCATAAGATAATGCGTAAGTGAACGGGTATGGCTGAGTTCACATAAAACTTCATTTACCACATAGGTGGCTATCCAGATTCACCTCATGGGCCATAATTTGCTGAATTCTGATACAGAATACCTAAATAATATAACTAATATGTATAAACAAATATGATACAAATACTGTTGACCAATTTTATAGAATATATATATGATATATATGGTATTTTATAGAATATATATGATATAAATACTATATAAGAATATAAATATGCTTTTTACAAAAGCATCTATGACACAATTCTATGAAAATTCACTTACTAGTCCCCACAAAAAAACCCTTAGTAAATCTGGAAAATGGAAAGGCCAAATTCTTTAACCATAATATGGTAAAAATAAAAATACCACATTTAAAATAGAATCTACCTGCATGTTTGGGAAAAAACAAAACCCCCCAATGAACAAATACTGACTTAGGGAGAAAACCAAGATTAAACTTTCAGAATATTCAGAATATGAGTATTTGTTTTCTCATAACTATGCCAACAATTGAATCTATCAATCTTTTTTATCCTTGCTAAATGATAGGTGAAAAACTGTATTTGTTATTGTTTTAATTTGCATTACTTCATTTATTCATGAGGTTAAACATCTTGTATATGTTCATTTTGTATGGTTAGTAGAGAACAAGATACAGAATAATAACTTTCTCATTAGATCTGAACATTGTACTCAATGGTGAAAAACTAAATTAGGAACAAGCACTGCTTTAAAAATATAATCAAGGCATTAACACATGAAATAGTTAAAGTAAGTATTACTATTAGGAAAGAAGGTAAGAAATTGTTTTATTTGTGAATTTTATGATCATAATCAGGAAAATAAATTTTAAAAACTATGAAAATGAACACTAGTTATTAAAGGCTCCAGATGTTTCTTAGTCATATATATTTTTTTAAGAACAAGTAAAGACTTACCCAAAGAGATAAAACAATATAGAAAAACCAATTGTAAAATCGAAAGAGTGATTAAAGATAACAGACTCCTGAAATAGATCAAACTACTCAGTCATTCCATCATTCATTCATGTGTCATGCTTCAGTCATACTGGCCTTCTTTTATTCTTTTTGTTCCTCAAGAACATCCAAGCCCCTTCTAATCTTCATGTCTTTTTACTTTCTTATCCCTCCAATCAAAACCTCTTCTTCCTCTCTAGTCTCTGGCTTCTTATTCATCTTTTCACATCTCAGCTCATCTTTTCAGAACCCTTTTTTGGCCATTCTGCCTCAAACAGCTCCCATATCACCACCACTCTTCCCTATTCCAGTGATTCTTCAAAATGTGTCCATGCACCAACAGCGTGAGCACCACCCCAAACTTACTGACTGAGAAATGCTGAGGGTGGGCCCTGGTAATCTGGGTTTTAACAAACCCTTCAAGTGATTCAGATGTGCCCTCCATTTTAAGAACCAGTGCTCTATTCCATTGTCCTGTTTTACTTTATTCAGAGCGCTTGTAATAACCTGAATTCGTCCTTAACTAGCTAACTTTTTTATGTTTCCTATCACTGAAATGTAAGTTTCACAAGGCATGAATCTTTGCTTTGTTTATGGCTATATCCCTACGCCTAGATCAGTACTTACCTGACACACAGGAGGTAGTAAAAAGTATTTGTTGAAAAGTACACCAAATTATCACCAGTGGCTGCCTCTGGGTGGTGAGATTCTAGATGAATTTTATTCTCCTTATAATTTGTATGTACTGTCAAGATTTTAAACCATAAGCACATATTTTATAACTACAAAAACCAACTTACATCATAAAATGATATGCATATAAGTCTGCATTTCCCATATTGATAGCAACAGAGCAGTCTACTTTACCCTCTGTTAGAATCCCATGATCTCCATGGCAACAAAGCAGCACTATTATCTTAATATTGAATTTAGCTTTATTATGATAAGCTTCTGAGTAGTATCTTCAGGGGCAAGTAATTTAAAATCCAAGCCCTTACTTTCAGTAGCCCTTGACTGTTTTACAAGCAAATGACCTTTCAAATAACATGCACGTGTCCTTACTCTTCCATCTAGAATTTTCTAAAATGTCTCTTTTTAGATTATATGATTTAAGTGTATGGCTTACCCAATCTAATCTGTATAAATAATCCTGAGACCTACTATAACAGCAACAAAAACAAAATCAGCATATTTAGGACAACTTATAATAATTCCATCGTTTGATATGAATTCTTCCCCTACCGAGACATAATAGTTGGACTTTGAACTATCACTCAGGAAAGTTGTTTAACTGACATGAAATTTGAACAGTTCTTCTGAGAGGGTAGTTCACTATCAAGACCAGAGATCTCAGAGGGTCTGGGTGGCTCAGTCGGTTGGTTGTCTGCCTTCAGCTCAGGTCATGATACCAGGGTCCTGGGAATCAAGCTCCATGTCAGGCTCCATGCTCAGTGAGAAGCCTGCTTCTCCCTTTCCCTTTGCTGCGATCCCCCTGCCCCAACTTGTGCTCTCTCTCTCTCGCTCTCTCTCTCTCTCTTTCTCCGTTTGCCAAATGAATAAGTGAAACATTCAAAAAAAAAAAAAAAAGACCACAGATCTCTTGCTCTGAGTATTGTAAATATGATGAAATTAGTGTCATATTGTGGTTGAGAATTCTTATCTTTCTTTCAATAAATGATGGACTATATCTAGTCCTACTTCCACCATTAATTTCCTGTGTGACCTAGGGCAAGCCACTTAACTTCTCTGGACCTTGCTTTCCTCACTGGTAAAAAGAAGGGATTTTATCAAATGACCTCTTAAGCCCTTTCTAGCTCTAAATTTTATTGAGATCCATGTCAATTATTCAAATTGGGATTTCACTGTGGTGGGTGTCACTTGCTCATGATTCAGTCAATATCAATTAAAGGAAAACTAAGATTTAAAAAAAAAAAGTAAGAAGGCAGTATTACTGACCCTTGGCAAACCTGACTTCATTATACACTTCTGATATATGCAACTGTTCATGAGGCTAGAGGAAGAAGAAAAAAATCAGGCTCAGTGAGAAAAAGCAAATGTGTGCTGAGTGATTACCCTGTGCCAGGCACTATTTTATTTGTTCTACTTCTAGTTACGTAGTTAACCTCTCAACAAGCCTGTGAACTAGGATTTAGTATTATCCCACTTTACTGGTAAGGAAACTGAGGAACAAAGTAAAATTGCAAGGTCACAAAACTGGTAGGAGTCAGAGCTGGAAGTCAAACTGAGACAGGCAGATGCCAGAGGCCATGTTCCGGTTTACCACACCCTGCTACCTCTGACCAGGCCACCCTTCACGGATTCCTTCCAAGTACTCATAGATGGCTTGTCAGGAGCTTGATGGTGATATTCTCTTTCCTCAAGCAGTCACATGAGCTGCAGCCATACTTGTCCTTGGGAGGAGCAACCCCCATGGCTTTTGTAATTGGTTCTCCTCACCTACCCATCTCTCAGACTTCAGGCCCCTTCCGCGAGCCTTTAGCTTGTCTCATCCCAAGACAGGAGAATGCACACAAATACGTAAAAACACTGACATCCTCTCTAGAGTTTTGTGTACATTTAGTGACAGGGCACAGATTTCTCTTCTTAAATTTTTTGTACATTAGTATGTTTAGTCTCCCTGAATAGATAGGAAGTTCCTTTGGGCAGAGATACTACAGACAACATCATCTGTAACCCTCAGAGAATCAAATGTTTACTGAGCATCTAGTCAGTGCCAGATACAGTTTCAGGCCCAGGGGCTACATGATTAATACCAGGTGGTCTTTGCTTTTGAGGAATTCAGAGATTAGCAAGTGAGATGGATATGTAAACAACCCACACAGATAAGTGGCATAAAAATGAAATGACTAAAGGGCAGTACACACAGAGCGAAAAAGTCTTCACTCTGCTGAGGGAGGACAAAGCAGTCTGTGTGTGTGTAGCAGGCATGGTGACCAAGATCCTGAATTTTGGAGGCAGAAAGAACTTAGTCTGAATTCTGACTTATCAATTTAGAAGCTGTGTGATGTTGCAAAGAAAAAAAAACTTTTTAGAGTTTCAAGTCTCTTATCAGTAGATTGGGGACAGTAATGAGATGTGAATGAGAAAAAGCACTCACCAATGCCCAGCATGCAGTGGGTATGAAAGAAATGGTAGCTACTATTCATCTCGGGTAAATCTTCCTGTGGAAGAAAACAGGCGAGGTCAGCCTTGAAGAAGAAATATGAAAGGACAAAAGGGACAGTATTCAATTGCAGAAAAGAGCAGGAGACGTGCAATGTTTGTTAGAGGGAAGCAAAATTATTTTGTATGACTCCTGGGTATTACAGAGGTTTGGGGACAGTGAAGAGAGGTCATGAAAGGCAGTCCACAGTCAGATTGAAAAGAACCTTGAAAATCAGGATCAAAGGATTTTGAACTTCAGCTTGAATGAAAAGGGGACTAATAGAAGGGCGTTAAATATGGAGTGGAAAGGAAAAATGACATATCATCTCATCTATACTTGTAATGCCTCAGGAAGTGAGTGTGATCATCCTTCAGATTATTTGGTTACCCCTGAGTAAATCTCTTTCAGAAAGACTTTAATTCCCAGGGAAGAAACTGATGAGACAGCTGCCTACCAGCAACCATTAATTCAGCCCACATTCTCTAATCACAATTCTCAAATTGTCCAATAATACATTTTCTGAAATAATCGTAGTCCAGCAGAAAAACTGTTCTGCTGGTTCAGTATTTTTAATTCCGTAAGAAGGGGAAAAAATATTTAACTACTTAGCCTAGCTTGAGGTTGGAAGTTTTACTGGGTTTTTATCACCTTAAAAAAGCCCCACATTTTTCATTAAGGTAACCACCAAACATTTTTCTGGAAGAGTCCCAAAGGCTATACCACCACATCACAGATCATGGGGAAAATCTACCTTGAAAGCTTACCTCATTTTTGCATTTGCTCCCACCCCATCCTTGACCCTAGAATCCCAGCAGCTTGTCTATAATCTGTGGGGCTCCCAGAATCCATCAGGCATAGTGTAAGAATATTCATGGCCTTTTGCCAAACTTTATTTTTCCTCTTTTAAGATGAAGTATGGGTTTTAACTCTGGCCATTTGGTCATATTGAAAAACATGACCACAATTACCGATGAGTCACAGCACAACACAACCGACTCCCAGACTGACCTGAATTCAGTCTCTCTCCATCCTCCGCCTCCATTTCCACTTCTGTAGAGAAGGGTGTTGGGCTGCAGAATCTGAGAGAAGCCATTAGTTGCTGACATTCTCAACTTCAGTTTATAAACTTAGGGTGCCCTATTATTTTGGAAACGAGGTGTTTAATGCCCTGGGAAGAAATCTTGGCAGAGGAGTGTTATATCCCCATGGCCAATACTTACTGAGTATTCACTGTGTGTCACACTCTCCTGGACATTTTGAATAATCTCAGATGAATCTTGTGGCGTCCTACTGATAAAGTAGAATATGATACAGACTATAATTCCTTTGGGACAAACTTCCCAAGTTTCCCAAACTCCTTGGTGGGAAAAATATTGAGAGCTCTCCAGTGTTTCAGAGCAGCAGCCTTTGCTTCCCAGATTGCCAAACTTTGCTAGCCCCCTAACTCCCTCGAGGATGGCCAGAAACTGAGTCACCATGAGTCTCTATCCTCACTATCACGAATGTTGGCACATTCCAAGTGCCCCAAGCAAAATCAGTCTCCATGTATGAGACTCTAATATAAAGAAACCTGCAGAAAACCACCAAATGAAATCTATCGTAAATGCATGCACACAATTTCTTGAAGCAATTTACTGAGGGTGACTCCAAGAGTACCAGAAAGGGTGAGCTTCTTACTGTTTTTTAAAATCATACCCAGCTAGGGCTCTTAGCGTTATGCTGAATTAGAAGGAATGTGTCACCTGAACACTGGAAGACATGGGTTCTAATCCTGATTAGTAAGAGTAATTAGCTGCGTTGAATGTGAACAAGACACTTTAAGTATCAGGGTCTCAGATTCTTCCTTTATAAATCGAGAAAGCTAGACTGGATAGTCTTCCATGTTCCTTCTGGCTCTGCTAGTCCATGATCATCAAGCAAATTTTTTTCTTCTCCATGTGTTGTACATACCTTTTTCTGTAGTTTTTAAGAACTCTTCCAATTTATAAACAGCTCTTAATATTCATTTAGAAGATATAGACTTTTTAATTAATCAAGATGTTCACCTATTTTGACATTTACAAAGATGGACATAATTTTAAACTCATTTATTTTGTGTTTGACTATTCTATAAAGCATTCCAAAGCTCATGGTCATGTGGGAAATGAAAGCTACAAGCATGCATTAATAGCAACATATCAAGGAGTCTGGAGATTCTTCAATTAATCTGTTTTCCAGACTGTTCTCTCAGATTTCATCCTATTAAAAACCAGCCATCTTTCTTCATACAAGACAACTTTCTCACAATTCACTAAATCACCAAAGCATTCCACCTTGGCTAAAAGAGAATAATTCACATAACTTAAGTAAACCTTCCACACAGGTATATACTGAGTGATAAATCTTGACCTAATCTCCTGATGTAGCCAAGTGAATAAAGAGTGACTTTTTTTCTACCTACATATCAAGTAGTTTAGCAAAAACTAGAAGCATATTTATGTATCTCCACAGGGAGCTTCCACAACAGTGGGGCAAATCACGTAAGCCAGGTGTCTGCTGAACATTCCTTACAGAGATACGACAAAATCAGAGCCCAGATTTTATGGTGTAATATGAAAATATCTTTTCTCATGGTTTCCATAAATTATCAAAATATCCTGAATATTCCAATATTCCAGTATTCAAACTACTTCTATTGATCTGGGAAACAAAGGCAAAAGAAAAAAAGGTTAAATTTCCTTACTGCCTACAGCCCATTGACAAGTCCTTGAAACAGAGAGTGACATTCCTCTGGGAGCTCAGCTGCCTCAATATTAATACTTTGCTAAGGGCAAAAGCCAATCTTAACCTGACCCCCAGGATCCTGTCAGTGTACTTTAACATGTAAAACTTCCTTCGGAAATTTCCTTTATCTCACCCCCCAAGATACATGTTAGCAATCATCTTCAAAGCATATGACCCACTGATATACATCTGAAGGATCTCATGACTGAGGTTTGTTTGTTTGTTTGAAGATTTTTTATTTTAGAGATGGGGTACAGGGAGGGGCAGACGGAGAGGGAGAGAAATCTCAAGCAGACTCCCCACTGAGCGAAGAGCCCAACCTGGGGCTTGATCCCAGGCACATGAGATCATGACCTGAGCTGAAATTAAGAGTCAGACACTCAACCAACTGAGCCACCCAGGCTCTCATGACTGAATTTTTACTAAGCAGTAATAAATGATCTTTTCCTAACAATAGTTAGCCCCTCCAAGGTCCTGGAAACCTAGTTTCCAAAATTCCTTCAAAACTCAAGATATCCCTAACCCCCTACCAACTTGAAAGTATATAATCGCCACTAATCACAACCCCAATGAAGCTTTTTCTGCCCAGGGCTCCTATCCCCTTGCTTTAATAAAACCACCTTTTTGCACCAAAGTCGTCTCAAGAATTCTTTCTTGACTATTAGCTCTGAAGCCCAATATTTTCCTATATCATTATCAGCACGTGTCTTGTTCTCAAAAGTAAAACATAGATCTTTTATGTCAACACAGTTAGATCCTACCACATCGGGAAGTGTATTCAAATGTGAGCTATTACTGGAGAGAGAACACTCTACTATTAGTAGGACAAGAACCATACTCACTGCCTAAAGGATGATGTGAAAGTTTGCTTTCCTTTTCCCACCTGGTTGCCTTGCACTCAAAATGAAGACATCTCCAGTAGGCATAAGAGTTCCCCTTCTTCCCTGAGTTCCCCCATCTCTCTTTTCTTCCCACCCCCTTATTCCTTGGATCCCACCCAGCAAGGTCAAAGCTGGGAGACCTTCATTCCCAACTTCCCCAGGGGAGATGTGGCTCCTTACCATGTTACAGCCCACTGCAGGGTCAGCTTCAGACTTTCAGAAGAACGAGTCACAACGAACACACTCACTACATGCTGAGCACTGCGCGATTCTGTTAGATGTGCACACGTCCCTCACAACAACGCTCTGAGTCAAGTGCAGCAATCTCCTTCATTTTACAATAACTGAGGCAGAGAGAGTCCACGGCTAGCACACTGCGGTGCCAAGATCCAATCATCTGCTTCCAGAGTCCTGGCTTGTTACCATGGCAGCGCTGCCTTTCAAGACACAGACTGGAACACCACCACATCAACCGATTCCAAGCAAATAGTCACTGCCCCCTTGTAATCTCATGTTACTATGCTTCAAACAACAATCTTTTCTACTGGAGATGGGGAAACACAGGAACAAAGGGGGCCAATGGGACACAAAAACCTGTCCTAACACATTCATACATTTGTTTCAGTTCTGCAAAACATGGTCAGTCCAGAGGAAAACCCTTCATGCCCCCAGGACCATCACCTCACAAGTGCAAGTAGCATAACTGACCTTCAGCCGTAGCCTTGGCAGGAGGGCGGGATGCTGAAGGCATCCACCATGCAATCAACAGAGGGAAAGGAAAAGCAAAAACAGGATTAGGGGTGTCCTTGCTGGCCACACTTACATATTTAAGGAGAAAGTTATAAATAATACCACCTTATATATCACTGATAACATACTTGGTCCAATTCCTCTAAAATTGGACCAAAAAACAGCAAGACATCACGATTTTCTAAGACCTGTTTTTCATACGTTCCAAATAATTGTGGGGGAAGAAAGACAATTTTCCCTCTACCCCCTGTAATAGAAGATAGATTAACAGGACAAAAGCAAACAGAAGTTTCATAACATGCATACCTCCCATATACACGCGAGACAGGCAGGAAAACTGAGTCAACTCCCAGAAAGTGACCCAAACCACCATCTTACAGACCATCTTCAGTAAAGACAAAAGAAAGATTTTGGAGCAGGGAGGGAGGAAAGCCAGTTGGAGGAGGCGATGAGGCAAAGCCCAGCAAACAAGGGTACAACTGTTAAGCAGATTTAAGTTGCTGCCTTCTCCATTGAGAAGTTTCCAGAGATTTACAGTCGCCCTTAGAAATGGAGATTTCCTTTTTAAATGTAAATGTTTCCTACCAAAGGGTAACTTCTACTTGGTTTTCAGAGCTTTTCCTCTGTCTGCTATTAAAAAAAAAAAAAATCAGCCTTAAATAATCCTTATGCCAAAGAGACATACTTTGGGGTGGCAAATTCTGCTCCCCTTCATAATAAAACATGGGATAAAATTAGTGCAAGAAAAAATAAGTGTGTTTATATCAAGCTGAAGGCTCCCAAAACCATAAATCAGCAAGGAAGAAAAGATAAGTGATAACATCTGAGGACAGACTCTCTTCTATTATTGCATCTCCCATCATTTTTAAGCATATGTAACTCACAATGAAAACATAATATACAGAAAATTTGACGCTTCAGAATACACGGAACTGTAAATGCTTGAATTTCCACTTCTTTCTTCTCCAAATATTGTTTCTGTCGGTTCCCAGATATTAGGCAGGAAAAGATTTAATAATGCAGTAACCGGGACTTTCCCATCTTTAAATGACATTTTAAATCAGGTTTTACTGGAATCTTAATTTTTTCCTGCAGAATCCCTTAATACACAGAATAAGAGAAAGAAAGAATTAGTAAAAATCGGCACCATATTCTTTATTAAGAAAAAGGAAAAAAATACTTTGGGGATAAAAAAAATGTATATGTCAAAGAATGCATGACCTATATCTATTTAATGTATGACTCTCATTTGATTCTTTGTACAAAGCATGTGTTTCTCTTTAAAAAAAAAAAATAGCCTGGTATGAAAAAAAAAATCCCTTGGAGGAACAAAACCCCCAAGCAAGTAATAGCTAGCCCCTACGCATCTAAAACCAGTCTGCACCAGCAAAAATGTTCTAACTATAACCACTCTGGTTCCTGTACCTACACATACAGAACCCCTGTCTACTAACTTCATCTACCACAAGTAACTTTTGTTTGTTGCTTTTATTTTTTTTAAGATTTTACTTATTTATTTGACAGGGAGAAAGACAGCAAGAGAGGGAACACAAGCAGGGGGAATGGGTGAGGGAGAGGGAGAAGCAGGCTGCCCGCAGAGCAGGAGTGTGACACGGGGCTGGATCCCAGGATCCTGGGATCATGTGGGATCATGACCTGAGCCTAAGGCCTCTCCAAGCCTTCACAACAGGAACCTGTGCACAAAACTGGGCTCAGCACTGCCTAAGTCCCAAGGCGATTTCTGAACTATGGAGGAAACATTTGTTTGTACAAAATCCACCACCATCTTCTCCGTCTGGAAGCTTCAAATCAAGTCTTGATAGCAAAAACAGCAGCCACGTGGTAGCAAGGGCTGCCGTCGAATTCCCAAGAGCCCTCACCGTAGATCTTTGGCTTATTTTGGCTTAGTGACCTCCTGCCTCAATGCAAACTGCCGTCTCCTGCGTCCGTGGCTCCTACTAGTTGCTTAGGAAACCTAAACCACAGTAGAACACAGCACCTACTCAAGGAGTTTACAGTCTAGCTGGGAGGTAAGACTTCAATTAAATAACTCTAATACAAGGTAAAAATGTGAAGAATCCTTACTGTGCTTGGATGGTTCAGGAGAAGGAAAAAATCCTTTGAGTTAATGTCTGATGCATAATAATTGTTCAATAACAATAAACCGGCTAATAACAGGACTGTCCCAGATGTCTTGCATAGATAGTCTCTTTTAATCTTCTCTGCAACATGGTGACGTCCGTACCCAGCTGACGTCCACCATGGGGATGAGTAAACTGAACCACAGAGGAGGTGAGTAATGCCTCAAGGTCATACACTCTTAAGTATCAGAGCCAAGACTTGAACTCAGGCGGACTTTCTTCCAAATCTGAGCTCTTAATAACTCTACTATCCTGCTTCCGTAAACGTAATAAATACATGAGCTTGGTCTTAATGGTAAGGTTGGGAACACAAGGCTGGCAGAAAGCAATCCCATGTGGAGTTTTAATATGAGCAAAGGCATATAAAAGGGAAAGCATGAGGGCACATGAGAGGCAGAATGAATCTAATTTCACTGGAGTATGTGGAAAACTAACGTGTGATGCATGATTGAGAAAGAGACGGCAGATCGAGACTGGATGGTCTTGGGGCCACCATTTCCCATCATTCTGGAATAAAACTGAGCCCTCTTGGGCTCCCTTCATCCTGGTTCAGCCCATGTCATCTGCTCAAAGTCACCTGAGTTCTCGTCTACATTTTTTCTGGAATCTACCCCTTCTCCATTTTCCCGGCCTCTGGTGCAGAGCCTAAAAACTACCTGCTGGGATTACAGGAAGTATCACATAACTGAAATCTGTGCGGGCCTGCACATCCTGAGGAGTAATGCTCCAATGACCCTCATGTCTCCCCTTGCAGAACAAAGTCACGAGAACTTTTTCCCCTGTCAGCTCTGTCTTTATTCTGTGCTTCTGTGGTTGGTTTTGCTAAGGTCCTACTAATAATGATTTTCATGAGCTACTTTGTTAGCTTCTGGGAAAGGTCTGAGCTTCTGGACAGAAGCTGACAGTATTCTTCAGGGAGACTCAGTGATACAGGTTTGGGAGCTGAGCCATTTCACCATTCCAATGCCAAAAAGAGGCCCCAAAGTGGAGAACTCTTTCCACAGCAATGCTCTGGCACCCTAAAAACCTGGGAAGCTTTGGTGCAACTGGAAACAGTACATTTGATATAGGCATTCATATTCTCATGATAGACAGTGATGAAAGTGAAGCTGATGGCTCTGATAGGGACCAGTGGGCACCAGAACAGGAGAAAAACAACAAAACAGGCCGAGACAAGATGTGGTGATTTGCAGGTACCAGACTGGTCTACAGATATACGTGAAGACTACCTATGGGGACTTCTCAAAATAACAGGAGGATTTATTTTATTTTCAGGGAGTTAATGCATGACTATCAATTTTATGCAGATTCATGTTATCTAAATTTCAATTTAAAGAACTATGACTCTCTAACACTCTTGGACTCTGCCAGGAAGTATTCCTCTCCCTGGAAGTGTTAGGTGAATCTTAACCTGGAACAAGGAGTGAGAAAACTTGTCTACTTCCTCCTAGCTTCACTCCACACACACAAAAATGAGCTGCCAATCACATTAGGCCAAGGATTGTGAAACTGATGAGGCCATCTTTAGTAATGGCCCAGGTCACGTGGATGGGGTTTTCTTTCTTCACCCTCCTCCATCCATACTCACGGATGGGTAAAATGAGCAGGGCCCGCATCCTAGGGGAATGAATGGCCACCTTAACTTCGTTCTCTTCTCTTCCACATCACACCATCAATAGTAAGCAGAGTGAGGAACTGGTGCCAGTGAAATAGGCCTAGGGAACTTGATCTCATTTGTCTCCCGTCACATATAAGCTATAGGGACCCCACTGCGTGACCACCTACAGTCCCCTGGTGACAACAGCTGGAAGAAGCTATCTCAGTCCACAGTAGCACAAATTCGAGTTCGTCATTCTTAATTACAAAGTCCGCAATTTATTTCAAGGATGCATAGCTGGATTATTGGCATTTGGAAAAGCTTCCAAATCTAGTATCAGTAAGACACTGTCACGCCAAGCTGTGCATCTCTCCTCTGAAGTAAGTCTTCCTCGAAGATCTGTTTGCTTAAGTCTCAAGCTATCCATCTGAGATATGTAAGATGCTTGTCAAAACAAAACAAGAACAACAACAAAAACCCGTGTTCTCACTGCTGGGCATGACACACACACTTTCTTAGCTGTGAGGTTCTTGGCTTTCCACAGTTGATTTTATAGCCACTTCTCAGTTTCTCTCTGGGTGAACTTGGCCTTCCCATTTCGGCATCTTAGCCAATCAGCCTGGCAACTCAGTTTCAGGGGTTTGGATGATATTAGTGCCCTTTAGTGTCTTATGTAATCCCAGCCTTGCCATGTACCTGAAAAAGCTGTGACTTCTATAACGCTGGTCTGGAGTAATGTTTCTGTTACTAGAAATACCTCCCAAACACAAATTTCAATATTTGCCCATGCAGCTGGCAAACAGCTGATGGATTCCAAGTACTTATTTCATAGCGTCTGCCATTTAAAGGCTGCTGCCATTTCTTTGTCCCAGTCACGACTCTCCCCTCCTCCTTCGTAGGGCTCTTCACAACCAGCTCCTGATACATGGTGACCTCAGACACACAGCATGTGGTAGCAGTTGGGGCACAGAGACTCTTTGGCACTTACATTATTTTCTCAAGGGACTCCAACAGCTCTCATCTCTCCTTAAAAGATGGAAAATGCAAATTAGCTCATTCATCTGGCTTCTACTCACTGAACACCGGCTATATGCTAGACACTATTCTAGGCAATGAGGCAGGAGCTGTAAACAAAGCAACAAGGGATCTCTATCCTCACAGAGCTTGCATTCTAATGGATGAAACAACAAATAAGATTCTTAAAAAAAAAAAAAAAACAGCAATGCTACCCGTTTGCAAGAGTAAACACTTTATTTGCGCTTCATGACTAACTCAATGGGGCAATGGGACATGCTAACTAAGCTGTCTTACATAACTTCTGTGACTACCTCTCCGGCCCACCACTCTTAAGGAAGCAGAACCAATTCTAACTGGTCTCTCTTAGAGGCTGCTCCTTAGATCATGAGCATAAGCCACGTGCCATAGTGCAGTTAACCAGAAATGTCCCCATTTAGAAAATTTATCCGTCAATATTTACATAATCGCAAAGTGGCACTTGATTTTTCATTTTCCATTTCCCCTTGTGTGACTGTCTCTTAGGGATCTCACATGGAGGAGGAGCTCTGGGCTAAGCAAGACTAGCACACTCCTGAATTCTTGACCTAATACCACTCAGTTACTCTCAAATCTCATCACTATTTCCAACAGACCTTATTTTGTAGGCAAAGTTGGGTAAAGCCTGCAATATTGGGGATAAATAATTTTCCAAATTTTCCTTTTTTAGGCTCTTAACCAACTTCCCCTATGTTGCCACCTTCTTTAGGCTTGCTATCTTGATTTGCCCTTTTCCATTTCTTCTTGTAAAGCTCCTTCCTGTCCCAGTAAGGTTTCCCATGGGCAGAGGAGATGGGAAGCTGCCCCCCCCCAGCCACCTTGTGTCATTAGTTCCTGACTTCTGCCATCTTCAATGCCAAAGATCATTTATTCATTCATTTCCTCCAAACATATTTACTGAGCAGCTACTATACGCTAGGGTATTGGTTTTGACGCCGAGGATACAATACTGACTAAATCAGGACATCTTCCTCTTTAATGGAGCTTATTCTACTGAAGAGATATATAAGGTAAACAAACACAATACACCAGGAGGTGATCAGTAAAGCAGGCTGAGTGGGGTAGAAAGCAGTGAAGGAAATACTTCAGACAAGAATCACTGTTGACTAACCTTGATCCTGCTCCACCCTCCAGCCTCAGGAGCAAAACTGTCTCCAAGCCACAAAGATGGGAATGTGTTCTTAAAATGGCTAAATGCAGAGACTCTGGCACCAGAAACTGTTAGGTAAGTCGTAACCTCTGCCAGAAGACATTTTTCTGATACTCTTGTCATTTCCCAGCTCTTTGTCTTCCTTTCCCCAAAGGGCATGCCAAGTGTTCCCTCTCACATTGCCCTGTGCTGCCCTCGTTGACCTGCCCTTATGACATACACTGTCTTGGTAACTCCTTCTCTAGTTTCTCTGAAAACGTCATTTCCAGCCTTGACCATCGAAATGCGAGAGAAAAAAGTTTGTTCCGTTCATCTCGAAAAGCTTGTACCAATCAGTAAAGAAACCTCCAGCCATGAGAACACCCAGCCCCTCAGGGAAGCATGGCATTTTAAGTCTTGCTTCTTGAGCTGGGAAACAGGTCTTTGAATCACACTCCTTTCCTTTTTGAAGTACTGGCAACAGTTCCCTTCCTATTTGCTTCCTTTCTCCTAGAAAACTTCTATTAAAAACGCTTCCATTACGTGCTGTTTGTTTTGGAGCCAAAATATTTTGTTTGTTTCGTTGGGTCCAAGATCTGACTTACAGTTCTCCCTTCTCATTCAAATTTTGTATATTCTAGGAAAGTATAGCTTTTGTAACAAACTATAGGAATGATCCTTGAAAGTAGTCTTGAAAGTGCAGCTTTTATGAGCCAAAATTCTATGTAGAAGACCAAAAGTTTATGTATATAAAATCATGTAATTACCAAAAAAACATAACAACAAAAAGTGTAACTATTAAATTAGTGGCTGCCTGTGAGAAATACCAACGTTACATATTACGAATGACATGATCTTATTCCCACTTTCTGGTCCTCTCTCTACTTCTATGCTGGGAAAGATGCCTGCATTTTATGACCATAGTTAGTCTACCATGTAAGGCAACCCAAGAGCTCAGGGACAGTATCACTAAACTATAAAGATTGATACAGCTGAATCTCCAGTTTGAAAAACTTCTCTCTTAACCCCTTCTCACTCTAGATTAGTGGTTCTCAAAACGTGACAGTACTGACTGGCAATAGGATTGCCTAGCGTGCTGATCGACTATATGCTGATCCAGATGTCACTTAAGACCTGCTGAAAAAGAAGATGGCAACAGGAATCAGTATTTTTCAAGTTCCCAAGGTCATTCTAATGTACAATAAGTTTTGGGACCCAGTGGGCTATTGGATAAAGTCTAAGCAAATTGGCTTATCCAATCAGACCTTTCAAAATGAGACTAAGACCTGCCTCCTTAACCTTAACTTCTCTCATTCTCACATGTGAACACTTCCATTCTTCCAGTCAATTATTCACTGAGTCGCCCATTCATTATTTGTATAATGGCATGTTTGCATTATTCCAGACTCTGGGGACATAGGGGTAAGCAAGATGATTGTTCCTACTCGTACTTTCTCATCTCCTTTGTGTATCCCCACCCGTCCATTAAACTGACCATGGGGCTCTATCACAGGTCTTCTCAGTCTATATAATTTCCCCAAGTGTCGTACTCTGGGCTGCTATAACAGATTATCATACACTGTGCCGCTTATACAACAAACATTTATTTCTCATAGTTCTAGAAGCTGGGAAGTCCAAGCTCAAGACTCCAGCAGATTCAGTGTCTGCTCACTAGTTGATAGATAGTGACCTCCTCCCTATGTCCTCACGTGGTAGAAGGGGCAAGAGAGTTCTCTGGCATTTCTTTTATAAGGACACTGATCTCATTCATGAGAGACCTTCATAACTTAATCACTGAGCAGAGGCCCCACCTCCAAATATCAGCACACTGAGGATTAGATTTTGCTACCATCTGAATGTTAGTATCCCCCCAACATTCATATGTTGAAATCACAACCCCCCAAAAGTGGTGGTTTTAGTAGGTGGGGTCGTTGATAGATGCTTAGAGCATGCCAGTGGAGCCATTATGAATAGGATCAGTACCTGATGAAAGAGCCTCCAGGTTGATCCCTAGCCGCTTCTACCATGTGAGGACACAGCAAAAAGGTGGTGGCTCTGAATTAGGAAGAGGGCGGTCACCAGAACATGATGGTGCTGGTGCTTTGATCGTAGATTTCCCACCTCCAGAACTGTGAGAAATACATTTCTGTTCTTTATAAGTTACCCTGTCTCTGGCATTTTGTTATAGAAGCCCTAATGGGCTAAGACAGATTCCAGTATAAGAACTGGGGGGCCGGGATATAAACATTCAGTCTGCGGCACTAGTGATCCATTTCGGCGCCTTGATACTTTCTCTGTGCTGGTAAATATCAATGGTGTGTCTCCACTTTTCTCCCCTGATTTCCAGAGTTTGATAACTATCCTCCTGCTAGACACTACCCCTGAAATTGCCCACATGCACCTCAAACTCCCTGTGTTGAAAACTAACTGGAAAATCTGTCTTCTCTCCCCCTACTTATTTTTTTTCTAGTATCTCCTTATCTCAGTGAGAAGTCTGTACATCAGCCTGATCTCTGCCCTCTCCTGCCCATCCTCCCCAATTTTCAATAATTACATCCTGCCAATTCTACTTAAGCAATTTTGAAATTACAGGTTCCCCCCCACTGCTATCTGTAAGTAGGGCGTTCTTATCCTTTCCTATGCCAAAAGGGTGTAAAGCAAAGAAGCAATTACCATTAATTTATATGGAAAAATTTTGAATGTTCCCAGACTCCCCCCAAAATCACATCTCTTAGGCTTTTCTGATCCCTTAGGACACATCTTGCTAACAGATGCACAAAATAAATTGAGATAAAGCACAGATGCTCACAGACAGAGTTCAAAGCTCTGGTGGCTTGATGCTGAGATGCTGACTGTGGTTTCTGGAGAAGGAGCTGGGCGAGCTGCCTCTGTCACAGCTCTATACAAAACCAACGCTGAACATTTTCTTTTTTTCAGAAAAGTAAAAACCTCCTTGGGGTTTCTTTCAGTTGGTAAATAAATAAATAAATAAATAATAAATAAATAAAATTTTTAAAGACCAAAAAATAAAACACACACACACACACACACCCACCCAAGTACTAATGCTGGTCTTTCCTAAATGACAAGTGGCATAACACGGACTATTGAAAAGTGGAAAACACCTGTAATGCCCTCCCCATTGCCACTAGCTTAGACTAGAATACCATCACCTCTTGCCTTAATTAAAGCTAAAGGTTTATTATCTTCAATTATGAAAAAAAAAAAACTTGTTCTTCGCAACAAGTGAAGCATATATAGGTTTGTAAACAAGGTAAAACCTCCTGTTCCTCTCTTGTAATTCCAATCTCTCTTATAACATGTTAAAAGGCAACAGTCTGTTAGAACTTCACAATTGGCCAAGTTCCATCCATTCTTAACCCCCAAGGCCTCGATGATCCTTCTGAGGTTATAAATAAGTCACCTCCCTCTCGTGCTTATTTACAGGATAACGTGAAAATTCTACAGCAGGGATCATATTCACTTCCCCCATAATCTAGTATAGATCTTAATACAATGATTATCAGTCATCCTTGACCTTTTGATGTGGGAGTGTTATAAAGGGCTGTTCCTGGGGCGCCTGGGTGGCTCAGTGGGTTAAGCCTCTGCCTTCCGCTCAGGTCATGATCCCAGGGTCCTGGAATGGAGCCGCGCATTGGGCTGTCTGCTCAGCAGGGAGCCTGCTTCCCTTCCTCTCCCTCTGCCTGCCTCTCTGCTTACTTGTGATCTCTCTCTGTCTAAATAAATAAATAAATAAAATCTTAAAAAAAAAAAAAAAGCCTGTTCCTTCTCAATGTTGTACACCTGGCTATAGAGAGAGATGAAAATCCCCATTTGTCTCCTTGGAAAGGCAAAGAGAGGGAGAGAGAAACCGACAGTACTGTCCCGTGAACCAGACTGTCTACTAAGTGCTTTTTCCATGAAATTCTTTACTTAATTCTCAACCATGGGTGGTAATGAGTATTTTTATTGTCCTTTTCCAAACAAGAAAGCTGAGACTTAGAGACAAACTAATTTATCCATAGCCATCAATCCAAAAAGTGGAAATACCATGATCTGAACCCAGTTCTGCCTGGAGCTAGAGGCTATTTACCAGACCACACAGTAATTGCACTGAAAGCAATACTACAGTTCTCAAAACTTATTTCCTACCTGAAAGGCACAAAGTAGAACCAAAGCCTGTGCAAGGCGAGGGCCTAGGCTTCAATCGCATTACCAGTCAGTCACAACACAGAATCCCGAAACGCAGCGTCTTAGAATGTTTCTCCTGAATCATTCCACTCTCTGACAAAGTCTGCTTCTCTGATACAATTACCACTTCCTGCTCTCGATGGCCTTCATTTCTTTGACATTTGAGATTCTAATCATGTCTCAGCTTTTTCCTGACATATCTGCTTGAGCTAATGTCAACCCTAACGTAATTTCCTCACCTGCACTTTCTTTATTACAGCTACTTTCTTCCTGGTATCTCTCTATGCCTGTTAACTTCTGAAATCTCAAGATTAATTAAAGAGTATGACTCAGAGGTAAACAACAAACTCTTACTACTCTTATGAAGTAGGGGGATTTTCTGGGCAAACACATGCACATAAAATTTTATCTGAGAACCAGATGTTCAAATATTCAAACTAAGTACCGATCCAGGAATACAGGGCTCGAAAGCAAACCCGTTTTGGTAAAAAATAATCTCAAAATTGTGCAATAACTACAAAGCTATGGGCCACTAAATGCACATGCACACTTTGCATATTGTTAGGTACTACAATACACAAACACACACTGACTTCAATAAGAGTGGAGCTAGTAGATTCAAAAAGGAATGACACAGAGGAAGGTAAGATGACAAAGAGAAAGGTAGGAAAAAAAGAAAAACATGCTGTCAGAAGTGAGTCCAATGAGGGAGGCACTATTTCTGGTTCTTGGTATCAGAAAACATTTCAGGGAAGTGTCAGTACCTGAGCCAGACCCGAAAGGAAGCACAAACACTTAATAGAAAGAAATGAGGAAGAAAGCATTCCAGACAGAATCACCTGATTCAATACTTAGCGGTGGAAAAGCGAGGGACACCTTTGGGGCCTGATGAGTAACACAGTCTGGCCTGAGCACAGGAAAGATGAATCTGCGCAGGGGAGTGTCCCAGGACTCAGCATTGGAATTTTTATGTATTAGAAAATGCAGAATACAGAAATATGTATTAGATGTGTTAGAAAATACAGAATGTATTAGATGTATTAAATGTATTAGACAATACAGAATACAGAAATGTGATTAAAGGTTCACTAGAAAAATAAATCTACAGTGGCAAGTGAATTAGGATGACAGAGACGGAAAGCAACTACAAAAATCTAGAAAAGGGGTAATTTATTCACGTGAGAACAACTCTTACCTGGATCCCTACAAAGCACCTACTGGCCTTAGTGACCTCTTTCCGGTTCCCCACAAAGCAGCAAGATTCAGCCTTTGCAAATGCTTATCTGAGGTCCTTATCCTCATCCTAAAAGCCTTTGCCCTTCCATGAAAATTCACGATGTGACCCCGCCATGCCTGGCCTTGAAATCCCATCATACTTCAGGACACTAGGCTTCAGGCACACTGGTCTTGTTCTGGTTCTCCAAATAGACCAAAGGTCCCACCTCAGGACCTTTGCACATACTGTTTCCTTTGTCTACCATTCTCTTTGCCCTTTCATTATGTGGCTTGCTACTTTTCTTCCATCAGGCTCCTGTGAACCCTACCTAAAGTAGAACCCCCCTTATTATTCTCTATTCATTCCTTTTTTTTTTTTAAAGCTCATTTAATACAACTTAATTTTTATTTGTTTCCTACTTATTCTTTGTCTGTCTCTCCCCACTAGATCTTAGGTGGCATGAGGGCAGAGCCATGTCTGTTTTTTTCACTTCTGCAGCCGCTGTGCTTAGAGCAGAGTAGGTATTCAATAAACATCTGTTGAATAAATGCTGATTTACAGCTGCGTGGCCGATACTGTAACAGGCACTAAAGAGATAGCATCAATAAAATAGTATCATTGTCAAGCAGCTAATGGTGTAGAAAAGGGAGACAAATATGGAAAGACATCACTGCAACAGAGGCAAGAGTAAAGTGAAGCAGACAAACTGGGAGATTTTTCTTTCTTCTTTTTTTTTTGAGATTTTTCTAATTGTTTAGGCAAGAAATAACGAGGTCAGAGAGATGTTTAAGTAGAAAAAAACAACAGCCAAAGCTATAGGTGTTAAGGACAAGAAAGAAATCAGAAGATGACTGAACTTTTAAGCCTGGGTGACTGTAAGGATGGTATTGGCATTACCCAAAGTACAGCTTTCAGTAGAAGGAAAGAGGAAAAGAATCTTCAGTCTTCAGTCTTCATTTTCATGACCCTCTCCTCAAACTGAAAGTGTTTTTCATGAAGTACGCAAGAAGTCCACTTCTATGACTCTTAATCTCACAAAACAAACTGAGGGTTGCTGTGGGGAGGGGGGTTGGGAGAAGGCGGGGTGGGGTTATGGACATTGGGGAGGGTATGTGCTATGGTGAGTGCTGTGAAGTGTGTAAACCTGGGGATTCACAGACCTGTACCCCTGGGGATAAAAATATATTATATGTTTATAAAAAATAAAAATTAAAAAAAAAAGAAGTCCACTTTTAAGTCTTGTTCAAAACAGAAAATTTTGAAGTTTCCACTTGAGAACAGCAATTTTCCAAATAAGTAGTGTCATAAGGATAGACACGACTACAAATAACAAGCACTGAACTCAAGGCAGCTGCCTGAGCTCAGGGACTCTCAGTATGGTCTCCTCAACCATCACCTCTAGGCCCACCATAGCCAGAGAAGGGGAAAGATTTAACTTAGGGAGAAACAGACAAAAGAAAAGCAAAATTAAAGTATACAATTGTATCCCAAAAAGAAATGTAGGTAATTTTTGTGAGCTTTGGACATCAGGAACACTCACTGCTGTTCTGAAAAATGAATTCACGAGCTAGATATGATTGTAAATGGAAAAAACTCAAAGATTATTTTAAAAGAAGTAGAAACCAATATGCAAATCTGGTGGTTAAGTTGGCTTGAAGTTTCTGCAAACATCACTCAGAGCCAACTTCCTACCCTTTGAACCTTCCTGCTGGCTATGATTTATATCCATGAATGGCGTTCATGTACCCATGCCCAATTTTCTATGGCTACTTGGAGAAAATGGCCTCAGAATATGGTATACTTACTAGCTGCTGAGAACTTAATTAAAATTCTCCACAGACTAAGCTGACTTCCAATGCTGCCATAACTAAACTTACTAAAGCCCTTCCACAGAAAAATATGACATTAATCCTGAGTCCAGCCGCTATCAATCTTACTTGAACACTCCAAGCACCATAATTCATATTGAAGCTGTCTCTACACTTGCAAGTGTTTTCCAAACAAAATTTATGTTTAGGCAAATGAGCAATTCCTTTGGAATGGTCTTAACTGATTAAATACATTTGTACTGGTAGAAAATGATTTTCCGAAGAGTCACTGAGGCAAAACAAGGACCTTCTTCAAGTAAACCTGAAATGTTTCAAACACATATCCAAAGGTTTCAAAAAGTGATTTTCACCATGTGACTAATGATATCACTGGGGGGGAGACTACAGTACAAACAGTTTAACAGCCTAATAGGGAGATAGTATATCTTAGTAGGAAAAAATGCATTTTGGAAGCAGATGGACCTAGACCCAAATGCCACTTATTTGCCCTATAATGTTTAGCATGTAATGTAACCTCTCTGTACCTCAGTTTCTTGTGTTTCCCAAAGTGATTATACCACCAATACCCTATGCATGGTGTAGGAATCAAATGAGATAAGGTACATAAACTAACTAGGAGAATGCCTGATATAAGGCATACAGTAGACAGATTGTAAGTAATTTTTCTAGTATTTTTCTGGAAAGAAAGAGCCATGCAGATGTTTAAAAATGCCTCAATCAAGGAGATTTGCAACCCTTATATCTGCCTGTACAATACATCTCTAGGCCACAGCCCTAGGGAACACCATAAAGTCTTCATTCAACATCTTTTATTTTTATTCATATCTGAGTTCATTTATTCTTCTCTTCTCAAATTGACTGTGTTGTAACCCCTTTTATTTTCCAAGACAGAGCTCAATTATTTCCTCCAAAAAGTCTTCCTCTCATCATGAGAAAGCACTTACTGACCCAGTTCATCCCATTGCTATGTTAACCTGGTCCACCACTCCCCAACAAATGCTCAACTTTTTGAGGATGGAGCCAGCATCTAACTGAATTATTCCCCCAATGTGTTAAGTCAGTATCAGTTGAAGGTGCCAGTTGGTGTGAAACTGGTGTATTAGAGCTGTGGTAAAGAGAATAGTAGAAGTATGAGGAGAGGTGGTCAGCGAGACTGGCATGAGTAAGTGTAAGTGTATGGCCATGTAAGTGTAGATGTTATTCTAATTGCAACGGAAGACAGTAGAGGGATGACAAATCTGATTTCCATTTTATAAGGGCAACTCTTGCTGGGTGGAGAAATCAAAACCAAGAGGGTGAAAGAAAGGAGGCCAGTCACAAGGCTATCCCAGTAGCCTAAGAGAGAGAGAACAATGGTCCAGACGAGGGTGGTACAGGTGGTTGTATAAGAAATGGACATATCTGAGGTAGAGTCGACCCTCTTCGTTGATGGACTGTATATAGGAGTGAAAGGGAGGAGTCAGAACTTGATTCCTGGGGCACCTCGCTGTCTGTCGGTGGAGCATGTGGCTCTTGATCTAGGAATCATGAGCTTAAGCCTCACACTGGGCATAGATCCTACTTTAAAAAGAAAAAAAAAAAAAGGAATGATTCCCAGATTTGTGGCCTGTGCAACTAGATAAATGATGACACCGTCTGCTGAGATAGGGAACACCCTGAACACCTCTTCCTCCTGTAAAGAAATTGTTTCATTCGTCTTCTTATCCTCAGTGCTTAGTATGGTGCCTGACACACAAGTAGTACTCAATAAATCTAAGTTCAAGAAGTTGGTCTGCTAGATTTCCTATAACAAAAATCATCGATAACAGTTGAAATGTTTTCTAGGATTCCTGTGCTTTAACTGAACCAAAGCACAGATCCATTGTTTACTCTAACATGAAAAGAATGTGGGTTTCCTTTTCTATGGAAATAAAAACTATAGATGTCTGAAGTCTTGGGGATGCTCCAGAAGGCCAGACAGGATTCTCTCTTAATTCACACATATCAATGTCGCACATCACACTACTATAGTGACATGCCCACCTAGGACCAAGAAAATCCTGAATAATGATAAATTACTCCAAGTAATGGTCTGAGACTACCAGAAGGATATGTTGATCATATGGGATCTGTCAAGGAGTCAAGTTTATTGAGGACAAAGCCTGTGAGTGACTTCTGTATCTCCATACATAGCAGAGCACCATGCACATATTAGGCACTAGCTGAATGTTTGTGGAACTGAATGGCAGAAATAATGCGATATGATCTTAATACATCTAGTTTAGTGCAAAAATAAATATGTGTAGAAAAGGGGTGAAATTACCTATGATAAATTATAAATCATAAAGACGACTCACCTAACAAAGAAATTAAAGAGTAAATTACAGTGTCTTCTAGTGCCATCTACTGCTTAATTCTTGACATAGGAGTTTAATTGATTTCTTTCACCATTTTCATGGTATGCATCTTTAAGTTTAAAATGCAAATAACTTTTCCAGTAGAGCCAATATTTTGACACCCACTCACAATAATAAAAACCCTTATGTCACGAAGTACGGGGTACAATCACATCACTACTGACACTATTGGCTGGGTAATTCTTTGTCGTGGGAAGCTATCCTGTGCACTGTGTAGGACTTTGAGCAGCACACTGGCCTCTACCCAGTAGATGCCAGGAGCAACCTGGCCTCAGCCATGACATCCCAAAATGTTCCTTGGGAGGCAAAATCATCCTTTTTGAGAACCACCAGTATAGAGAAAAGGAATGGATAATCATGCATTCATTTATCCATTTTATAAAGTGTTTGAATGCCTACCAAGCATTAAGCTAGCCTCTGAGAATACACTGGTGAATGAAAAAGATGTGGTCTCTGCCCTGATGGAGCTTCCAACAGAAAAAGGGAAAGAGGCAATCGACAAGCACATACATACATGCAAAGGTTCAAATTGCGGTAAGTTCTATGAAAGAAAAGAATGATCTAGATTGGGTGGTCAGGGACAGCTTTGCTGAAGAACTGGCATTTAAACTGTGACCTAGAGAATAAGGAGGAGCCAGCCAGCAAAGAGCAGGGGGGAAGAGTGTCTGAGTCAAAGAGAACAGCACGTGACAGCCTTGCTATGAGCCAGACAGTGTGCTAGTCCCATTCCATGCAGTGTTTCATCTACACAGGCTGCCATATGTCCTGGCCGCCCACAGCACTCCCACTTGTATCTGTGGCCCTCTGTGGTTATCTGGATGATGAATTAGATCACCACCCTACATTTAAATACTACAACATTTGAAGGGGACTTGGTTCCTATCTCTATATTACATATAAGAAAACCGAGCCCCAACTATGTTAAGTCATTTGTTCAAGTTCACAAAGTTAGTAAGTGACAAAACCAGGTTATAAAATTTGTGTCCTGACTTCAAAGTCAACGTTTTTGACTACTCTGCTTTGATGTCTCCCCTTGGGAGAAGAAGGCTGAAGACAGAATACTAAGTAGACATGAGATCATAATAGTAGGAGTGATAATGGAAAACACAATAAATATTTGAAGAAATTATATACTATGCAAAGAGATCTTGGTTAGAATTGGGATTATCTAAGCCTGATGGCATGAGTCCTCTTTCATGACCTGTGATGACAGAAGATCAGAAGAAACTTCTTCACCAACGTGGTTATGGAGGGCTTACTCATGAGGCCCCAGCTGATGCGGGCAGTGTTGTATGATGAAAGGAACCTTGACCAGGAGCCAGTAACAAAGGTCCAATTTGGGGCTAAAAGACACCTATTAGACAATGTGACCCTACGTGAGTTCCAACCACTAAGATTATTTCCTCATGGCACAATAGAGAAAAGGGAACAAATTCTATCAATACCAAGGTTTGTCAAAAGGGTCCTGTAATGGTAATGCCTGAGTGTGCTGTGTAAACTAGAAAGTACAATTAAGCATCCAGGCAGAAGCAGGTTTTTTGGGGATGTACTCAGTCACCTTCTTTTATATTTGCAATACCTTGATTTCTTCAGATGAAGGTACATGAGTTCTTCTGGGGAGAAAGAGACATGATATTTTTTAATGCCTTGGTTGAATTGTCTGCTCAGACACTAGTCTGGATCACAAGCAGCTGGGTGGACCTGAGTGTCATTACACCAGTGTTTCCCATTCCACTGTGGCCCTCACAGGCACATCCACAACTGAACTTACTGCATGGCTCTCATAGTTGTTTCTAGCTGAGGAAAAGACTAAACCCAAGAGAAAGAAATCACTCTATTCTACAGAGAAATTTCCAAATATTGAGTGGGCATCACAATGGCACTTTCTCATATCCATCTGTCCTGCTTTGCTTGTACAATCAACACTTACTGTTTGGGACTTCAAGCAGCTTAAAAATATATTCCTAGAAATATGATGTGACCCCTGTGACCTTTAATCAACCTTTCAATAGTCACTTGCTGTAGCAGAAAAGCAATGGAAAATGCCTATTCTTTTACCTCATTATTTTTTTTTTCACACTGAGTCATACACTGGCTGCATTTTTTTTTTCTTTAAAGAGTAGAATGGAAAGAAAACTTCTGAATTTATTTGAAAGGTGGTTTTAAGTGACTATCTAAAGTAACTTATGGAGCGCCTGGGGGGCTTAGTCAGTTGAGCATCCGACTCTTGATTTCAGCTCGTGTCGTGAGATCGAGCCCTGCATCGGGCTCCATGCGCAGCATGGAGAGTCTCTCTCTCCCTCTCCCTCTGCCCCTCTACCCACTCTTACTTTTTCTGTCTCTCTCTTATATATATGTACATACATATATATACTTGTATGTATGTGTATGTGTATATATATATGTGTGTGTGTGTGTGTGTGTATATACATATGCACGTACAAACATACAAACTCTTAAAAAAATAACTTCCATGCTGTCTTTGTTAAACTAATATTTTTTTATTTTTTTTTAATTTTTTTTTTAAAGATTTTATTTATTTATTTGTCAGAGAGAGAGAGCACAAGCAGATAGAGTGGCAGGCAGAGGCAGAGGGAGAAGCAGGCTCCCTGCTGAGCAAGGAGCGCGATGTGGGACTCGATCCCAGGATGCTGGGATCATGACCTGAGCCAAAGGCAGCGGCTCAACCCACTGAGCCACCCAGGCGTCCCTAAACTAATATTTTTTTAAGTAACCTCTAAGCCCAACATGGGTTCCAACTCACAACCCCAAGATCAAGAGTCATATGCTCTACCAACTGAACCAGCCAGGCACCCCTTAAGCTAATATCTTTTAAAACTTTATTAAGATATAATTTGTATGCCATAAAATTCACTCCTTTCAAGTATACAACTTAGCAGTTTTTAATATATATACAGAGTTGTGCAAGTATCACCAGTATCTCAATTTAAAAAATTTAATCACTCCCCCCAAAACCTTCATACCCAATAGTAGTCACTGCCCATTTCCAGTCCCCTCTTCTCCCTCCACCACAGACAACCATAGTACAATCTATTTCCCACCTATACAGATTGTCTATTTTGGACATTTCATATAAATAAAATCATATAATATATGGCCTTTGGGTCTGGCTTCTTTCACTTAGCATAACATTAGCAAGGTTCATCCACATTGTAGTATGGATCGGTATTTCATTCCTTTTTATTGTCATAATATTCCACTGTGGATAGAACATCTTTGCTTACCCATTCATCAGCCAATAGAAATTTGGGTTGTTTCTCCTTTTTTGGCAACGATGAATAATATTTCTATGAATATTCATATATGAGTTTCTGTGTCGACATCTGATTCCATTTCTCTTAGCTATGGACCTAGGAGTAGAATGGCTAATTTTCCCTGAAAACTTTTAACAATGTTCATTTGAAACAATTATTGTAGAGATGGACTATTATGATAAAATAATTGGAAATCTTCTTATTAAACTATTGTAGGCAGGCAATAATTGGTATTAGAAATATTTAGAGGTTAAGAAGATTGAAAGATTATTTCTCAGATTTAATAGCCGGCAATTAAGCTATTATCAACTTTTAACAATTGAAAAAACTATTTTCTTATCATAAGTGGTCGTTATAAGTTAGACTCTTTTCCTGCCTATTTTATCAATGCAATTTCTATTTATGAATTTCATTACTGTCAAATTATAAATTATACTAAGAAATATTGCTATGTCAGATCATAACTCTTAGGCCATTTATATGTTTGATTTATAAGGTCTAAAATAGTTTTTTGTCATATTTGTGAATAATTAAATGAGCTAATACTGTGACAGAAAATATAAAAACAGATGAACATAAAATGTGCCTGCAATTTCATTCATTCCCTAGGAATAAGGAATATAGTTTTGCTATAAAAATCACAAAATACTTCACTCGTTTCAGTTTGAAAATGCAAGCATTAGGTTTAAAAGGATTTTCTTAAATATAACATTAAATACATTTAATGGAAGTGATTCATGCTCTAAAATAACTGCACTGCTGGTCCTGCCTAGGGTAGAAGGAAGAATCCAGAGAAGCTGAAATGCAAAGAGTGAAAGCAGGGTGGAGTGGGGGGCACTCCCGCACTCCAGCCTCACAAGGTATCCAGAATGTTCTTAGGAGCTAATTAAGTCTCCACCTAGAATTCTCTAAAACCGAGACTCTCCTTAGTCAACCATAGATACAGAAAATTTCAGAGCAGATCATGTGACGGAACATTTGAGAACTTTTTTGTGTTATATTTCACTTATGGATTTAGTCCCATCTCCATAGACTGTCTATGGGCCCCTGCTGCTATGGATGAAATCCCCTTGCCCCTGTATAAGGCCAATACCTCCACCTATGCCCCAGATCGCATCCCTTCATCCCTATGAAAGGCCATCACTCCAGCAATTCTCCCCTCTTGCTCTTGCCTCTTCCCCTTTCTATTAGACTAATCCCATCAGCATACTGATGCATACAATCCCATCAAACACAGTCATTTCTCTGATTTTACATAATAAACAATACAAACTTCTTTTGACCTCGATTCTCTTGCCAGTTACCTCATTTCTGTGTTTCCATTTGTGGCAAAACCCTTAGAATCAGTTCTCTACACATCCTGCCTCTAATTCATCTCCTGACTTCCGCTCTTAAACCACCTACAATCAGATTTTCACCTGTTCTAATTGTCCCGCTCAAAAATGACCTTCATGTTATAAATCCCAGAATCAATTTTCAATCCTCATCTTCGTTGACCTGTAGGCAGATTTGATTATAACAGACACCCCCTCCCTCCAGGAAGCAGACACTCTGGGCTTTTTCTCCAATCTGACTTCAAAGAGTCCTCTGCCAGTTGCTTTCTTCTCCTTGTACTTGACTGTTGTGCTCCAGGGCTCAATCAGCTGCTCTCTTTTCTACCTCACTCTTCCCTTGGCTTTAAATACCAACTATATGTTGATACTCCCAAATGTATATCCCCAATCCTCACTTCTGTCCTTAATTCCATGCGAGGTTATTTTACTTCCTACCCAGGATCTCCACTGGCTGTCTCACTGACATCCCAAAATGAGCATATTTGTAACTTAATTTTTGATGTTTTACCGAAACTTATTTTCTCCCGTCTTTTGCATACAGCAGGCAGAAACTTCATCCTTTTCAGGCCCAAAACTGGAGTCATCCTAGATTCTCTTTCTTTCCTTCTCTTTCTCTCTCTCTCATAGTTTGCATGTAATTCTTCACACCTCATGCTGCTTGTCCAAGCCACCATAATCTGTTGTCTGGTTCACCGCCAAAGACTCTTAACTGTTCTCCCTCTTTCCACTCCTTCCCTTATACCCCAATCCCAAAACAGTGGCCAAAATGACCCTGTTACTACATAAATCAGATGTTATCCCTCTGTTAAAAACAATCTTCAGCTGCTTTCCAGCTCAGAGCTCAGAGTAAAAGCCAAATTCCTATGCAACCATCCATGATACAGTTCAGTTAACTCTATGACTTCATTTGCTAACAACACTTGTGCTCTTGATCCCTGCGCTTGAAGCACAATAACATTTTTTGGCCTCTAAATTGCTATTCGCATTCCTGCCTTAGGGCCTTTGCACTTGCTTTTCCTTCCCCATGGAAACTCTTCTTCCAGGTAAGACATGGCTAATTCTGCCATCTCCATCAAGTCTTTTCTCAAAGTCACCTTTTCAGTGGGGCCTACCATGCACCTATGTTCCTCCACCACCAAGAACCCTCCACTGGCACTCCACCCCCACCCCCACACACACTCCTGAGTTTTTTTTAGTGCACTTACTATGTTTACTGCTTGCTATCTGTATCCTACAATTAACACGAGATATCTCTGACAGGAAGGATATTTTGGGGGAGTTGGTTTCATCCGTGCTGTTTGCCATACACTTAAAATAGTACTTGACACAGAGCAGCTACTAAATAAATATTTGCTGGCTAAATGTATCAATCAATCAAACTTAGCATATTCGTAACAAAACTCACAAGGTCCCTCTCCCAGACCCATATCTCAGTGTATGGTACTGCTGTAACTCCAACTGCTCAATCTTGAAACCTAGGAACCCGCCTTGATTTATCTCTTTTCTTCCATCAGCAAATACATGGGGTTTCTCTTCCAAAATACAGCCAGAATTGGACCACTTCTCCCCATCTCCACCATCATCCCCCAAGTCAAATCCACCATCATCTTGTACGGGGGTGACTGGTTTCCTTACTTTCCTTTTAGCTCCAGGGTCTACTGACACTTCAGCCAGATTAGTCCTTTCATCTCTCAAACCAGAACACATCATCTCCATATTCTCAACTAGTCTGATGGGATGCCCACTAAGAATAAAATCCAGACTCACCATGAACCATTTGATCCCACAAATCAAAGCAGAACAGTGATTTAGGATGAAATTTCTACAGGTCCTTCTTTTTACGTCAATGCCAAATAAAGACAGCTCTTTCTGAAGAAGGCCGATTACAGTCTCTCGTGTGAATGGGAAGGTCAGCATTAAGTACTCTGTCAGACACAAAAATGCAAAAGCATCTGATCATTGTGTCTGACCAAGTAAGGTCTGTGGTAAGAAAAACGAAACATGAAAATAATAGCAGTCACAACAAATGTAATTGGATTGGATTTACCCATTGAAAGATAGACTATCAAAACATTAAAATGATTTAAAAAGACAGACATGTTATAAGTGAAACAATACAAAGTTTGAAAATACAGCAAAAATATGAAAGGGAAATATTAACCAAAAAAGCTGTAAAAAATGCAAATACTAAATGCAAATAATTTACATAAAGAGCATTCATAGAAAGAGACATGACATAATGATAAAAGAAAGAGCTCATCAAGAATTATTAAAATTTTAAAAAGAAGAATTATTGGGTGCCTGGGTGGCTCAGTGGGTTAAGTCTCTGCCTTCAGCTCAGGTCATGATCTCAGAGTTCTGGGATCGAGTCCCGCATCGGGCTCTCTGCTCGGCAGGGACCCTGCTTCCTCCTTCCTCCTCTCTCTCTCTCTACTCTCTCTCTCTCTAAAAAAAAAAAAAAAAAGAATTATTAAAATCATGAATTTTATGTCCCTGACAGAACAGCCTAGGTTCCTAAAGATGGTCTGGTTTCTGGTTTCTGATAATATCACCTACTCTCTGACTCTCCACACCTTGATGAGACACAGCTCCTGCTCTGGCTAATTTCTCAACTGCTTCCCCTTTCCCTTTGGTTTCCCTGCACTGATATCACCTGCTAATCAATTGTCTGTAATAAATTTGCTCTCTGTAAAACACTTCGAGTGATTTGTTTTCCTAGAGGGGCCATGACGGATACACAAATACATACTATTTTCTGATCAAAAGTTGAACATACACAAAATATGTCATGTCAAGTCTTGCAGAATTTGCTGGTTTCCATTTGCTCCTCTCTGCCATTTATTCTCTGCTTTTGTTGCCTTTCCTCTATGTGGTAATCCCTGTAAACTGCTTTACCTGGACTCTTTGGCTCTCAGTTAAGGATGGCTACTGGGAGGTACTGGCAGGAGACTGGAGAACATGGAGACCAGGGTGATTTTCCTCTGCCCCCCTCTTCCTGGGTGGGGGCCAGAGTTCTGGCAGCAGTGGTGTCCTTCTATAACTCTAGCTGCATACAGAGCATCTGCATCACTGCGCTGTGGCAATATTTGTTTCCTCCCTGTGTCCCATAAGGCTTGGAGACAGTAATGGTCCCTACTCACTCTTGATTATCCCCAGGTGCCCCGACCTCTCTCAACTTATTTAACAAAATTTTTGGATGGGTGAGCCCAGTGATGGGAATTAAGGAGGGCACGGATTTCATGGAACACTGGGTGTTATACGCAAACAATGAAACATGGAACACTACATCAAAAACTAATGATGTACTGTATGGTGACTATCATAGCACAATAAAAAAATAAATAAATAAAAATTAATTAATTAATAAGAAAATTTTTGTCCAAATCCCAGTTGAATATGCCTTTGGTTTCCTAGATCTTGAGTGTTGCTAAAGCATAACTGATAAATAAAGGACATTAATATTTTTCAAAGAACTGATAATCAAACAGATAAAAATCTGACAATCCAATTAGATTAGAAATCAACAAGAAAAACTAAGCAAATACATATACATGTACAGTCTCCTAAATAACTCCTGAGATAAAACTAAATGGTAATAACATTACTACATATCAAAAATTTTATAAAATATTTGGTGGCATTTTATCCAAAAACCTTTTATTTAGTTTTATCTATTTGTCTCATAATTTATTTCTTCACTATTTTTTCTTGCATCTCAGATGTTCCTTCAGGAATCTTTCTTCTGCCTGAATAAATTCTTTAGAAGTTTCTTCAATGAAGACCATTCAGTTTTGTTTATCTTACAAGTCTTTGTTTTTCCCACACTCTCATAAGACAGCTTGCCTAGGTGTTCACAGTTCTGTGTTGATGACTGTTTTCTCTTAACTCTGAGAAATATTATCCCATCTCATTTTCTTGGTGGTTGATTTCAAGATCTTTGTCTTTGGTTTTCACAATGTGTGTATTTCTTTTGTCTCCTACTATGTATTCCTGTGTCTCTTATATCCACGGATTCATGACTTGCAGCAGTTCTGGAAAACACTCAGGCCTTATAGCCTCAGAAATTATTCCTTTTCTGTTCTCTCTATTCTTTACTTCTTGGTCTCTGGTTTGATATACATTAAAATATCTCTTACAACAAAATGATGACAGGTTATATCTGCATGGGAACTTCAGTACATTTGAACTATTTCACAATAAAAAATAATAATTGCCTATGGCTGAGGATTAATTATTAAGTGCTTAAATGTTGCTGAATGGATAAACATATCACAAAAGCAGAAAAGTAAACAAAGTTATTGAAAATATAAAACCTTAAAAAAGTATAGCTTTCTTCTGAATCCTCAATATGATATGAACAACCTACGAAGACAAATTCAACTATATTAAAAACCTACACACAATGAAACAAATGTTTGCTTTAGGTGCTAAGAAAAGATCCCCATGTTTCTCTGGAAAATTCTAGAATATATCCTGACTTCTTAGTATTGAAGTCATGAAACACTTAGCGTAAAGCCTTATGACCTAGCTGACAAATTCATCAGTTTGTGGCTTCTCATAGTGGAGCTTTCATGGAGATGTTATTGTTCAACCATCAGACCTTGAGACTGTACCCAATTCAACTCAAATCCATCTCCAGTGTCCAACACAGAAGCTGACAGCAAAGAGGCACTCAATAAATATTTAATGCAGTGGTTCTCATATGCATAAGAATCCCCTTAGAGAGCTAGTTAAAACAGTTTCTTGGATCTCATCACAGGAGATTTGGATTCAGTAGTTCAGGTTGGGGGCCATGAATTTGCATTTCTAATAAGCCCACAATTGAAGCCTACACTGCTGAGGACCAAAATATGAGTAATACTAGTTTAATGAATGAAAAAAAAAATGCACGTGATTTACTTTACTCATGTCATTTTCCGATTCCCTTTTTGAGTGATTTATAGAAGGAGTAGTCTTGTTTTTTCTTCTTCTGGCAAGGCCCTTAAGGTGATAAAGCCCTCACAATCTTGCTCATAACCAACTTTCCAGGCCCCATTTGTCATTTTGTTCTCCTATGCTCTTCTCCTCCAGCCACACCCATCTACCCTACTTTCTCCTAACTCCCATGTGCCATTACATACACTTTGCCCACTGTGTTAAATGTCCTATTTTCAATCATAACTTTATCCTTTAAGATTTAGCTCAAGCATTTCAAGTCTTTCATACCCGTCTCCTCCTCCATTCCACATCTGGATCACAATTTGTCACCTTTGCTACACACCCAGAGAACTCTCATATTTTCACTACCACCCAAATTACATGAAGAGCAGTCATTCATATCCCCATCCATCCAGCTGTGCGCTTATCTTCTAGTACAGTACCCATCTTCAAATATTGTCTACAACACCCATCACAGAACCTAGCACAGAGTAGATAGTTAATAAATATTGGTTGAATTGGAACTAAAAGAAATGACAACTTAGGTATGTGTTAATTTAGCATTAAAATTCTGATACAGCTAACAGTATTCTCAGGATAATGTCCGTGACACAGTGTGATGCTATGTCCACTTCAATGGCTGCCATCCCAGCATAATTACTATGAGGTCCCACTTCCACTTCTGAAAGGCTCCCATCTAGGAGGATAAATTATGTGATCACTTTACCATTAACCTAGGTATATTCCTGAAGGTTCGTTTACAGCAGGATCTGCCAATACACTGCCTTTGGTTTTCATTTTACCCCACTGGTCCCATCATGTAGTCAGCTGGATGTCACTTGATTCATATCTGATTCAAATGTACAAATGACAAAGTCTATTTTCATACCTTTAAAACCACTTCTCACTCTTTTCTTAATGTGAAAATATAGAGCATATGAGGAAGAGGTCTCACAAGAAAAGATCAATCCAAACAACCATGTGCCACACATCCTTGGCCAACTGCAGCAGATACACAAACAAAAAGCTTGCTATTCACAAGAGGGAAAATTGCTGATACACTACTCTAGTACCTGATATCTAGAAAGCCCCTGGGTCAACCATTTGTTTTTGTTTTGTTTTGTTTTGTTTGGGGTTTTTTTGTTTGTTTTTTAAAGATTTTATTTATTTATTTGAGAGAGAGAGAGCATGCACAAGCAAGCATAAGAGGGAGAGGTCAGAGGGAGAAGCAGACTCCCCGCTGAGCAGGGAGCCTGATGTGGGACTCGATCCCAGGACTCCAGGATCATGACCTGAGCCGAAGGCAGTTGCGTAACCAACTGAGCCACCGGGGCACCCTCAACGATTTGTTTTTAATACAGATCTCAAAGGGCAGGCATGAGAAAGATTATTTCTTCCCTTAGCTAAGAAGGACTCCATGGGAAAATCTATTAACAAAAGATGTGACAAGCGACAGTGTTTGACAACTTTGAAATGATGTATAGTTACATAATTTTAAATGATAAGCACATTAGCTTGGCTACTAAGTCAGAAGACTTTCTTCTTGCACAACAAAATAATGAATGAAGTTAATGAAACACAATGTGGCACAATGAAAAGAAAAAAAACACAGCATAAGAGTTAGATCTAGGCTTAAATTTTAATTCTGCCATGTACTACCTGCGTGGCCTCAAGACTCAGTTTCTTCATCTATAACATGAAATGACAGCACCTACCAAGCAGGGGTTGCTGAGAATAAATGAGATTATATTTATGAAGAGTCTAGCACATAAGAAGAATCCAATGAATACTTATTTTATTGATATCCTAAAACACAAAGTATCATACAGATACTTTCAACCAAAGTTTTTAAATTTTTACCAATTATTTTTAATATAGTAACTCATGGTACCTTCCACAGTCCCCCAGGCATTCCTGATGGGAGATGAGACCGTAATAAACATTATTAAGTTTAGTTTCACCACAACAGAACAACCAGGCCCAGGAACAGTAACTTGCAACACTGATGTAGTGACTGGCTAAGTCATCACCTTAAGGATGCTAAGAAATTAGGGGCGCCTGGGTGGCTCAGTGGGTTAAGCCTCTGCCTTTAGCTCAGGTCATGATCCCAGGGTCCTGGGATCGAGCCCCGCATCAGGCCCTCTGCTCAGCAGGGAGCCTGCTTCCTCCTCTCTCTCTGCCTTCCTCTCTGCCTACTTGTAATTTCTGTCTGTCGGGTAAATAAATAAAATCTTAAAAAAAAAAAAGGATGCTAAGAAATTAGATGTGCTTTCTCTTTTTCCCTCCACTGAATTCACTCAATCATGTTTTTTTTTTTTTTTGGAAAGCTGTGACCATAGCCTATATTTATTATATGAAACATCCAGATTTGACAATATTGCATCAATTGCTACAAATGTACTGATTTTTTTGGCCAAAGTGAATAGACTTTTTCAAATCGTGCTGATTCCAGCAGCATCAAAGTATGCTTGGGCGACAGTACTCTAATGAATGTAGGCTTCTGTTCATAATATATCTGTCATGAAATTTACCCAAGGAGTAAAAAGGGATTCTAATATAAATGTTGATGATTTGGGTAGGAATATTACTGACACTTTGGAGCAGCAGTCTTCTCTATTAATTCCAACACGGAGTACCTGTTAAGGTACATAAGGAATGATGTTAAGAACTATTAAGCAGGGTTTTGTTTGTTTTTTTTTTAACAGCAAACACTATTACCTATTCCTTTCTGAATCTTCAGCATCTAACACAGTGCTTGGTATTTCATTCTGACAAGGTAGAAGGTTAACTCTAAGAACGGAAAAAAAGTGAAAACAAAACACTGGCGTGTTCACAGGGGGATATTCCTTTGGAATTTTCCCCTCGGAGTGTGCATATAGGCTCACATACAATGTTCTAATGGTTAATTTTATAAGTACCCAGATAGCCAGTCTAACACTAATCTAGGTGTTGCGGTGGTTGATGTCTGTAACTGGTAGACTTTAGACTATCTTTGATAATGTAGGTGGGCCTCATCCAATAAGTTGAAAGGTCTTAAGAGTAAAACTGAACGAGAAGAAATTCTGCCTCAAGATTCCTGCCTGAGTTTCAGACTTCTGATTTGCCAGCCCCCCGCCCCAACTGAATAAATCAATTCCTTAAAATGAACAGATAAATGCACATATATATGTCTGTGTATAAGTGTATCTTACTGACTGTTTCTCTGTAAAATCCTGGTTGCTACAAATGAAAAACTGCAACAGCTGACTAGATATGCGCCAGTGTTTTGTTTGTCTAAATAACCTTCAGGCAAATACCAGAAAGCTCTGACCCAGGAATCTTGAAGTTAGGTGGCTGGTATTATGCACTAACAATGAATACACAAAATAACTTGGTAGGTCGAGGAAAATCGCCTTTGAAAAGAATATAGTGCAACAGAGAGTAGCCAGCTTTAGACTAAAAACAAACCTTTTAAAATTCTGCTTCTGTCTATTAGCTCTATGACATTGAGCAAAATAGTTAATCCCTGGTAAACAGTTTCTTCAGCTTCAGTGGAATGATAATGACATCAACTTCAGAGGTCTATCAAGAAGGTTAACTTGACAATGTTTTCTTTCTTTACAGCCTTTCCCTATTTCCCCCACCCTCCAGCCCCTGGCAACCACAATTTTAGTCTCTGTTTCCATGAATTTAACAAAGAATTATTTAAAATTCCACATAAAATGATACCATACAGTATTTGTCTTTCTTTGACTTATTTCACTTAGCATAATGCCTTCCAGATTTATCCATGTTGTCGCAACAGCAAGGTTTCATTCTTTTCAAAGAACTGAACAATATTTCTGTGTGTGTGTGTGTGTATATACATGTGCATCTCACACATTTTCTTTATCGATTCATCTGATCTATTGATGGACCTCATGTTGTTTCCATACCTTGGAAACCATGAATACTGCTGCAATGAACACAGGAGTACAGATATCTCTTCGAGATAGTGATTTTGTTTTCTTGTGACATATACCCACAGTTGGGATTGCTAGATCGTATGTTGGTTCTATTTTAAATTTCTTGAGGAACCTCCATACTGTTTTCCATAGTGCCTGTACCAGCCTGCACTCCTACCAACAGTGCATAAGGGCTCCCTTTTCTCCACATCCTCACTAGCATTTAGTATCTGTTGTCTTTTTTTAAAAAAATATTTAAGGATTTATTTACCCATTTCAGAGAGAGAGAGCACGTAAGTTGTGGTGGGGGAGGGTCAGGAGAGGGAGAGCAAGAATACCCAACTAGACTCCCCACTGAGCGTGGAGCCCAAGACCCTGAGATCGTGACATGAGCTGAAATCAAGAGTCAGCCACACAGTGTAAGGAGGCTTAGGAAGTACCTGGGATATACAGGAAATCCAATAAATGGTACATATACTACTAAAATAATCGTTTGTTTTCATAGCTTGTGATTGTCATTTCAGGACACAATAAAACTGATACCCCACAATGTGGATATTCTAAAACAAAATTACATAGGAACTTAGAGACATTCAGCCTAAACATCCTCAACCCTGCATCCACATCAGAATTGTCCAGATGGATTTTAAAGAATCCTATGATTAAAAGGTGCCCCCATTCCTCCTTCCTCCCCTCAACCCTCACAATTCTGACTCCCAAGTGATTCTACTGTGGCCAAAGCTGAGGAGCACACATCTGATGCGGGCCTCATTTCTCTAGATGGGAAAGTGAGGTCTAGGAATTGCCTGATTGGGTGAAGGTCTCTCCTCACTTTGGAACCTAACGACTCTAGAATCCTCCTGTTGGTAAGAGAGAGCACAATATTATTCTGAGATTAAAACGAGCCTTGTCCACATCGCTGGGGGGAACTACTATGTTGACTTGCTTTTGAGCCATCCCCTTTAAAGAGTAACACACTGTCTATGAGTTCGGTTTCTCCATTTTGTGGACTGGCCCAAGCCTTGAGAGGTTCCAAAAGCAAACACCACTTTTTTTAAGCACCAATGGAGTATAAAGTCAAATCAATTACCTCACTACTTTCGTTACCATGAGGCTGTCAGAACAACAGAATAACATGCTCCTCCTGTCAACGGTGCCTTACTTGATCCTTCCACTGCTTATAGTCTAGGGATGCGGCAGCGGAAAGAACTGTCTACTGAAGGCAGGTAAGCAACACTGTCAGTGGGTGAGCATCGTACCCGGACAAGATGTAATGTTAGTATCACTGGCGCTGGCCAACAGGGCTAGGCTGCCAGTGCCCAGACAGGAATGGCCATTCCCTGTGTACTTACCACAGACCAGCACAGTGCCATTCCTTTTGCCACAGCACCCTGCCAGGACGAAAATGGTGATCTGCTCATTTATAACAGGAATAGCAAAAGGATTTTCTTTCATCTCTATAGTCCAGCCATATCCACCTTGGTTCTCTTTATCCGCGTGCTGTCAGTACACGCATATTCGGTGTGCACATAGAATAAACCCTAGAGTTATCATCGCTGTTCATGCAATTTAAGGTTTCACTTTCCGTTCATATATTAGTATCTTCTAAAGTCTGCAAACTCTTTCTGTAAAGGCCCGTAAAGTAAATCTTTCAAATCGTGCAAACACACAGCCTCTGACACAGTCAGCGCAGCACAAAGGCAGCCAAAGAGGATACAGAAAGGAATGGCATGGATGTCTGGCAATAAACATTTATTTACAGGGGCACCAGACTGGTTTAGGTGGTATGCAGTGGGTCAACAGGGACTTTTGATCTCGGGTTGTAAGTTCAGGCCCTGCACTGGATGTAGAAATTACTTCAGAAAGAAAAAAAATCAAAAACCTTAAAAAAATAAAATAAAATGAAAATAATAAAATACATTTAAGAAGACATTTATTTGCAATAATAGGCAGTGGGACAGATTTGGTCCCACTTGGCCATTTTGCTGACCCCTATAGTACAATGGGGTTCAGAGCCACCATTTTTAATAGCCACATAATATTCCATATAGTAGAAATACTAATTTACTGGAGAAATTATGCTATTGTTGAGCATTGAGTTCTCTTTTTCCTTTCTGTGGATGGGTGTTAAAATAAATAATGTACTATTATAAGTAGTATTTTAGTGACAGTTTTTCTCAGTTGTGATTAGTTTTCTTAACATAAATTTAAATGTGAGGAATCTAATGACAAGGCCACATGGTACTGATATTTATATCCTGCCAAACGGCTCTAAATGGGTCAATTTTAACATCATCAGTAATATATACCTATTTCTGCACAATTTTGACAATACCAGCCTTCAGTTTCACTGGTTTAACTGAAGCGACTTATTGGTTGAGAGGACACTTCCAAAACCCACCTTAACATGTGAGTTATCTACGGCGGCAAGATGCCGAGTGGCTTGTAAGAATTCAAACACCCAGGTAACAGGAGGGCTGAGAGATGGACTAAGTCCTCTGAATACCATTCTCCACTTCAACATGCTTCCTCACAAGAGCCACTGCCCTGAATGAACTATCAGAAGAAGACACTGCAGATTGGTTTCCCTTCTTTGTCTTAAAACTGTGTCATATTAATCATTGTGATTCGCTGTGACTCATTTAGAAATACCGTATACCTTGAGACGTATAAAAAGACAATGGGGACATGGACTTTCAGGGAAGATGGCAGAGTGGGAAGATACTAAACTCACCCCATCCCACAAATACAAGATAACACCCACATCAGTGTAAAACAGCCCAGAAAATGACCCGAAGACGGGCAGAACAGACTGTCCACAGCCAACTGTAGAGAAGAGGCCATCTCCAAGAGGGCAGGAGAGCAGAGATGTAGTCAGAAGCTAAATGGACCCATGGGACTTTCCACAGGAGGGAGGGATGTCTCAGGCACAGAGGAAGGAGAGAAACAGACCCTCATACCAAGCACCCCAGGCACAGGGAACTGGCACGTGAAGATGAATCCTCACAACATTTGGCTTTGAAAAATCACAGGGAACTAATTTCGTAAGTTCGTACCATCAGTGGGCTTAAAACCAGAACTTTAAAAATCAGCAGGCTGGGCTGTGGGAGACATAGGAGGGTGATAGGACACTGAGTCCCTACCATTAAAGAGACAGCACAACAAAAAGACCCACAGAGATATAGCATAGATGAAGTAGTCTGAAAAACACCTGGCATGTATGGGAGGGGGATGTATTTACTAATCCTAGAGCATGTGCGGGAGGGGCAAGGATCCTTAGGAGACTTGTTCAGGAATAAACGAGCTGGCAGGTGCCGTTTCCCTCCCCATCCCCCCAGCCTGGACACGAGGACACCTGCAGGAACCAGTGCTGCACCAACACTCTCCATCTAACTTGTTAATAGCACACTCTGTCCCCATGCTCTCCTGTGGACCTGCCCCCCTCAAATACATTCTTGGCTGGAGCCCATCCAAAGCGGTGCCACAAGTCTGCCAGTGTACAAGCAGCTCTGGCAGGAGCCAGTCCCATCTCGAAGGAACTGCTACCCTAGGGAGAGGGGAAGATAAGAACACACACAAGTCTGACTGAGGACCTAGCAGTGCGCTGAGGGCAGACGTCTGGTCTGCCGGCAAAGCCTCACTCACCAACAAAAGCTTCTCAGGGCAGAACACAGGGAGAATACCCTGCAATTCGGTGCTACTGCATCTCTACCAAACACTTGGTCTCACTCAACACAAACCTGAGGCAGCCCTGTACTCAGCCACTAACAACACAGAGACCAAATTCTGCCTACAACAGGAAAGAGAGGCATTGCAGACAACTGGACTAAAGGCAAACACAGGTCAGCCACGACAGTAAGGCACATGCAATACACACAGAAGGCACCCTTGAGGCACCAGTTTCTGGCAAACCGGGGACACTGCACTGCAGGGCACTACAGGACCTCTTGTTCAGAAGGCCCCTACTTTAAGAGAAGGATACATAGCTGACTTTCCTAACACACACAAATAGACACAGAAAATAGACAAAGTGAAATGACAGAGGACTATGCCCCAAATGAAAGAAAAGGACATTATCAAAGCAAAAGACCTAACCTATACGGAGATAAGTAACGTAACTGATGGAGAATTGAAAGTAACGGTCATAAAGATACTCAGTGGACTTGAGAAATGAGTGGAGGAACTCTGTGAGACTTTTAACAAAGAAACAGAAAACTAAAGGGAAAAAACCAGAAATGAGGACTCAATAAATGAAATTAGAAATACACTAGATGGAATAGATAGTAGAATGGTAGAAGTAGAATGGATCCATCCATGATGCAGAAGACAGAGTAATGGAAAGCAATCAAGTTCAACAGGAGAGAGAAAAAATAATAACCACAAATGAAAAAAGACTTAAGGAACTCAGTGCCACCATCAAGTGCAATAACATTTGCAAACTAGGGATCCCAGAAGAATAGACAAAAAAGGGGATGGAAAATTTATCTGAAGAAATAATAGCTGAAACCTTCCTGAGGGTAAAGAAACAGAAATCCAGATCCAGGAGGCCCATTCAGCTCTCAACAAAATCAACCCAAGGAAGTCCACACCAAGACACATAGTAATTAAAATGGTAAAAGTAATAGTAAGGAGACAATTTTAAAATCAGCAAGAGAAAAGAAGACAATTACATACAAGGGAAACTCTATAAGGCTGTCAGCTGATTTTTCAGTAAAAATTTGCAGGTCACAAGGGAGTGGCAAGATATATTAAAACAGCTGAAAGAAAAAAAAGCCTGCAGCCAAGTATATTCTATCCAGCAAGACTATCATTCAAAAAGAAAGGGAGACCTGATATGAGGAAGTAGAGACACAACGTGGGGAGTTTGGGGGGTAGGAAAAGAATAAATGAAACAAGATGGGATGGGAAGGGAGACAAACCATAAGAGACTCTTAGAGATTTTTTTTTATTTATTTATTTGACAGACAGAGATCTCAAGTAGGCAGAGAGGCAGGCAGAGAGAGCGGGAGGCAGGCTCCCTGCTGAGCAGAGAGCCCGATGCGGGGCTCAATCCCAGGACCCTGAGATCATGACCTGAGCTGAAGGCAGAGGCGTAACCCACTGAGCCACCCAGGCACCCCGAGTCTCTTAATCTCACAAAACAAACTGAGGGTTGCTGGGGGGAGGGGGGAGGGAGAGGGTGGTGGGGTTATGGACATTGGGGAAGGTATGTGCTATGGTAAGTGCTGTGAAGTGTGTAAACCTGGCAATTCACAGACCTGTACCCCTGGGGCTAATAATACATTATATGTTAATAAAAAAATTTAAAAATTAAAAAAAAGGGAGATAAATTTTCCTGACAAACAAAAGTTAATGGAATTCACAAACACTAAACCAGCCCTACAAGGAATGTTACAGGAAACACTTTAAATGGAAAAGAAAGACCAGGAGCATCTAGGTGGCTCAGTTGGTTGAGTGTCTGACTCTTGGTTTCAGCTCATATCATGACCTCAGGGCTATGAGATTGAGCCCTGTGTCAGGCTCCATGCTCAGCACAGAATCTGCTTGGGATTCTTTCTCCCTCCCTCTCCCTCTTCCTTCCCCCAACTCTTCTCCCCACCTCCACTTGTGTGCTTGCTCTCTCTCTCTCTCTCTCTCTCTAAAATAACAAATAAAATCTTTAAAAAAAAAAAGAAAGGAAAGACCGTAAGTAGGGGTAGGAAAAGTAGGAAGCACAAAAGCAATAAAAATATCTATAAAAATCAGTCAGGAATTCACGAAATAAAAGAACGTAAAATATGACACCATAAACCTAAATTGTGTGGAAGAGGACTAAAGAATGCATTCAAACTCAAGCAAATATCAACTTCATATAGACGCCTATATATGTGATGTTATATATAAACCTTATAGCACCACAAATGAAAAACCAGTAATAGATATGCAAAAATAAAGAGAAAGAAATACAAGTACATCACTAAGGAAAGCCAAAAACCATGAGAGAGCAGAAGAAGTAAAGAAAGGAACGGAGAAGAGCTACAAAAACAACCATAAAACAAGTTACAAAATGGCAGTAATTTCATAACTATCAATAATTACTTTGAATGTAAATGGACTACACAGTCAAGTCCAAAGACAGAGAGATTTGGAATGGGTAAAAAAGCAAGACCCATTTATTCGGTACCTACAAGAGACCCATTTCAGATTTTTCAGATTGCAAACACATGCAGATTGAAACACTAAAAATTCACAAACAATCCAATTAAAAAATGAACATAAAACATGAACAGACATTTCTTCAAAGAAGACATTCAGATGGCCAAGAGCCACACAAAAAAATGTTCAATATCACTCATCATCAGGGAAATGTAAATCAAAACCATGATGAGATACCACCTCACAATTATCAGAATGGCTAAAATGAACAACACAAAAAACAACAGGTACCGACTAGGATGTAGAGAAAAAAGAGCCCTGTTGTACTGTTGGTAGGAATGCAAAGTGGTGTAGGCACTGTGGAAAACAGTAAGGAGGCTATTCAGAAAGTTAAAAATAGAACTACCTCATGATCCAGCAATAGAATTACTGGGTATTTGCTCAAAGAATACAAAAACACTAATTCAAAAAGACACACACCTCTGTTTATTGCAGCATTATTTACATAGCCAAACAATGGAAGTAGTCCAAGTGTTCATTGAAAGACAAATGCACAAGGAAGAGATGATGTGTGTGTGTGTGTGTGTACACATACACACAAATGGAATATTATTCGGCCATCAAAAAGAATGAAATGTTGCCATTTACTATAACATGGATAGAGCTAGAGTATTATGCTAAGTGAAATGAGTCAGTCAGAGAAAGACAAATACCATATGATTTCACTCATGTGGAATTTAAGAAACAAAACAAGCAGAGGAAAGACAGAGAGAGAGAGACAAACCAAGAAACAGACTCTTAACTAGAGAGAACAAACTGATGGTTACCAGAGAAGCAGAGGATGGCGGGATGGTGAAACAGATAAAAGGAATTAAGAGTACAATTATCTTTTTTTTAAGATTTATTTATTTCTTGAGAGAGAGAGAGAGAGAGACAGGCAGACAGCATGAGTGGGAGGGGTAGAGGGAGGAGAGAGAATCTCAAGCTGACTCCACACAGACCACAGAGCCCAACACAGGGCTCAATCCCAGAACCCTGAGATCATGACCTGAGCCAAAATCAAAGAGTTGGATGCTTAACTGACTGAGCCACCCAGGTGCCCCAAGAGTACACTTACCTTGATGAGTGCTGAGTAGTGTAGAAAATTGAGTCACTATATTATACACCTGAAACTAATGTAACACTATATATTAACTACACTGGGATTAAAATAATAAAAAAAGAAAGACCATGGGGGTCATAAAATGGTCAAATAATTCAGTAAGACAAGTTTTCTACCCAATATCTGTATGTAAGGTAGGACTTAACATTGTAATATGGACTGCGATGGGTTGCACTCCCAGAAGTTAAGGGAAAGTATTGAAATAGAACCAACCATAAAATTTTAAAACCATTTCTAAGGCTAGGAAAGTGGAAATGTTACATTTTATTATTTTACTCAATAGATGAAAAGGAACCAGTACTTAAGAAATGAGAAAGGAAGTCAACTCTGGATATTAAATAATATTCCATGTGAGTCACTTTAACAATTGCCAGTTTTGCCCTCCATTGGCCCTCCATTGCTATCATCTACACTGACCCCTCCACTTCACAAAAAAATAAGTCACCACATACATTTCATGTGTCATCAAAGTCCAAGAACAATAGATCTATCTATTGTGATATGGAGCCCACTGGGAGGATTGAGAAAGTAGCTGGGTTTTGTAGGTTTTTGTATTTTATCCAGAAGATACTAGCAACGGGTGAGAAGTCTTCACTTAGTTAAAGTAAAACATCCAGAGGGGAGAGTTAGTAACAGGAGCTTAACAGGGCCATCCAGGAAGAGGTAAGCAGGGTTTTCTGCAAATACAATTTTTAGAAAACAAAAATAAAAATCAACTCTCAGAATTACACACTAAACCCCATCTACTTGCAGAAAGTGGGCATGAGAACCCCCATCCAGGTGCAGAAAGTGGCCATGAAAGTGAAGGCTGGGGCTCCAACCTTGTGTACGTTTCTAAGTGTGTGTATAGGGGCAGGGTATATAAGGACGGAGCACATACTGCCTAGGTTCAAATGCCAGCTCTAATACTTTCTAGTTTTATAACCTTGGGAAAGTTACATAAGCTCTCTTTGCCTGTTTCCTCATCTCTAAAACATAGAATGAAAGTATTTCTCTCACAGATCTTTACTAAGGACCAAATTGGCATGTGTGTGTGTGTGTGTGTGTGTGTGTGTGTGTGTGTATAAAAGTAGTGCTTGTCACACAGTGTTATATAAGGATTTATTGTTCTATATGGCTTCCTCAATATCACAGCAAACAGGCGAAGACAAAAGCTAAGCATGCGGGTCAGCTGGATCCAGAGTTCCTTCCTCTACCAGCTCCTTCCTCTGCACTCCTTCATCCCAGTTCCCTAGGGTTTACATGTTGAATGCCTACAAATGACCTGCTTTGGTTGACATGTTACTTTACAATGTCTTCCTTCATGGTATGTCCCTTCTCGAGTATTCTTCACTCTTGACAAGGCCTCTTTGGTATCTCCTGATGGAACTTGCTCTCAACTCTTAAGAATTGGAAAGGGATCAATGTCCTTTATCAGCCAGGAGCTCAATGAACAGAATGTCTATAATTTAAAACCCACAACGATACTGACACAGTTAGTTGTCCTGATTCTCTGGGTTTTCCTGAAACCAAAGTTCGGGTAAATTTACACCTCAGCAATCAGCCCATAGAGTATGGGGGGCAATGACTAAGCAGTGAGGTGGAGCATCCCCAAAATATAAACAGGCCCCAGGTGAGTCACAATGAAAAGAATCTACCCCACACTGAATCCAGTGTGGTTATCCTGAAGAATTTACCTTAATCCTAAAAACAATTCTTCTTTAGGACTCACTCACTCTGATTTATTTGAGGCTAGTCACGAAGTACAGAGGAAGCTCAGGGGTCATTACTGTAGGGGTCTGAAGACATCACTGAACCAGGTGCAAACTTTTTAATATCTGTGGTGTTTATTGAATCTTTTGGTATAAGATGTTAACAGAGAGATACATCAGTAGAAAGAATGTCATGTGGCCTTTATCTGACGCACCAATTTCGTGTGCGTGTGTGTGTGTGTGTGTGTGTGTGTGTGTGTGTGTGTTTGAGAGAGAGAGAGAGAGTGCGATAAATCACCATTTTACCACTATATGAAGGCATGTGTTAAATATGCAGATATAATTTATATTAGAAAACATAACCCATGTTTGATTAATTAAATCTAATGATCTTTTATAAGTACTGGCCTTTAGACTTTCAATGTAATACTGTTGGAAACTTAATAGTAGTACATAATTTTGATTTTAAAGGCCATTAAATCTAAGAATTTATTAGTCAATGAGCTATTGTATTGAGCAATTACTATGTCCCACATAGTATCTCTTTTTCTCAATACAGAAATAACTGCCAATACCTTCAAAATTCTGTCTCAGCTTCAAAATCCTATCCCAGTGTTCTGTGGAATGCTACAGAAGTTATTCATTCATGCCTCTCCAACAAAATTTAGAAAAACTGTACTTCTATTATGAGATTCTGGAAAATCATTTAGTTCTAAATACCACTAAATTCACATCAGGCAGATGGAAAAACACCAGTGTCCTGTCAGTTTTGTGTATATTTCATGTCCCTACAAGAAACTGTCAAGGCAGTGTGTCTAAATGTTTTGCAAAAACAAAAGTAAAACAAAGGCTCATTTTCACTGAAAGAGATGCTAATATATAGTTACATTTATATTTAAACATCTCCATATTAATATTTCTTAGACGTGTAGGATTCTACCACTGATAGTGTCTAAATTCTGTACCTATGAAGAAAATACTGTGTCCTCTCTCACCCATGTCATTCTTCCTCACACTCCCTCCAAATCCTTCCCATTTATTTTTCTAGGCTCATTCCAATCACCAAGTCCTGTGAAATTTTACTCAGACGCCAAGGAAGAATAAATACCAAATACCTATCCCAATTGATAATGAGCATTCTAAGAGCAAGAGTTGTCTTTTTCAACTGTTTTATCTAGCTTAGAGTCCAGCAGTGACTCAGAAAAGAGATGGTGTTTATTAAAACTAAGGCACTTGTTATAAGCTGAATTATGTCTTTCCCCAAAATCTATATGATGAAGTCCCAATCCCCACTATCAGAATGTGACCGTATCTGGAACAGGATCTTAATGGAATTAAGTTAAAATGAAGTCATTAGGATGGGTGCTAATCCAATATGGCTAGTGTCCTTATAAAGAAGAGATTAGAACACAGACACATTCAAAAGGAAGGCCATATGAAGACATAGGGAGAAGATGATCATCTATAAGCCAAGGAGAGAGGCCCAGAACAGATCCTTCCCTCATGTCTCTCAGAAAAAAAAAAAAAACCAGCACCAGCACCTTGATTTCAGACTTCTGAAACTTTCAGAGTTGTGAGAAAATACATTCCTGTTGTTTAAGCCATCCCATCTATGGTACTTTGTTATGGCCATCCTGGAAAAGTCATATAGCACTTCCTATGGCTGGTGGTGTTACCTATTCCCTAATTTTCAATGGGCTTTAAACATTAGCCTTGAACATATCCTTGACTTGCCTGGCTTTTCCTCTCATAGAAATTGCCTAGTGGCTGTTTGTATGAACTTAAGAAATTCCACCTTAATTTTGCCTTGTGGTATTTATCCACTCCTACTGCACCACCAATATGATCATTTGGCCCCTGACTCACCAATTCTCGCAAAGTTCTCTTCTTAAAATACCCAGTGTTAACAGGCCCTAAGCATCCACCCCTTTCCCAGCTTTGGAGAGGAGAAAGTAAACTACTCTTCGTGAAGCACAATTTCTACTGGCAGGTATTTGGCAAGGTCAAACACACCCCCTTCCTCTACTCTTCTAAAGCCAGTATGATACCCTCAGCCGCTCTGGATTGTCTTATAACCTTCACATGTTCAGCTCTCTCCTTTTGTCCTTACTGCTTCGCTGACATGTGGGTTCCTGTAGGTCAACAGAGTGCTTTAATTCAGGTATTTGAATATACAACATTCAATTAAGTTGGTTTTTTTTTAAATTTTTTATTTTTTCAGCATAACAGTATTCATTATTTTTGCACCACACCCAGTGCTCCATGCAATTAAGTTTTTATAATTGAGCCAATAGGAAATAATCTCATTCAGAGACTGATTTGGTTAGTTCAATGCTCTAAAGTAATACATACAATTAAGATATCAGAAAACTGAGTTTAGGGACACCTGGGTGGTGCAGTTGTTTCGATGTCCAACTCTTTTGGTTTTGGCTCAGGTTGTGATCCCAGGGTTGTGAGATCAAGCCCCATGTTGGACTCTGAGGTTTCTCTTTCCCCCTGCCCCCACTGTCTCTCAAATAAGTATTTAAAAAAAAAAAGAAAAAGAAAAAGAAAAGAAAACCGAGTTTAGGCATCCAAATCAGTGAAGAAGTCAAACTTTCACTATTACATGATACTGTACATAGAAAGCCCTAAAGATTTCATCAAAAAAACCAAACCCTACTAGAACTGATAAACAAATTCAGTAAAGTTGCTGGATACAAAATCAATGTACAGAACTCCACTGAATTTCTTTTTTTAAAAGATTTTATTTACTTATTTGAGAGAGAGGGAGAGCACAAGCACTGAGAGGCGAAGATAAAGAGGGAGAACGAGACTTCCTATTGAGCAGGGAGCCCTCCATAGGGCTCGATCTCAGGACCCTGAGATCATGACCTGAGCCAAAGGCAGATGCGTAACCAACTGAGCTACCAAGGTGCTCCCCAATGCATTTCTATATATTAACAATGAAGCAGCAGAAAGAGAAATTAAGAAAACAATCTCATTTAGGGTTGTCTGGGTAGCTCAGTCAGTTAAGCATCTGACTTCAGCTCAGGTCATCGTCTTGGGGTCCTGGGATCCAGCCCTGCATCAGGCTCCCCTGCTCATTGGAATGTCTGCTTGTCCTTCTCCCCCTGGCCCCCACCATGCTCTCACACACATACTCTTTTTCTCTCTAAAATAAATAAATAAAATCTTAAAATAAAAAAGAAAGACAATAATCCCACTTATAATTGCACCACAAATAAAGAAGTACCTAGGAATAAAATCAACCAAAGAGGTGAAAGACCTGTACTCTGAAAACTATAAAACATTGATGAAAGAAATTGAAGATGACACAAAGAAATGGAAAGACATTCCATGCTCATGTACTGGAAGAACAAATGTTAAAATGTCCATAGCGCTCAAAGCAATCTACAGATTTAATGCAATCCCTATCAAAATACCAATAGCATTTTTCACAGAGCTAAAACAAAAAAACCCTAAAATCTGTATGAAACCCCAAAAAACACTGAATAGCCAAACAATCTTGAAAAAGAAAAGCAAAGCTAGAGGCATCACAATTCTGAACTTCAAGCTCTATCACAAGGCTGTAGTAATCAAAACTGTATGGTAATGCCACACAAACAGACACACAAATCAACAAAACAAAACAGAGAGCCCAGAAATAAACTCACTATTATATGGTCAATTAACCTTTGACAAAGGGGGCAAGAACATGCAATGGGAAAAGACAGTCTCTTCAACAAATCGTGCTGGGAAACTGGACAGCTTCATGCAAAAGAATGAAACTGGGCCACTTTCCTATACCATACACCAAAATAAAATCAAAGTGGATTAAAGACCTAAATGTGAGACCTGAAAGCATAAAAGTCCTAGGAAGAGAGCACAGGCAGTGACTTCTCAGACATCAGCCATAGCAACATTTTTCTAGATCTGTGTCCTAAAGCAAAAGAAATAAAAGCAAAATTAAACTACTGGAAATACATCAAAATAAAAAGCTTCTGTACGGCGAAGAAAACAATCAACAAAACTAAAAAGCAACCTACGAAATGGGAGAGAGTATGCAAATGACATGTGTGATAAAGGGTTAGTATTCGAAAGCTATAAAGAACTTATCAAACTCAACACCCAAAACTCAAATAATCCAATTAAAGAATGGGCAGAAGACATGAACATTAACTTCTGCAAAGAAGACATCCAGATGGCCAACAGACACATGAAAAGATGTTCAACATCACTTATCACCAGGGAAATGCAAATCAAAACTACAGTGAGATGTCACCTCACACCTGACAGAATAGTTAAAATCAACAACACAAGAAACAACAGGTGTTGGCAAGGATGTAAAAAAACAGGAACACTTGCGTACTGCTGGAAGCGCAAACTAGTGTTGTCTCTGTGGAAAATCAGATATCCTACCTACCCAAAATGAGTATTTTCCTTTGTTTCCTTTAAATTCTATTGTAACTGTTGCTAATGTCAGTATCGCCCCTTTAATATGCTTTCTCTTTTTAAGTAAACAAAATATACTCCTGCCTTGAACAATGACAGTAAAACTATTGTGAGGCATAAAGAAATATTCTTTTTCTGTAACTCACAAAGGATTCATTGGTAAGTTGTAATTACAACCATATTCTCATGGAAATTGTGTTGAGCTTAAAATCAAGAAACAGATCTGTTCCTCCTTAAATCAATGGATGTTTTTACATATGTAGCACAGAAGTCAAAGTATGAACAGTGAAACATTTGGCCCTTGTTAAGCAACATACAATGAAAAGATTTAAACTCTCTAATGGCAGTTTGGACCTGGGAAAGACTAATTTTTCTGTAAATTGAGAGAGGCAAACATCACTGGGTCATGAGGACTTTTTTTCTTTTTAAGATTTTATTTATTTATCTGAGAGAGAGAACAAGCACAAATGGGGGGAGGTACAGAGGGAGGAGGAGAAGCAGACTCCCCACTAAGCAGGGAGCCCAACAGGGGGGCTCCATCCCAGGACCCCAGGATCTTGACCTGAGCCTAGCACAGACGCTTCACTGACTGCGAGTTTGCAGCCACAATATTTGCTCACAAGTAGTAACTGGTACTGAAGTGGTGAGACTGTGGGCAGTAATATAACCTGTTTCTTATTACCAAGGTGAAGTGTTTAAACATTTTACAAGTGATAATTCCCAAGCACGTTACCATACATACACTGCAGGTGTTAAAAAATGTGTGGAAGTTCGCAAGATGCAGAAGCATTATTATTACAATGTTGAATAAGCCTACAATTTTTTATCATTAAACTAAGTTTTGAATCTTTCCTTTTTCCCACACATGGAGGCTGCAAACTGAGCATGAACTGTTGAAATAGGAACTGCATAAGGGATTGTAAAGAAAAGGAAAGTTTTTCCAAAGAGTGGACTTCTCAGTCCACTTGATCAAGACGAGATCTGGGTTCCTCTGAGCTGTGGGACCCACAGCAGCCAGGACCACTGCGTAGTGAAGCCTCGTCACACTGAGCCCAAAGACTCTCAAACTCTCTGCTCGCACTCACACTCGTCTCTTTCAGCCATGTGCTTATACTCGAGGCAGCTTAACACTTTCTGACGCTTTTCGAGAACTTTCCTTTTATTTTCTCTACTCAACCCCAGTCTCAGTATTATTTGCAACTGTTCCCATGCCACCAAAGGTTAGGATTCTATAGCATTTCTGGTTGCTACCTTATCTCTGTTAACTTCCTCTTCCATTCTATATTTTTCTACTTCTTTTACGATCTGGTCAGTATCATCTTTACTGAGACAGCCTTTGTCATTAGCAATGTTGATTTTGTTCTTCCTGCTAGTACTCTGGTCCGCAACAATTATGTTGAGAGAGATATTGGGGTCTATGTCAGAGGTTCCCTGGATTTTAGGAATATTACACTAAGCTAGAAAATCCCAGAAAATAAAACTTGCCAAGCAGTTTATTTCTTTTAGGTAAAGCCCTTTCTCCCTCATACACTATCATTAAACAGTGGTCTGGTTGTCATAGTAGTGAACCATTCAGGTTTGCTTTGTAAGAAGGGTGGCATCCCTCTTGATGAGCCAGGCCATCACCTCCGCGTCGTTCCAATGTGCAAAGAGAAGGGCCACTTCCTCATGAGGGCTGATGGTTTTGTTGAGCTCTGCTCCATTCAAGAAATTTTTCAGCAATTTCTGAAATGTCGGCATACAAGTGGGACCACTCACTGTCACAATTTCATTAATATGGCTCTTGTCAAGTTTGGCATCCTTCAGAGGTTCCACTACTAGGTTTAGGGCACCACGGAAGAGATAAGCATTCAGCTGCTCAAAGTGAGCTCAGGAAAGAGAAGTGTAGAAACCCATGCCCACACGGAATAAATCCGTTTCAATCTTGGCACAAGCAAAGAAACTCAAGACACATTTTGCCTTCTCATAGGCAATCTGGAGGCAGCATACTGCTTGGTAGAGGCTATAACCCGTCTTGTGCTTGCATTTCAACACTTCGATCAGGTGACCCACCATATAGTTATCAAACTTTTCCCCAACCAAGTGGGTGTTACCAGCTGTGGATTTTACTTCAGAGATGTCATCCTGGAGGTTTAGGAAAGATACATCAAAGGTGTCAGTACCTAAGTCAAAGATCAACATCTCTTTTTCAAAGCTTCATTTGTGTTGTTGTTGTTGTTGTTGTTATTGTTTTTAAATCCGGGCCATAAACTATAGCTACTATGATAGTATCCTGATCCTTAGTATCCTGATTTAATACCTTAATATCCAGGATATTAAGATCAGTGATGGTCCCTGCATCCTTGGTGGCCTGACAGTATACATCATTGAAGTAGGTTGGAACAGTAATTATTGTATTTTCTGCCTTTTCTCCGATAAGTAGGCTACAGCAAACTCTTTCATCTTGCTTAGAAGAGATCTCTTCTGGGGAAAAATATTATTTCTTTTATATTCTACAATTACTATGGACTTTCCCTTTTCACAAATCATTAGGAAAGGCCAGTGCTTCATTCTGGCTGAACTGTGGCATCACCAAACTTGTGACCGATCAGCTTACTGGCATCAAAGATGGTACTGAAGTTCGCCATCTCTTCATTCTCTTAGCAACCTCATAGATGAGGTGATCACTTTGTAAAAGCTACATAATTTGGACTGGTACAGATGCCTTGGTAATTGGCACTGATCTCTGCCTTTCCATGCTGGAAGACCCCTACACATGAATAAGGAGAACCCAGTTCAATACCAACTTTCTGGCAGATCTTTATTAAAGAAAGAAAAGGGAGAAATGAATCAGAAAAGAAGAGAAATCAGTGTCAACAAAACTCTTGGAATTACCTCTACAGGAGACCTGTATCTTCTATCTTCTCAACACTTTGCTTTCACTGTATTTTGATCCTATGTGGATCTAACTCAAATATAAATGGGTTCAGTTTTACAATCCATTCAGATAGTAATATGTTCCATTTGCTTTCTCTTGTTTGCAGACTTCCATTCTACTTGTAATAGATGTCTAGCTACAAGGTGATGCACCAGAATTCTGAGAATAGAATCAAAACCTCATGGCAACCAACAAGGCTTCAAAGCTTTGGGATCATTTCTGGTTTCTCTCACACCCACATCTAATTTCTTTCCAGGTCCATTCTTCCTCTTTGCATGTGTCCTTCCCCACTGCCACCACTCTAGATCAAAGTTTTATTACTTTGTGTTCAGACCATCACAGGAGCATTATCACCAGTATTTCTCCTTTCTCTGATTTTATGACCTGTTCATCACCATCATCCATTCATCCATCCATCCATTCATTCAGTAAACATCAACTATAGATCTACCATTTGCTAAATACTATGTTAGATGCTGAAAATAAAAGGATCAATTAAATATGGCCACCATCTTCTAGGAATACAATCACGCTGACCTTTTTAAATTACCCTTTTATCACACTAACCTGGCTCAAAAACTTGTTCCCCATTACCTTCCAAATACAATAAATAAAATAAACAGATCTAACTAATCTGTCCAGCTAGTATATCTCATAGAACCAGACGGACACAGATTCAAGTTCTGACTCTGCCACTTGTAGCTTTGTCAGTTTATTAATGATTGGGCATGCCTTTTAACCTCTCTGGTCCTCAGTTTCCTTGGCTTTAAAGTGTACCTGCCATTTGGGCACATGGTAGGTGCTCATTAAATGTTCTTTCGACTTTCCACGTCCTTAAATAATGGACATCCCCAAACACAGATTCATATAGAATGAGAATATAACAGATTCTTGATACCATCAAATAAAATTCCTTTATTTGACAGTCGGGGACATGGAGGTATCATCTGGGAAATGACTAGCCCTTCATGACTCAGGTGTTTGGTAGTAGATGGTAATCGGGTATCTAGTTCTCCTGACTCCCCATTGAAGCACGAAATGGGAACAGCCAGAAAATGTTCACAGAAGAAATTTAAGGGCAGGAAGGCAAAAGCCATTCCCAATCGGAAGAGTGTTAAGGTTGACAATACAGATTTCAAATATGTAGCAATGGTCTCAGTTTATAGGGAAAAGGCTGCTTTTGTTTTTCTCTGCAGGCCAATGTAGAAGTTATTGACGAATCTAAACCTGAAAGCACAACAAGTACTGAGCTATATGACACCTTATACAGTATCATCTCTGCTGGATGTAAACGTGGCCCTGAAGGTAGGTGGCAGAATGACAGCGGAGGGACTCAATGAATTCTAGAAGGTTAATCTTGGGCTGGTCACAGATACTCAAAGACAGTGCTGGGGCACCTGGCTTTTTAAAGCCTTGCAACTGTTCCGTTTTATTACACTGGGTGCTCAAGAGACAGATTTTCATCACTCACCATTTGTTGTTGAATACCTTCCATGTGTAGATCACCGGGCAGAGCACCAAAGAAACGTGGAGAAGTTACAGTTGGGCTGCAGGCAGGTAAAGAGCACAGGGAAGAACAGCTGGTCAGGGGCTCCATGCGCACATGTACCTCCAGCTGCAGAGGCAAAACACATCAAAGTCTATAGTCACAGCCAGCCTGAGCAGGGCAACTCCAAAAGAGGTTATTATACTGTCTTTTAAAATTAAAATTTAATAAGTTATATTCAACATGAGTTGAAAACATTCATAAATTTAATGAATCATCTAATTAAATATTGTATATGCAATGGTATGGAGCAGACTGAGAGAAAATCTTAAGAGTTATTTTTATGCTTAAATGCAATTAGTAAGTAATATTTTAAAAACAAAACCCTCTTGAATTTCATAAAGCTTTTTTTTTCCCCATGCAGGAAATGTTTATTTCATAAACCATCCCTTGTTTTCAGGAATTACATGTTTATTCTTGATTTTAATGCTAAGTAGTCAGCTGAACTACAATTTAACCCAGCCACCATGTTGTCAGTCTAGACTTGGCCACACCTGATTTCATGCAGAATGTTTACACGGGAATGTTTACAAGTATTATGTTTTACAAGTATTCTGCAGTGTTATGCTGCCAAAATGATTCCATGGTAGCAGGCTCTATCACTGGGGGAAAACTACATTTTCTTAATCAGGATGTGACATCTAGTTCATCTATAATCTTTCCTTGTTATGCTTTCCTTAACCTATATTGTGTGGCAGAGTTACTCTTTACTCTCTTTAGCAGCTATTAGTGAAATATCTTTTAGTTAATATGTCAGCTTGCTCTATACCCAATATTCAATTCCAAGTGGAAAGTTCGATTTGAAATTTCACAAGTAGTTTTCTAGACAAGTTCACGGCGTGCATGCATGTTTGGAAGAATCTGAGCCGCACCAACCTGGGTTTGAGATATGGCTCCCCACCCCTCCTCTTAGAATGCCTTCTACTGACTTTGGAACTTGGGTAATGCATAGAATATTAAACACCGCCTTTCCAAGCAGCATGCTAAGTATGGAACAAATCATCTCTTGTAAAGCCTCAATTCCCTGAGAGAGTTAATTTAGTACAAATGAAAGATTTTCAGATTTCCAAAGGGTGGAAATGGTGAGTTCAAGCCTTGAACTGTAAATAATGTTTTATTTCTTCAGCTGGGTCATGTGTACACAGGTAATCACTGTATTATTCTTTTTACCAGTTTGGTACTTCTTAACTAATAGAATCATCCCTTTGAGGTTAATCAGTTCTTTAAAATATAATAATTACCATAAGTACCGCATTTGGTAATGTAAGAAATCTAGACAACAAAAAGAGATTATCAGCATGCCTTTATCTAGGACCTGTCCTCACTCCCCACATTCTCAAGACTGAATTCTCTGCTGAGGGTCACGAAAATCTGCTAACAAATGACATGGGGGCTCACCTTCCACCCTGTGCTATCTGGGACTACAAACCTATTCCATTCCCTTCTCTACATGACTTAGCATGCACTGGCTGGCTAAGGGTAAACTTTGCTTTTCTTCCAATTCAACTATTCTTCGGGCCTTTATGTATTCCCCCAGCAGCTGTGTTATCCTTAATATGAAAATGATGATTTCGCCTTAGGGAAAAAATCAGGTTAAAGATGATAAATTGCTTTGGAAGATGAGAATAATGGCCTAAATATATTACAGAAAATTATTGCACCCACTTTGAGTCTGAGAAAGAAAATCAGCTGACTTTTCTTCCCCCTTCCCAGAGCAAAATGTGGCTCTGGAAAAGCCCAAGGAATGAAACAGAGGGAGGCAATCCATCCAGCTCTATCTAACCAGAAATAAGAAAGAAACCATAGGAGAACATTTGATTTATGAGAATAAATAAAATAAAGAATGTCAAGAAGCTCCAAGAAGCCCACAGGTGTTGCTCTTAGTCAAATCTATGTCAGTTTTTATATTTAATAATGTGTCATGAATTAAAATGTATTTATGCATATAGATGGTGCATTTGATTACAACTCAAAAGTGGAATAATCCCCAACTGCTTCACATTAATGCCTATTCAAAAACCGGAATTCTGAAGCATTATTCTCTAGCAGATGTACGGTGGTTAGTGATGTGGGAAACAGGAGCAGAAGACAAATTAGTAAATCTCCTTACGACCCACAGCCCACTGACAAGTCTTTGAAAAAGGCAGAGTGACATTCTTCTAGGGACTCGATTGCCTCCGTGCTAATACTTCGCTAAGGGCAAAGGGCAGTCTTAGCCCATCTCCCTCCCCAGGATCCTGTAAGCCTACTTTAACATATAAAAATTCCTCTAGAAATTTTCCTTATCTTTAAACGCCCCCCAAGATACATGTTGGCAATCATCCCCCAAGCATATGGCTCACTGATATACATCTGAAGGGTCTCGTGACTAAGGCTTTATTAGACAGTCATAAATGACTTTTTCCCAGCAATAGCTAGCCCCCTCAAGGTCCTGGAAACCTTGCTTCTAAAATTCCTTAGAGACTGATGCCATCCCTGACCCCCTCCCAACCCGCAAGTATATAATGGGCCACTCTTCAGGACCCCAGTGCAGCTCTTTCTGCCCACGGGTCCTGTCCCCGTGCTTTAATGAAACCACCTTTTTGCACCAAAAACATCTCAAGAATTCTTTCTTGGTCATTGGCTTCGAACCCTAACATCTTTCCCATATCGGTTAGGATATAGAATATTTTAAGTGATTACCTTGTATTAACCAGGCTCACACATGCATATCTATGGAGCTTTCAGAGACTTCGCAAGTCCAGAGGACTAAAGCACACATGTCAATTAATAAAGGTAAATGTGATGAAATATTTCAAGGTACTCTGTAAATGTAAATTGCTAAAGAAAAGCAATATATCATTATTCATCTTAAGATTACGGCAAATCAATTTCTGAAATATCAAGCATCCATTTATATATCTATACACCTGTACATACGTACATATATATGTGCAATTATTCTTAGACACAATCTAAACTGTTACTATTTGAAGAGAGTACTCATTTAAAAATATGTGGGCCCTAAAAATGCAGTATAGCCTACAAGGGCAGAGAAAAACATGGGATCGGGGAGGACACATAAAAAACTTTCACTGTATACTGGTGTTTTCTTTCTTCAGCAGGGTACTGTGTGATTACTTCCACCCAGTAATTTCTTCAGCTGGGGGATGTATTATTCCTCTCATTAGTTTGGTACTCTTAACTAATAGATAATATCATTTTAAAGATAAAGAACTTTCTATTCTAAATGCGTGTGGTTATCTGTGAGAGAAAAAATAAAAAAGGAAAGCATCTAACCGCTGTTCAGCTAGAGAACAAAATACATATGCTTTCACACAAGGACACTTACATGCACAAACGCACGAACATAATGCGACGTGGTAAAACGGGCTCAGAACAACCAAAACTCCTGGCTCTACCACATCCGAGAGAACTGACCTTGTACAGTTCATTTAACTTTATTGAGGCCCAGTTGACTTGCTTGAAATTAAAAATCAGAGATTTCACTTAAAGTATTTTGACTCTTAAATCAAAAGAGATCTTTGGTCTCCCTAGAAAAAAAGGAGACGCAGTACTCTGAGCTGGCCTTGCCACACAGGGACATCTGGGTGAAATGGCACACAAGTGGCCCCTTGAGTCGAACATGTGTTCTCTAGCTCGCCACAAGCCCTGACGCTGCCTGCAATAAAGTTTACGGCACACCTGCTTCACTCCTTCAACTTAGTTGCTGGCTCCTTGTAAGCTCTGCCTTGTAATCTCCCACCTTGTTTCTAGAACTCTCCTTCCTATTCTCTCTCCTGCACTCTCCTCCCCTCCCTCCTGTACTCTCTGCCCCTCTTATACCCACCCTGCTTCCCTCCTGCAATCTCTCTCCTCTCGTGCCCTTTCTCTATTCTGCACCCTCCATCCTTCTTCCTACCAGTATTCTCCATTTAACCCAATGGTTCTCAGTCTAGGTGTTTTTGTCTTCCACACTTCTGGGAAAACGTCAATGTCTAGAAACATTTTTGGTTGTCCCAACTAGCCAGAGCAATGCTTCTGACATCTCTTCCATCAAGGCTAAGGATGCTACTGAACATCTGACACTACCCTACAAGGCATTAGGGACAGTCCCCCACAACGAAGAACAATCTGGAGCAAAATGTCAACAGTGCTGAATTTGGGAAACCCTGCTCTAGAGATTATCACCTTATACTAAACTTCTCTGACTTCATAAATTTCTAACAATCTCTGGCAGAAACAACAGAACAACCTTCTCTCCTTCTTGATGAACTCACTAACAAACAACAAAATACAGAAGCAAAAAAGTTTTAGTATGAGTATTATAAAACATTTCAAATCAAAATAAGATGTCCTGGGGGGTGGAGGGAAAAAATTTTAAAAATAAGACAAAATAAAAATAAAATAAATAAGATATCCTCAGTTTCAACCCGTGAGGTCTCTGTTATGTTTCCTAATATTTAGACATTTAAAAGTCTATGTTGGGTTTTAATAAACATTGGAGAATCCTCATAGTAGAAAGACTGGAAGGAAGTATAACAGATGCTAACCACAGGTTACCTCTTAGCTATAGTATTACATCCGGCAGGAGAGGAAAAGTAATTTCCCCTCTACTCTTGTAGGTTCTTGGCTGAGACCCACCCCCTCTAATAAAAGACAGATTAACAAGAGAAAAAACAAAGTTTAATAACATGTATACCTCCTGTATACATGATAGAGACCCAAGAAGAATAAGTAACTCCCCAAAATGGCCCACACTAGTACCCAATATATAATTTGCAGCCAAAGACAAAAGAAGATGTGAGGCAAGAGAGCCAGCTATGGAACGGGACCAGAAAAAGCACAGTAAGATTGTGGTATAGATTTAAGTCCTTGCCTTCCTCCTTGATAAAGAGTTTCCAGAGATTTAGGGTCACTTTGCTCTTCCTGGTACAAAGAGAAAGACACCTTTAGAAATGGACACTTGCTTAAAAATGTAAATGTCTCTTGCAAAATAGTAACTTTTACTACACTCATTGTCAGAACTTCTCCTTTGTCTGCTATTTCTTAAAAAATACTCAACTCAAAATAATCCTTATACCAAAGAGGCATATTTTAGGCTGACATACTCTGCTTCCTTTCAATATGATTTTTATGATTTTGCTTGCTTCCTATGTTTGTTCTCCAAATTTTCTACCATGAAAATGCATTACTATTAAAATCGTAAAAATTAAATGTCATTTAAAACACCAATAAAAAATGCTACCAACAGCAAAAGCCTTTATCATCAGAAATCACAAGTTATCAGTATGAAAAAGGCAACTTAAAATTTGTCACATAAAACTTACAAAATAAGAGAGACTTTTGATATGCCAACATAGGCTTTTGCCCTGAACCAACCAATGTTTTTTTTAACTGAAAAAAAAAAGTCTAAAAAAACTAAGTAAAAGTTACTTTTCTAAAACCCTGAAAACGGAGAAATTTGAGCATGTTGACATAACTCTTTCCCAAGGTTAGCCCAATTTACCATTTCATTACCAAGTATTCTCACAACTAGACATGAACTCACTAAAGAAATACTTCAAGGAAATCTCAATTACACATCACGAATATACAAACAAACTTTTACGACAACAAGCAAATGTCTTCTACTTAAAGGAATTACCAAGTGCTGTTCTCTCTTCTCTATATTCTTTCTCATCCTCTTGATTTTGAGATCTTTAAGAACTTCAGAAAGATTTCAGCATTTATGAGGAAGCTGAGGTTTTCAGGATAGTAAGAAATTCTCATCATTTCATATAAAATAAATGTCAAGTTGGATAAGGACCCATCTTGTTGGTTTACACCGTTTATCGTAATCAATTTAATATCACTTCCAGCAGTGTGGCACAGCGCTGCATAAACAATATGATAACTGGAATTCCTCCGCTCCTTGAATTAGTAAGCAAGTTACAGTGCATATCCATCATGCATAATGAGTCTGAAGCATGGCTTGATTACATTTCATTTGCATAAGAATTTTCCGTAATTTTTTTAAACTGATCATTTTTAATTCAGAGTAGATTTAAATGCCACACAACTGCCGCCCTCCTCCTGAAATGCTAAGCAATCTTCTTACAGAATAGAAAAATGCTAATCAATTTTTTTCACGCAGATCCTAGCTTGCTAATGAGTTTCCACCTTTCTACATGCTGTCAAATCTCATTACACTGTCACCTTTCTAGGGTTCACAATCGGAGTCCACGTTCATATGGTTCAATTCTAATTGCCACAATCTTTCGATGCATTAACAAGGGAAACATCTTTTAAATAATCCTTGGATTGTCCAATTTGAAGGATCATTTCCTCCCTTTGCATTCTGTAGTTTGTAAAACCCCTACCATTAATTTACAGAAATATTAACTTGAATGTTCTCCAATAAGCCAAAAGTCTGAAGAATGAAAATGAAACAAAGAGGAACCAACAACAGACAAATGAATATAGATCTAGAAGTTACATCACAATGAGATAAATGTAGAAATAAAAGTAGCTTACTAAATATAATTTAGAAACACATTATCTGTTTGGGAATTATGACATTAAAATAATTATCCAAAAGACATTCAGAGGATAGGCATTGTATTGAATTGTGTGTATACTCTTTACGGTAGTGAAAGATCTTACAAGATTTCCATGTGAAACACACTGAATCTTTTAACAGAAAGTTTCCAGGAGCAGACCTTAGAAACCAAGACAGGGTGTGAAGCAAGTCTCCCGGTTTTCAAACACACCATAAACTGACAATGACTTTTTTTAATGCTTAATAGGGGAAAAAAAGAATGGGTTGTATGGGAGAAGAAAACACTTGGTGGGACAAAATGAATTTTACTTGCTTAGTAATCTCGGATCCAAGTGTCTCAGCAATGCCACTTACCAGCCCACTGGCTAGAAGAGTTCCTGATAGATCTCACTACACACGTTGAATTTTCTATTCTTCGCAAGGAAAAAAAAATTATATATATATATATATATATATATATATATATATATTCCCCATCAGGGTAACTTTTGTCCCCCCTCTGAAGAAACTGAAATTTTCATGGAGAAAAATCTGCAACGTAAAAGGATTTACTGAATTGTCCTGAGGTATTTTTTCCATCTGTAAATTCCTAGGTTAGATGGTACCATGGACACACATTCACCTAGGAAAAAAAAAAAATTCTCTTTAGTTCACTTGTCCAAGCCATGCCTAATTCCTACAACCTACTAATTCACTTTCACTCATTCATCGCATAAAGCTTCTAAAAAGAGAATATAGAATATTCTTTGAAAAGTGGCTTATATGAAATTTTAATAAGCTGTTTCAAATTTCAAAAATCACAAGATCACGGACATTTCCTAGAACAGAAGATTTATCCTTAGCTCAAGATCCAAAGTCACCTGTTTAATTTAGCACAGTAAACACAAACCAGCTCTGCCCCCTTCCCTAAAAAGCAATCGTTTGCCATTAAAATAGAATTTAAATAAATAACCAGAGGCATTTGTTTGATAAACCGGGCTGATAAACAATAAACAATAAACTTGCTGAAAAACCTATATAAAACAAAACAAAGTGTTTCTTTTTTTTAAAGATTCATTTATTTGACAGTGAGAGGAGGAGAGAGCGCCGGCACACAAGCAGGCAGAGGGAAAAGCAGTCTCCCCGCTGAGCAGGGAGCAGGATGAGGGACTCGATCCCAGGACCCCAGGATCATGACCTGAGCCAAAGGCAAACACTTAACAACTGAGCCACCCAAGCACCCCCAAAACATTTCTTTTTAAAGCGATGATAAAGGCTTGACTAAAAACACAGGCAAAACACAGGCGGGACGACAGACAAGGAATTTTGAGAGTTTCTGGAGCCCTTACGCGCTTGAAGGCAAGGGACCTGCCCTAGGGACAGGAGGCCCAAGGTGTTCAAAATAACCCTATGTCCCAAGAGTGCTCCCCTTTTCCGTGAAGCAAGTGATGAGGTTTACAAAGTAGAAGCTTCTTTTCATGCCGATTAGCTGAAATATAGGAAACCAAATCCAACCTCCAGGTAAGGGTAAAGAAACGATACTGGATTCTTAACGCTCAAATCGCAAGACTCTAGAAGTCAGCCAAAGTGTAACAAACTCAAACTTCAGGGTAAAGGCTTGTTTGGACACTCCTTTCCCCCTACCCAAGGCTGAAATGGCCAGACTCCAGGGAAGGGCCACATTTCCCCCAGCCCTGCCCACTTTGCCCAGTCCATTCGGAACGTTCTGGAACCTCCTCGGCATCCCTCCCGCCGGGCTGCCTTTCTGACCTGAATCCGCCCAGCGGCCAGCCGCTCCTGGCACCTACGCCTGCAGGCACACGGGGAATTCGCACTGCCACGGGGACCTCCCTCCCGCCTAGTCCCGCCAGTGCCAGAGGGTGCGCCTGCGCGTGTGCCTGCGCCCGAGCGGTCCCACCTCCCCCGCCCCCGCCCCCGCCCGCCGGCCCCGCCCCCCGTTCACCCGCAGGGCGTCTCCACTCACCTCGGTCAACTCCAACAAATGTTCTCCTGGCTCTGTTCGCTCGGCCATCTCTCATTTGCTCAGGTTTTTCTTTTATTTTCTTTTCCTTCCATTTCTCTGCCATTCTAGTTTCTCACCCCTGCGCCCATTCTTTTCTGACTTTGCTCTCTTATTTGCTCGTTACTACCAAAGCTCATTTTATCTTATTTCCTCACTTTTCTCCCCATAAAGGTTCTTGAACTTTGTTTTACATGACTCTCATGTTTAATCTCACGTTTTCACCATATTCTCTACACTTCTCTTGCTCTCTAACATGCTCTCATTCTCAAATTTCATTTCAGTGGCTCATCTCTCCCACATTAAACTGTCTCAGATTCTTTCATTTTCACATATTCTCTTGTCCCCTTTTTTATAAATTTTTTTCTCAGTCTCTCGTTTTTTGTTTTTTGGGGGTTATTTTTGGGGTTTTTTTTTTTGTTTGGTTTTGTTTTATAAATTTCTCTTTTCTCAGTCTCGTTTTTCTCACTCTGGCTTTCTACAGTATCATAGGTTACACTTCATTCTTGTATTTTATTTTCTCATTCCTTGCATTATGTTGTTCCTTTACTAACTTTATTTTCCCTGGTTTTGCTCACATTCTCTCCCAGTATTATTTCCCATCACTTTCTCTCACATATGCTTTTACACTTTCTCTGCAGTATTTCTCCGTGCCATTTTTAAAAACAATTGTTAGGGACGCCTGAGTGGCTCAGTCCTTAAGCGTATGCCTTCTGCTCAGGTCAGGATCCCAGGGTCCTGGCCTGCATCAGGCTCCCTGCTCTGCAGGGAAGCCTTCTTCTCCCTCTCCCATTCCCCCTGCTTGTGTTCCCTCTCTTGCTGTGTTTCTCTCTGTCAAATAAACAAATAAAATCTTTTAAATAAATAAATAACAATTGTTAGGCCTAACAGAATGAAGTAAGCAAAGGTTTACTATACTGCTCAAATGCCTGCTGGTTCATGAACTGACTGGTTGGTGGTCAATGCACGTGAATAGTGAAGCCAAGGCTGTGCGAGCCCAGATGAAATGAGGGACAATGACTGTTTTATAATGGGGTGTGGCCTACTAACAAACTCTCATTAGCTGTCCACAATAGCACTACTTAGTTACAGAAATTTCAAGAAACACCAAGGGGCCAGGGGGAGTTCTCCGTTTGAAGTTCTCAACCAATCTGACTTTAGGCACATTGTTTCCCCCACAAAATGGCTAATTTCATTGAGGCTTCTCATTGTCCTACAGCTCCCAACTAGGCCATGAAGGGGCCTAACTCTTTCCTTAATTGTCCAGTTAAAAAATCCAGAAGAAAGGAAAATAGAAATGAATACAGTGCTTAGGGATGGGAAATATATCATTGTAAGCATCCTTAAGCCACGGGAATAACTTAAGTATTCTTAAAAAACTGTAGTAGTTGAAAAAGGAACGTTAAACAAAGTCCTTACAAATTACAAGAATCAGATGACAGGGATGGGATGAGCAAACAGATCCTGAAAAACATTAGTTTTTCATAAGGATCCTGAGTAAGGATCGTCACATAAAATCCTGAAAATGTAAGTTAGAAGAATGTGAGAAGAATGTTTCAGAAGTGTCAAAGTTGTATAGATACTGATGAGAAAATACAGTGTAGCCTCAATTCTATGTCTGACCACAAGGAAGACAAAATATTCAAAACAGGGTTTCAGTGAGGTCAGCGGATGGAGGCGACAATGGAGAAATCCAAATAGAGGCATAGACCCTGCATAGTTTCATCTTTATGCTTAATTGTATGAATCAGGCTAAATATAACTTTGAAGACGAGTGAACCTGTCCAGTGTCAAACAGAAACAAACCTGGATCTAACTAAAGAGAGACTTTTTTCAAAAAAACTATTACAGTAGGGAGAACACTTCAAACTCAGGACCTACAAGAGTGTCAAAACCAAAGAGAGAAAAGTTTCTCTTACGTAAGGATGAGTAGGCAGGGCTAGCAGGAATTTTGTGAAGGAGAAGGACAAAGGGTGGGAATGAGGAATTTGGTAAAATCATGAAATATTTCTCTCTACGGTCAACCAATTCTCAATTCTCAGAATGAGCTGGTAAGGGAATATTTTGCACCTTGGTGCTTGCGTAAGTTTCAGGTGAGTCAAATTTCAGGGGTCTATAAGGAGAACTGACTAAGGTTCAGTCAAGCCAATCAGAGGGCAAATAATGGCCAGTCATGAGCACTTGGTCACCAGTTAGTTAACACTACTCTCTCTACCTGGAAGCTTCCAATAGCAAATCAGTTCTGAGCAGAGAATTTAGGCTGATCACTCCATTTTCAGCATTTATTTCTATTTCATTCAACAAATATTTTGGGGAACCTATTCCATGTCAAAGCTGTGTCTTACTTGTTTTTCTGTTCTAGTCCCCTGTGGAAATTGACCTAGGCTACCATAGAAAATGCACACACAGAAACAGCATTAGTGATTAGAAAGGCCATATTCCTGACAAAAGAAGGCTGGAAGAGTGAACTGAAGTGTGCCTACAGTCACACAACTAGTAGCAGAACAAGATCTGAATTCTAAATAATCTTAATCATTAAATACATAAACATACTCACACTCACACTCACAGTTGATTATACTTTTGAAAAACTGTTATGGTTACTGAGAATAGATACCCTTTTTTTAAAGATTTTAAAGATTTTTTTTTATTTTATTTATTTGTCAGAGAGATAGAGTACAGGCAGGCAGAGTGGCAGGCAGAGTCAGAGGGAGAAGCAGGCTCCCCGCGGAGCAAGGAGCCCAATGTGGGACTCGATCCCAGGATGCTGGGATTGTGACCTGAGCCGAAGGCAGCCGCTTAACGGACTGAGCCACCCAGGCATCCCTTTTTTTTTTTTTTTAAAGATTTTTTTAAGATTTTTTTTACTTTTTTATTTTTAAGTAATCCCTACACCCAATGTGGGGCTCGAACTCAGAACCCTGAAATCAGTTGTATGCTCTATGGACTGAGCCAGCCAGGTGCCCCAAGAATGGATATCCTATTGATAAGAAAAGTACTTTAACTTGGCTATATAGTTATATTTAATTTAGTTTTGATTATACATTTTATTTTAATTTTCTCTGAAATTGTAAGGTCAATTTATCTTGGAACATACATATCCACAAGAGAAAAAAAATATTACTTTTTTCCCAACACAGAAAATTACATTAGAGAAAGTGGTCTTAAGTCCAGGGAAATAGCAGAACATTAAATTATGCTGAGGTCAGAGTTATGTTTTTGGTTTTAATTAGTCATACTATAACACAATCAGTGAATAATTTGTTGTTACTATCATTTTAACAAGATAGTTTTTCATAATGAATACGGCTCAATATAACCTAAGGCGAATCTGCTCAGAAGAATCTGTTTTGCTATTAATATTTATCAGAGCACACTGCAGAATTCACACTTTCTACATCTGCAAACTGAAGTAAACAGGAAGCAGCAATCGGCAAGATGAGATGATGAATTAGGTAGAAAGTAATCAAATCTAAAAGGAAACATTAACAGTGATTAAACATATTGTTTGCTATGCCTATTGCAGTGGAAAACAAGAATTCAAGAAATTGTTTTTATAATACATCTTTTTATAACATGAAATGTGGGAAAAGGTATGATAAAAGTAGTATGTCATTGAAATCTGCCACTAGTGTGCGCTTTTGCCCGTTCTATTTGTTTTATATCTTCATATTCTTTGAAACCATTTATTTCTAGAGCTTCTAATGATATTACACTACATTATACATACTGTAATCTAGATATCAAGACTGAACGAATATAAAATAGCTATTCCAAAGATGTATGAAGTAGGCAAAAAGCAACCTTATCTCCTTAAAGCAAAGAACAATTGCCTAGAGATAAGATAATAGCATTTTGCTAACTACAGACAGTAAATAATAAAATGGAAATCACAATGGAATAATAAAATGTAGCATTTTAACCATCAAACATGTATTATTCCTAATGTGTGCCATATGTTGCAGATTTAAAACTATGCTTTCCATAACTACATTTTAAAAATAAGATGTGTTTCAGAATAGCAAAAGAGATGGCATGTCATATTTTCATTCTGATGCCCCTCTTACCGCTGCTACTATAATTTAACAAGAAAATCATACTTTTCCTTTGATTAAAGAACTTTTGGGGGATGCCTGGGTGACTCAGTTGGTTGAGCGTCTGCCTTTAGCTCAGGTCATGATCCTGAGGACCTTCGATCGAGTCCCACATCAGGCTCCTCACTCAGTGGGGAGCCTGCTTCTCCTTCTGCCTGTCACTCCCCATGCTTGTTCTCTCTCTCTCTCTCTCTCTGGCAAATAAATAAAATCTTTAGAAAAATTTTTTAAATAAAGAAATTTTGGTAAATAGATATATAAATACATATAAATAAAGCGCCCCCCACACACATACAGACATGCACACACACACATTTCAATGGAAAAAGGCAAACAGCAATCAATTTTACATATACAAACTAATTTCATATTGTTAAATTACCTAACCATTTAAATAATTAGAATAAGGCTTAAAATCTTTTTTCCAGATGCGCCTGGGTGGGTCAGTTGGTTAAGCATCTGCCTTCAGCTCAGGGCATGATCCCAGAGTCCTGGGATCGAGTCCCACGTTGGGCCCCGCCAGCTTCTCCCTCTGCCTCTGCCTGCTGCTCCCCCGAATTGTGCTCTCTCACTGTGTCAAATGAAAAAATAAAATCTTAACCAAAAAATGCAAAACTAAATAAATAATAAATTCTTTTTTCCATAGCATGCGCCTATTGGAGGAGAAAGAAGAAGTGAACAGCAGATAGTAGGAACATGTACAGCTTCTCTTACTTTTTTTTTAAAGTAACCTCTATACTCAGTGTGGGGCTCAAACCCATGACCCTGAAACCAAGAGTCACAGGCTTCACCAACAGAGCCAGCCAGGCGCCCCAGGAACATATACATCTATTAGAGCCAAAAGATTTAGGTTTGAGTCCTGGCTTCTAGACAACTCCAGGCAAATAAGATTCTCTCCGCACCTCACCAATTAGAAAATGGAAGTTCTACCTGCCGTTATAATGAGTATAATGAGCTAATGTGGAAAGAATGCTTTGTAAATTGTCACGATAGATACAAATAATAAAATTATTTAACTTCCCAAGCTACCTTCTCCACATGCCCTTCGAGGATCTGATTGGGCAGTAAGCCCTACAAGGCAAATATGGTCTAGATACAACACTGTGATTCTGTACTTTTTTATGGTCACAGTCTTAGTTTCCTCAGCGTTCAGTGTAGCCTACAACATGATGTAGACAAAAGCATAGTTTTTGGATCCAGACCCCTGGGTTGGAATCCCAGCTACTCCTCTCGCTGTCACTTTGGCTTCCTGAGCTTCAGGTAACTTACTAGAACGATGATAATCTTAGTATCTACTTGCCGGACTTGTTTGATGATTGCATGACATGATGCTTCTTGATTCCTATCGTCATTTTTGGCACATAGCAGGCACTCAGCAAAAAGTAATAATATTATCAGTATCGATATTTAGTATCCTTTCTTGGCAATTATGTTTCCTGCTCTAAATGGCAAAATTCAAATCCTGGGCATTTACGCCTGGGATGTTTTCATGATGAATACAGCCTAAGGTGAATCTGCTCAAGGATCCATTTTGATATTAAGGTGAATCTGCTCAAGGATCCATTTTGATATTAATACATATCAGAGGATACTGCAGAATTCCCACTTTCTACCTCTGGTGGGGATTTTTCTGCTCAGATCCTTCTTAGACTGCCACTTATAAAAAGGAATGTTTTCACATCTCAGTGAGCAATATTACAAATAGATATCATACCAGTGAATATATATATTTACATATATATTCAGAGAGAGAGAGGACACTATGTTAAAGGGTGAAGTTCCCAAACAACCCCTAAATGACATAGATATTTGAATAACAATGTAATAACATCCTCCACTAATATTAACTTGTCCTTTTACTACATGACCAAGCACTCCAAACCTAATGATGAAAACACTGGTCAGAGATCAGGGATACCCTGTGAACTTGTGTCAACCATAAAGAACACCCAGTGTGTAATAGTGGAAATTTGCATTTTCAGACTAAGCATTTGTTTGATTCTCCAAACTGGACTAAGAGTAAGAAGAACTTGTCACAGTTGCTGTCTTGGGGAGAAACGATGTAGAAAACACTTGGTTTAAGGACTGTATTTATTCACTCCTCTGGTTGTATCCCCACAGAGGATCTCACAAAATTTCTAAGGATTTTTATATCTATTTCACAAACTTAATTATGAGTGAAAAACATACACTTTGAATAGATACTGTTGAGTAAAAATGTACCGTGAGAATAAAACTAAACAAAGAAAAGGGAGAGAGCACATGCTGGAAGGGCATTATTTTCAACTGGGTGGCCAGGGAAAACCCCACTAATACAGTCACATATGATCAGAAACCTGCAGGTGGTACCGGTGTGCTCTACACAGCTATCTGGAGGAAGGCCATTCCACAGAACAGGAGAAAACAAGGGCAAACATCCTGTGGTACAAGTGTGCTTGAAATGCTGGAGGGACAGAAAGGAGAGCAGTATAGTGAAAACTGTGTCGACTGGGGGTGAGGGAAGTGGCAAACAGACCCCATATGCAGGTTTTTACACTAACAATGTATGTACAAGGCTTCCATGGAAAAAGTAGTAAAGCATTCCCAAACACATACAAAAGAAGACCTAAGCACTTGAAAGGGATACCATGTTTCTACATCAGGAAATTCATGATCAGAAGGATAGAACATTATCACAGTTTCCCCAAATTAATATGTACTTTCAGTGTCATGTCAATCATATTTCTGTAGACTTTTATAGGAATTTGATAAGTTGATTCTAAATTTTATTTAGGGAAACAGTGAGACAAGGATGGCCAAATCACCCAGATATTCCTGTAGAAGGAAAGGATGGGTAGATTTGATCTATAAAATACCACAATTTTTATAAAACTTTAGTAATTGAAACAGTGTGATATAATAATTGTTCTTGCCTTGCCCCATGCAATCTCTGTGAATTTGTCTCCCCTTTGTTCATCCCTCTCCCAGCTATACTGACTACTTTGCATTGTTATCCTCAATGGATAGCTGTTTCCTCTACCTGCTAGGGTGTATCCTCAGATATCTGTGTGACTCACCTTGTTATCTTTTTTAGGTCTCCACTAAGATCAATGAGGTCTTCCTTGACTCTTGTATTTAAATAGGAATCCCCAACCCATCTGACACTTCCTATCCTCTGTCTCTGCTTTATTTTTCTTTGCAGCACTTGTCAACCCTTGATATTTTATACATTTTTAATTATTTGTAACTTTTTGATGCAATACAAAGAGGCCCAGTGTGGGGGTGGGGGAGATTAAAAGACCAAACATAGGCCCAAAGATACATAAAATTTGATAGATGGCAAAAAAAAAATAAAATAAAAATAATTGATAGATGGCAGGTGACATCGCAGATCAGTGGGAAAACCTCAAAAATAAACATAATACAGTTTGCTGGAACAACTGTGCATCTATATGGAAGAAATACAAATGGATCTCTACCTCAAACCACACATAAAAATCCACTTAAGATATATGAAATACCTAAATTGGAAATATAAAACCCTAACTATCTTTGAATTAAATACATAATTCATTTTGTGACTTGGGTAGGGAAATTTTTCTAAAACCAGGCAAAAAACAGTATTCATAAGGGGGAAGTTTGTTAAATTAAATTACATTAAAACTCAGAATTTATGTTTTCAAAAAAAACCATAAAACAAGTGAAAAGAATGACTACAATTAGAATAATATATTTGCTACACATATAACCAGCAAAAAGTTAGTTTCCAGAATATTTTTTCAAAGTTGTCATGAACAGACACTTATCCAAAGGAGACATACAAATGGCTAACAGGCACATGAAAAAATGTCCAACATCAGTCCATTAGGGAAATGCAAATCAAAACCACAATGAGATACCACCTAACACCAGTTAGAATGACAAAAATTAACAGAACAGGGAACAACAAGTGTTGGCAAGGATGTGGAGAAAGGGGAACCCTCTTACACTGTTGGTGGGAATGCAAGCTGGTACAGCCACTCTGGAAAACAGCATGGAGTTTCCTCAAGATGTTAAGAATAGAGCTCCCCTATGACCCAGCAATCGCACTACTAGATATTTACCCCAAAGATACAGATGTAGTGAAAAGAAGGGGCACATGCACCTTAATGTTCATAGCAACAATGTCCACAATAGCCAAACTGTGGAAGGAGCTGAGATGCCCTTCAACAGATGAATGGATAAAGAAGATGTGGTCCATATATACAATGGAATATTACTCAGCCATCAGAAAGGATGAATACCCACCATTTTGCACTGACATGGATGGAATGGAGGGGATTATACTAAGTGAAATAAGTCAAGCAGAGAAGGACAATTATCAGAAGGTTTCACTCATATGTGGAACACAAGGAATAGCACAGAAGACCACAGGGGAAGGGAGGGAAAACTGAATGGGAAGAAATCAGAGAGGGAGACAAACCATGAGAGACTCTGGACTCCAGGAAACAAACTGAGGGTTACAGAAGGGAGGGTTTGAGGGAATGGGGTAGCCAGGTGATGGGTATTGAGGAGGGCACCTGTTGTGATGAGCACTGGGTGTTATACACAACTGATGAATCGTTGAAAACTACATCAAAAACTTACGATATACTGTATGCTGGCTAACTGGACATAGTAAAAAATAAAATAAATGAAGTTTTGACAATTAATAAAAATGACAAAAATGTAGACAGACACTTTACCTAAAAGAATACTCGATTTGCTTGTGACATATTTAGTTATACTAAACATAATTAGGAATTATGGACATGTAAATATAAAACCATAAGATACCATTTTATACACAGATTAAGAAAAACTTTAGACAGTTCCAAGTTCTATTGAGGACTGTGAGTCAACTCACACATGGTTGATGCAAGATGACATTGATCTAAGCACATTACAAAGCAACCTGGAATTATCCTTAAAATTGTATGGCTCAGGGGTACCTGAGTGACTCAGTCAGCTAAGGGGCCAATTCTTGATTTCAGCTCAGGTCTTGATCTCAGAGTCCTGGGATGGAGCCCTGAGTAGTGCACTGCGCTCAGGGGATTCTCTCTCTTTCTCCCCCTTCACCCCCGCTCCACTCTCCCTCTCTCAATCAAATAAATAATCTTAAAAAATAAAATAAAAATAAAATTATATGGCTCATATCCAACAATCTAGTAATTCAGCTCAAAGGATGTAGTTTAAAGAAAGTTTTACATATGGAAAATAGATATGTTCATAGGAGCATTGTACATTATTCACTTACCTTCCTCCCCAACAACAAAACCAGGAAAGTAGAAACAACCTCAATATCCATTAAGAGGAGAATATAGATATAAATTCTGGAAAATTTTTAGAATTACATATTATACAACAGTGAAAATAAAATGAGCTATAACTTCACATATTGATACAGATGACTCTTAGAAACATGATGTTGAATGAAAAATATACACAGAATGAAGAATATACACAGACTGATACCATTTTATTAAGTTTTAAAACAGGAAAAAATGAACAATACATAGTTTAGGGATGTATATAAAAACTGGTTAAAATTGAGCACATATGAGAATACAAACTTTTTTTCTTTTTAATAACAGCTACCTCTGGGACACAATAAACCCTATTGGTAATTTCCTGATCTTAAAAATTGGGTGGTGGATTCATGTGCGTTTTTTTATCATGTTTCATGATTTACATAAGCATAACAAATTATTTTGTGCATTTTGAATATTATCTAGTGAAGTACTTGTTCAACAAAATAGCTCAAAACAGGGATTTCTGTTCAGCAAAAGACACATAAACTTAACAAACTGGTAATAGATTAGGAGACAAAATATTCATTGTCAAAATCTGATAAGGGATTAATATCTAGACTTTACAAGATATTCAAATTAATAGCAAAACAAACTCTGAGATACTGATAAGAAAAATGGACAAAAATATGAATAGTCAATTCACAGAAACAAAAAACTGAATATACAACACCAGTGATCAAAGAAATGCAAATGAAACAATGAACTAACATTTGACCTCCATACTCTTGTAAAAAATGTGAAAATCTGATACCAAATGCTGGGAGGTACCATGTCCTCTCATGTACATCGAAATGTACTCTAGTGTAGCCATTCTGGGGAGCAATCTGGCAATACTTAGTGAAATTAAGTGTATACACACTCTATGATCCAGCAGCCCCCACTCCTGGAATATCACTCTAAAGAAACTCACACTGCAGGACCATAAAATGGTAAGTGCAAAGATATCTACCACAGAGTTGTTTGTGGTGCTGAAAGTTGGAGGCAACCAAGGTGTTCATTACCAAGGGTGTGGATAAAAAAAAATATGGATATGTATTATGGAGTACCCTGCAGCAGTAGAAGCAATAAATTAGATTGCCTTAGAGCCCCTTGAGTAGATCTTAGAAACAGCGCTGAGTGAAAACATGAGAAGCCACAATACCTATCATAATACCATCTATATAAATTTTTTAAAATACAAGAGTACTGTATTCTTGACAGACACAGGATCTTGAAAATATAAAACAATGAAATCTTGCATGTTTTATCTCTTTCCCACAGCACTTGTCCTTGTGACTTTTAGTTTCAGAATCATGTGTTTTGGTTTTGAGCCCAAGGATAACTTACCTGTGAAATCCACCTGAAAGGGACTGATTTGTGACAGTGGCTTAATCAGTCAAGGACAGTGTGTAAATTACTCAACAGTTGGCAGCTGGCATAGGAAGAAGGGAGGAAAGAGGTTGATGTAGGTTTGTGTTCAAAGGTCACTGTTCTCAGAAAAGTGGAGGAACAGAAAACTTCTGGCACATAAACAGATTTTGTAGCAATTTTGTTAATAGTAAAAGGAGTAAAACATCTTCTTTGAAGCTGTAAACGAATGGTTCATAAAATATATTATGGAGCAGGACAATACCAAAAATGCATTATGTTTACGGCACAGTATTTTCTCACGCAACCCTCCCAATGACCCTGTGAATTAGCCAGGGCAGGAACGCAGATCTATGTGGCTCCTGTTGAGATTTAGAAAGGCTTCAAAAAAAAAAAAAAAGATGCCCTATTTGAAAGTAATCTATTAACTTCACTTACTGGCCAATATATTAATAATAACAATTGTGTTATAAATTCAAAGCTCCATTATACTTTGTTTTAGAAGTACTGTATTTTCACCTGCATTGATTGTGAGACCCCTAAAAAAAGCTCTAAGTTAGGCAGCTATTATTAGTCCCAGCTTACAGAATGAAAGCTATGTCCCAGGAAAGTTGTCACCTAGCTAGTAGATTACAGAAGAGGTACAAAAAACATCTATCTTCTGACTAGACAAGGAAGAAATTCTGTATTCATTAATTTGCATGAAGCATTTTCAAGAGAAAGGAAGTAGCAGAAACTGAATATATGTGTTACACTGAGCACAGAATCCCCTTCATGTTAAATTCTCTATTTACTGCAATATATTAGAGAAGTTGAGGGATTGACTACAGTTCCTAGAAACTCAGTAAAATTACCAACTAGTAAAGGTAACTGGTAATAAATGTGCTGTTTTAATATTACCATCACATATTCTGAGCAGGTTCTGAAATATTAAATTAAGAATGATGATATTCTTCCAGAAGATATGCAAAACAGAAAAAATCTTCTATTTTGTGTGGTAAAATTTCCACTTGGTTCATGTTTTATTAATAAAAATTAGCTAACTGTGGCACTCACATCTTTCTAAAAATATTATTCTAGAAAGACTTGACAACGGGATGCTTCACATACTCAGTAAGTGACTATTTACCACAGATGAAAAGATAGCACTTACATTTTCTTCAGTAATTCTAGGATAATTAGCTATTTGAGAGGGGCTATATATTTATCAGAACCATTCCAACATGTAATTCAGATGTCCTCGTTTTCAAATTTTCTCTCACAAATAAACCCAGATGGCTTTTTGAAATATTTATTCAAAGTTCTAAATTTACATGTAATTTCATTTTTAACAATTCTTTTGTCAAGTCTAGCTACACACATGCCTAGTAGATATACATTTTCTCAGAGGCTACCACAATGAAAGATGTTTCTTTTAAACTGGAACACAATTCCAAGTTGTATTATAATCAACACATAAACTGAGGAATTCACTAGGAATCCCTGTGCCACAGATGTTTTTTTTTTTTTTTTCATTTTAGTTGGCAGAAAGTGGCCTGCCTTATGACTTCACACTATTGCTATGATAGTTATTTATAAGATCAATTTCTCTACCATTACATGTAGGCTGCTTAATTTCTGTGTAAGACTGACTTGCTTCTTGAAATATATCCTAGATTCATTTGAATTTTATTAAGTTGCAATCCCAAGTGTTTTGTCATACCAATTACTTATAGTATGAATCAGAAGGAAGACTGCTAGTGTTCACAGCTAGGGAATTGCATTCAATGAGACTTTCCGACTAGTTGACAGTGGTGTCTTTAATATGGCTAAAGCAAGATACTAAAAAAGAAGTGACTGCATCCTGTTCACTTGATTTACTTGGGCAGAGGGTGAGGACTCCGCACAGGCCCTAAAATCTCACCATCAACTGCCTTCCTAATTTTGCCTAGTGATAAAGCGCCGAAGAATGAGGGGCTAGGGAACCTAATTGTCATTTATTGACATTCTAAACCTCGGGAGGTTTGGCTTTCATTTGAGCTATAAATGTGACTATGTCAGTCTGAATGTTTATTACATAATTTGAAATACACTTCTCCCAAGATATTCCTCTTTGGAGCTGAATTTTATACATAATTTGAAATACACTTCTCCCAAGATATTCCTCTTTGGAGCTGAATTTTATACAAAATATTCACGATTATAGAACATGTCCGAAAGAAGGTGAGGTCTAGAGAGCAACCAGGGAGTAGAGAAAAATCCAATTACCTAATGAGAATAGGCTACCTCCAGGGCTGCATAACTCAAAGGGGTGTCATTACCAGAGATTATGATATGAACAATGTTCCCTGTGTTTGTACAGTAAATAAAAATATATGTGCAGAAGTATGAACGGTTTGATTGATAATAAAACAGTAGCTTGCGTCTATAAGTCAATTTTCTCCAGGCTTCAAGAGATCGTCAGGACCAATTGAGTGGGATTAACAATACCAACCCGAATGTCTTAGTCTCTTACCCTACCCACTCCAGAAGGACCTCAGCCTCTGGTTCAGATCCCCACACTTTCAAGTATTTCTGGAAATTCCCAAAGAGGATCATGCATTTTTCTCATGAACAAGTCTAGGCAGCTCTGTACACCACCTGCATTTGCTCTTAACTTTTGCCACGTTCACTGAGCACTGCTGCCTCTGACAGGCCCTACCACTCTCTTCCGCTGCAAAGGGCAGACTTGCGCCAGAGCTCTCAGTCTTGTGCCAGGCACTAGCTTCTCACAAACACTCCCGCCGTCTCCTGCTCGGCTCTGCCACTGCTGCACTAGAACCCTTAAATGATCAAACTTGTTTTGGTGAGTGGGAGAGAATGCTCTCTGTATTATATCTGTCAGAGAGAACTCATATCTGAGCAGTGAAACAGCCCTTTGCACGTTCATCTAGAGTTATCTCTCTGCTGAGGACTCTGACATCCACGCAAAGGGAACTGGACCAGGGAAATCCCGAGTAACACCTTCCAAACTCTCCTTAAAACCATTCCTGTCCCCCAACAACCAAGGCTAAGGCAGTGGGTCAAGCTTGTTATATCCATTTCTTTCTTCCATTTCCATGTGTTTTTGCTCAGGAGGACCTCAGGGAACCATGTGGTCTCCTAACGGTCATTGCCACAGTCCATCAAACAAGTTTAGAGAACTACTCAAACCACTGATCGACTCTACTTTAGGCTACACAGGCTGGGAGTCCAAGTACAAGTGTATGCCACACATGAGAGGTTACAAAATATTTTCACACACATTTCATCCTCACAACAACCCTGTGAGGTAGACTAGGTTTTGCTATAAAGGAAACACAAATTCAGAGAGGAAATATTATTTGATGAAGGTCACCTATACTTTAATAATATTAGGCAAGTAGACTCTTTCCTCCACAAGACTCATTATTTTGTTGATTCACCCTTGTTTGGAGGCCTATTTCATTTCATTTGGAAAACTTCCTGCTGAATTAGGGCATCAAAGTAAGAGATGCTAAAACAAATGCAATGTTCAGACCCTGTCAACCCACACACTGTATCATCTATGTAGGCAAGTCATAAAAGCAGTAATGATCACCATCACCTGATGAAACAGACCATGCCTAAGGCAGCTAAACTTGGACCAATGAGGTTAACAGGCTAACAACATTACAGGTTGGTTTCAGTAGATGGCGAGAAAAGAGACAGAGAGTGGTTTCAGTAGACTGGTGAGAAAAGAAACGAGTTTGCAAAGATTTGAAGAGAAAAGGACAAGAGCTCAGAAAACAGGACTAGATAATTTTGAGAAGCTTGAGCTATTTATTTCAAAAAGCTTAAACTATTTGAAGAATAAAGGACGTAGATGAGGATGCATATAGGGCAGAAAAATCTTTCCTATTTAGGAAAGGAAATGTTTGACTGTGCTCGATAACAAAGAAGAAGTAGCTAGTGGAGAAGACTGAGTGTACAAAAGACAAAGAAGATATTCTTAATGGAGTAAGTGGATGGAATATACATTGTCATGGGTTTAGCCTAGTAGTAAAGATACCAGAGGGTAGAAAGAAAAGATAAATGAAAAGACAAAAGGAAATGTCAACTTTAACAGTTGCTGGGCTTTTCAATAGTTTACTCAACCTATGTTTACTTTAATAACTTAATGAATATTCATAAGTAAAAATGGAAAGTGGACACTCCTCATCTTAAGAATCATTATGGAAAAGTGAAAATAGCCACAAGAGTGGATTTGGAGTTCGAGTCCAAATTTTGATGCATGGCTTGACTCCTACAACATGACGCTATCTACCTAAAACACTGTTTTGAGGTCCAAATGAGACAAGAAACACATTTATGCTTTGTAAATGACAATGGTAGATATTAGTTATTTTTATTAACCACACTTTTTTCTGAAGCTTTTTAAAACTTTAATAAGTGCCTTTAAGCAAGAGGAAGTCATATAAAGGAAAGAAAAGGTTATATAAAGGAAAGAAAAGAAAGGAAAGAATCATACCTTAAAGAATCATGTAAAGGAAAAAAAAGATCATATAAAGGAAAGAAAAGAAAGATTACAAGATAGAAATTGATTTAGAATGAAAGACAAAAAGAGGCTGAGCCTCAGAAAACCAGCCAAGACTACCAACTCAAATGCCAAGCAGACAGGATTCCAGCTGCCATAAATTACCAGAGAAATGGGCACGTCCTCTCTAAATTCTCATACAGAATACTAGACAGGATTCCTCCCAAAATGCAGCAAGACCATAAAGTAACACATTTCATTCAACTCTTAATACTCAAGATACATGCTAATTTTCTTCAATTAATTCAGGGTATGGTGCCCAAATCACCAAAGTGTAAGTTTTCAACAAGACATTTCATATTTGTTTCTGGTCAACCGTACGGTTGTTCACCACTAAATCCACCTCAGTAACTAGCACAGAATAGGCACTAGTACAATAATTGTTAGAAGGAATTAGTTGCCTCAAGCAGCCTTACCACCATTTATAGCATAGCAATTTGGGGAAAATCACAGAAACCTCAAAAAGAAGAAGAGCTATAAATATTTATAATTGAGTCCATTTTATATCACATTCATTACGCTGTGTGTCTGTCACTGCCCCAAGGCTGAGGCAAAGATAAACCCAGACTATGGTTATTTCTGGTTACTTCCCTCTTCACCTCCCTAGCCCCACACTAGTCCCTAATACTGTGCTTAGGCCAGAGTAGATGCACCATAAAAGTAGGTCATATTGAATTAAGGCGAAATTTCCTTTTATTGGGTTCAAATACTTGGTTTTCTAATATTTTAATTACTGTTTAAGAAACATAATAAATGTAACAAAGCAGGCCAGTGTACAGCAGTGTACTGCTGACACAGTTTTGTGTCTCATAGAATAATCTATGCTAACAACAAGAGCAGCAACAGCAATAATATTTTCCCCCATTCATTGATGGCCAATTTATAAACATTATCACTGATCCTCACAATTCAATAAGATAGGCATCATTAGCCTTATATTATAAATGAAAAAATGAGATGCAGACAGATTAAGTGCCTTTACCATGGCCCCACTGGTATAAATGGCAGATTGGTGCTCTAAACTAGGGATGCCTGATTTTGAAGGCCATTCTCTTCCCACTCTGCCATATTTTCCACCCAAAAGAGTTGAAGGTAAAAGTACTGATGGCAATATCAGAATTACAGTCTTATTCAAATTAGTTGGTAAGTCTAACTTTTTACACTTACTTTACTAGACCCAATACACGACCATCTGCAGTGAGACATTGACCCAGTGGCTCAGTAGCACAGGCAACTGGGCCAACACAATGGAAAAAGAATATATTGGCAAGACTTCAGCCCAAAATTCCTCAGAACCTTTTCCTCCATTCCTGTTAGTGGAATCACAAGTGGAAAGTGCGGCATTAATTTATTTTCTAATTTGTGGCACATTGTAATTATTAGTTTTTGTAAAGCCCTTTTTAATTTTACATATACTTAATTCTTTTTTAGCCCCAACCTGCTCTCCTATTCTTCTCCCACCAAAGGTAACCATTGTAACCACTATAATTGATTTAACACACACCCCTTTATTTATATGTCTTCTATACTATCTTTTTGAATTATATCTATATGTAGTTTTAAATTTATGTAAGTGGCTTTGGGTTATGAGTTCATCCTCTTTCTTGCTATTTTTCCTTCGGCATTTTACTATATGTGGATTTGGTCCATTCTGTCTATCTGCTACACCCACCACATTTACCTAACCACTCCCCTAGTAATAGACAAGAGTGTATCCAAATCCCTCCCACAGCCAATAATAAAATAAAAACTGCAACAAATATCTTCTTATATGTCCATGCCTGGACCTTCGTGTAATTCTTTTTGGGATACTCATGAAAATGATTGGGTCCACAAGTATGTGTATCTCTACTATACTTTGACTAAATGCCAGCAGTGTGCTTTCCGGAAAATGACTCACAAGTGTGAATACCACCACCATGGGATGCGGGTTCCCTTATCCCCACAAGCTCTATATATTTCAACAGCCTAATGGTTTAAAAATATGTCATTGTTTCTTATTTTTCATTTCTCTGATTCATAGTCTTGTTAGCCTTTTGGGTTTTTACTTCTGTAGAATGGCAGTTCATGCCCCTTGTCAATCTTTGATTCGAAGTTACTGTTTTACATTCTTATCGATTTGGAAGAGTCCCTTGAATAATCTATATATTCCTCTTTGTTTCAGACATTATAACTACCTTCTCTCATTCTATCACATTTCTATTAAAATTGTCCATGGTCTGTTCTGTTAAAGAGAACTCTTTAATTTTAGTAAGGATAATTAAATTCATCTGATTTTTGCCTTGTATTTTGCCCTCTTGTATTTTTGTTTGAAATCTCTGTCTTAGTCAGTTTGGGCTATTCTAACAAAATATAAATAACAGAAATTTGTTTCTCACAGTTCTGGAGACTGGAAGTCTGGAATCAGGGTCGCAGACTGCTGACAACTCTTTGTAGCCTCACGTGGTGGAAAGAAAGTGAGCTAGCTCTCTAAGATCTCTTTGGTACAGGCAGTATGTCCTTTCCTGAGGGTTTGCTCATTATGACCTAACTACCTCCAAAAGATCCCACCTCCAAATACCATCATTTTGGGGATTACGCTTCAACAAATGAATTTTAAGGGAACACCCATATTTAATCCATAGCAAATTCCTTCTCCAAGCCTAGATAATAAAAATAATCTATTGGTTCTTCTAGTCACTTTATAGTATTTCTTTCACATTTAGGTCATTAATTCATCCAGAGTCCCATATTACATATGGGTGGTGAGGAAATCAGCTCTATTTTTACCCCTCCATATAATGAGCTTCTTTTCCTAATATCATTTACTAAACAATCTTCCTTTACCCATAATTCATTCTCGCCTTTTTTTTTAACAGAATTTATTTATTTATTTATTAGACAGAGTGAGAGAGAACATATGAGCAGGGGGAGAGATAGAGGAAGAAGCAGGCTCCCCACTGAGCAAGGACTCCATCCCAGGACCCCAGGATCATGACCTGAGTCCAAGGCAGACACTTAACTGACTGAGCCACCTAGGTGTCCCTATTGTCCCCCTTTTATTGCATTATCAAGCTCCCATATAAGTGGTATTTAGATTCTACTGAATTCCACTTAAAAGCATGATAATAATTTTATTTTAAATATTCACAGTATATTAAGAATTAAACCATTATTACTGTGTAAACTCATAAAGATAAATTTAAACCATCAGCTTAAAATACATGAAAGGGTATATCTTATTTCCCAAAATTCTGTTCGTGGGTATGAGGGGAAAAAAAAGTTCATCAACCGTGGTTGAAATATGTATTTCCCCTCCATGAATTCTCTGAGGTACATTTTTTTTTAAAGATTTTATTTATTTATTTGACAGAGAGAGATCACAAGCAGGCAGAGAGGCAGGCAGAGAGAGAGGAGGAAGCAGGCTCCCCGCTGAGCAGAGAGCCCAATGCGGGACTCGATCCCAGGACCCCGAGATCATGACCTGAGCCGAAGGCAGCGGCTTAACCCACTGAGCCACCCAGGCGCCCCTCTGAGGTACATTTTATAGGAGTAAGCCAGAAGTCTTTTCTAGTTCTTCATCTTGTCAAGTTTCTTGGATTTTATAAGTACATTTTTAAAAATATTTTATTTATTTATTTGACAGAGAGAGATCACAAGCAGCCAGAGAGGCAGGCAGACAGAGAGAGAGAGGGGGGAAGCAGGCTCCCCATTGAGCAGAGAACCTGATGCGGGGCTCGATCCCAGGACCCTGGGATCATGACCTGAGCTGAAGGCAGAGGTTTTACCCCACTGAGCCACCCAGGCGCCCCTTATAAGTACATTTTTACTCTCTTGACAACTAAGTTCCTAGGGAACTGAGCATTAAGTTGTTAATAATATGCTCAAGGAGTTCTCACCAAACTAAATGAAAGGATGTTAAAAGAAAAAAAAAACAGGAAGAGTCTCATGTCACATACATCTGCATGCTCAGTGACTAGAAAAAAAAGAAGATTTCTGCATGCATTTTTGGGCTTTAATTCACATGTCAAGTATGTTCATAAGGGAACTACTCAAAAACACTTTACTTCCTCTGTTTGCATCTCTCTATCATGGTTTTTATGAAGGAAACCCTTTTTAAAGTGTCCACGAAGGAGAATTTCACATGATTATATTAATGATTTCGTGTACCTTTAGGCTACACTTAATACAAGCCACCCTTAATCACTTCCTGCATTTACTGTGGCTTCAATTGTCGATGTAATAGGTGGTTGAAGGATATATCCTAGGCAAAAATCAAGTTTTAGCTCTAAGAGATTTTCATATCTGTCTGGAGGAGACATGACAAAGTTTTCATTTTGCATTCCATTTTGGACATTCCCCATAGTTTCTATGGATGCTGGTAGAAGTGTTTCTGTTAGATCACTTCTCCTCCTTATCCTTTGACCATGAAATCCTCTGCATGATGTCTGACATGAGAAGCTTTTAGTTATAATTCCTTGTTAGTATAATAGCCAATATACTATCCATAAGCCAAGAATCAGGGGTGGAATTTGACTATGAGGGAGTGTTTTCTTACTCCAGAAGGATGCAATTTCTTAAGAGTTGTGTACACTATCATATAACCAGGGCCTCAAATCCTAAGTGAATATTATTAAGTGAATTTTTTTCTCTTTAATTATATAGTCAAGATTTTTTAAATTTTATTTTTTCAGTGTTCCAAAAATTATTTTTCATGGAAAATCTTCCATGAAAAGTAGGAATATTCTATAAGCTCCCTTCCAAAGGCATGAGGTTTTTGCACAAGGAAGTCTCAACCAAGACAAATTCAGGCTAGAAGATAGCAGAATCTGGAATGATAGTCTGATCTGATTCCAAACCCTTCACCCAGATCTTAGTGCTCCCCAGTATACCAGATGGAAATAGAAAAAAATTAAGGTTCAAGAGATATGATGTTTTTTAACTGAAATGTCTTAATATGTCCCCCAAAACCTAACTGAAAAAATGTCTGTTCTCCTTATTTAACTCCTTTCTCCCTTTGCAATACCTATATTTTCCTCATAAAACTGAGATAGTGCCAATTGTTATGAGAAATATTTAGATGTGAAAGAAGAAATGAAAAATAAATTACTAAAGAAGACTTGAAAAGTGATTTATTTTTTTAAAAAAAATTTTATTTATTTGACAGAGATCACAAGTAGGCAGAGAGGCAGGCAGAGAGAGAGAGGAGGAAGCAGGCTCCCTGCTGAGCAGAGAGCCCAATGCAGGGCTGGATCCCAGGACCCTGGGATCATGACCTGAGCTGAAGGCAGAGGCTTTAACCCACTGAGCCACCCAGGCGCCCCAAGACACCAAATTCTTTCCTTTTCTTTTTCCCGCCTTATGTGTTTTTTTAAAGATTTTTTTTTTTTAATTTATTTATTTGACAGACAGAGATCACAAGTGGGCAGAGAGGAAGGCAGAGAGAGAGGAGGAAGCAGGCTCCCTGCTGAGCAGAGAGCCCAATGCAGGGCTCGATCCCAGGACCCTGGGATCATGACCTGAGCTGAAAGCAGAGGCTTTAACCCACTGAGCCACCCAGGTGCCCCTTGAAAAGTGATTTAAAAGTGCAGAGTGAAAAAAGGCTCAGAGAAACCTTGTCCATTTCACTCATTATATATAGTACTTAGCCCAATACCACATGAGGGCACTTACTATTTTTTAGTAGAGAAGAAGAGAGATAAAACGTGCCCACCCAGATCAGGTAGATGAGTATGAACAAATATAAATTTACATTCATATACTTTTTTCATTAAATAAAACCACAGGTTGCACATAAATATACCTGTCCCTTGAATAACATGGGGGTAAGGGTGCCAGCCCCCCATACAGTCAAAAATCCATGTATAACTTTTGAATCCCCCCAAATTTAACCACTATTGTTAAGCTACTATTGACCAGAAATATTACTGATAACATAGTCAATTGACATATATTTTGTATGCTATCTGTATTCTATACTGTCTTTTTTATAAGAAGGTAAGCTAGACAAAAGATAATGCTATGAAGGAAATTATAAGGAAAATGCATTTACAGTACTAACTATATTTATTGAAAAATATCTGTGTATATGTCAACCTGCACAGTTCAAACCCATGTTCAAGGCTCAACTGTACATCTGAGGAGAGGAAGCATGGGTTGTAACAACAGTATTCCTTTTGTGGTCTCCATTCCTCCATTTGTGAAATTAAGGCACTGCAAAGTATGATTTCCAGTGATCCTTACAATTTTTGATTCTCACTTGTTTTACTGACACATATGCTGTACATAACAATATAAGTTTCTGGTTATGTTCAAAGTTCCAGAAAAGCAAACTACAATCTTTTTCTGATTCAAATTTAAAAAGTACGTGAAGATTAAACACTAGCTGCTATGACATTTCCCAGCATTATTAGAATTAGGTTATAAGTTCTATAAGAAAAATCATAGGACACTGATGATTAATAACCTGGAGTGGAAAGCTCTGTGAGAGCTTATACTGTGTGAACTGAACTATTATTAGATGTTAAAGGCAATGGGGAAATCCACCTGAGAATTTGGACAGATGCCCTTGAATTCATGTGCTTAATATTAATTTTTCTTCCTAAGCAGCTAGGTACAGTGCTGTATAGCAGACATCACTGAAAAGGCTCACCATTCTGTGTTGCAGTCTTCAAAAATTAAAAATGTTCTTTACCTAATACCATTAGATGCATGTGAATCAAGATAACTAACATTTTACAGACTACTACGCCAACAGTAGAGAGGATTTTACTTTCTTATACTCAGCTTCCTTTATCCTGAAGAATTGCAAAATTCTCCCATATTAATATACCAATCCCTTAGTTCTCACTACCTGCTGAAATACACTTTGGATTTCACAAACAAAGAAGTCTACCAATTTGGACTGTTTTGGTTTCTCAGTAAAGTTAATATGTTACCTAAGACCCATTACAAGACAGTGTCTATCAAGAGTTACTCAACAGGGGCACCTGGTTGGCTCAGTTGGTTAAGTTTCTGCCTTTGGCTCAGGGTCCTGGGATTGAGCCCCATGTCCACTTTGCACCCAGTGGGGAGTCTGCTTGTCCCTCTCCCTCTGCCCCTCCCCTCCCTCATGCTCTCTCTCTCAAATGAGTGAAAGTATACACTGAATTCATTGATCTTGAAAGCAGGCAAACATACTATCAAGCCTGATGTGTGAGTTAAGTCACCTGGTTTCGAAGGTCCAGGGATGAGGCAGACAAAATGAGGGTAAGCCTTAGTGTGTCTATACTATAAACCAAGAAAGCCCAGGCTAGTGTGAGGTGAGTGGGGCACCCACTTTAAATGCAAAATTAAGGGGCATGCTACAAAACTTAGTAAGCAAGATAATATTTTAATGAAATATTTTTAAAAATCGTAAATATTTTTAAGATATGATTTTTTAAAAAAATCTAAGCTTTTGAATATGGATTCCACTCAACCTAGCAACATATTAAATTTTGCATCTCAGTTGAGTGTCTCATTCACCTCAGCCAGGTTCCAGCCCTGAAATCATGCCTGAATTGCAAGTCTCTAACGTTGGCTGAAGTTTGAGGCAATTGCTCAAGACTTTCCTTCTCATCTGACATTAACCTGAGTAGATATGGCACCTGCATAATATACTCATTAAAAATCCCTCTTGATAAATGAGTCTATATACTCTACAAGAATTAGTGTAATCTTAATTTCATTCAAATTGCTATAGAGTCAGTTTGCAACAATGTTTTTTTTAAATAAACAACACTTGCAGAGATTCTGAGAAATAAATTACTCCTAAAAATAATATTTTGATCAGTCAAGTGAAAACAAATTGGAAATACTCTATATGTACTTGAAATCCTTGTGTTTCAGAGGATAATAGTGAGATTGAGGAGCACTGATGATCCTAGGTATAGTACCTTCCACGTGGTCAATCAGAAGAAGATGTGGGATACATCTGAACAAGGCTTAATGCACCTACATCTTGTCATCCCTCATGGATTTGATTATGTTTTCACAAAAGACATCAGTTGTGCCATTTTTGCATGTCTAGAAAGATCCCACACTTTCAGATTTCATGCCGTTGCTCTTTATTGTCAGAATTTGACTTGAAGGAAAAAAAAGTGACATTTGCATGAACTGAACTCCAGTACTCAATTAACACATACATTTTAGGGGTCATAATGGAATGAACAAAAAGCTACGGGGGCATCATGGGTGGGAGAAAATTTCTTCTCCACTTGGGAAAAGGAAGTCAGCAAAGACACTGGAGGCATAATAAATGAAATGGGCCTTAAAATGTATACAGGTCTTCTCCCAGATGAAAGAGGATTCCAGGCAAAGCATAATGGCAGACCAAACACCTGAGCTCAGCCCTAGGCAATGATAGAAGGCAAATGGGCACAGATGACAAGGACACAAGGGACAACCATGGTCAGAAGCATGGAGGATGCTAAGAGAAGCAAACAGTTGTTTTGTTTGGCTGTGATATCTGGTATATGAAAAGGAATAAGAGATAATGGGAGAACCTTAGCTTAGAACCAGAGAGCTGAGGACAGAAAAATCTAGATTTGTATTTTTAGGCAGTGGTTAAATGGGGATGTGAGTCAATGGTGGTTTTGTAACAAGGGCATGATCACAGCCGTGCTTTGATAGATAAATCAGATCACAGCGTGTAAAATGGAATAAAGGGAAGAAAGACCAAAGGCAAAGAGATAAGTAAAGAGACTTTAAAAAGTCCTGCTAGGGAACTTCACCTTAATTCAGGACATGATCCTTTAAGACAAATAGACTATGTCTTCAGGCAACTCTGAAATTGCTGGAACTGTAGGTGGATAACTTACCCCAAAGAAATCCTGGCCCTTGAATCTAACCTCAACTCATGGCTGTAAGTCAGAGCCATTGTTCTAACTCTTGAGTTCATACGACTGCTTGATGTATACTCTTAAAAAATTTTTATTTATCTATGTGATACACACCGAGAGAACACAAGCAGGCGGATTAGCAGGTAGAGGGAGAGGGAGAAGCAGGCTCCCCGCTGAGCAAGGAGCCCGATTTGAGGCTTGATCCCAGGACCCTGGGATCATGATCTGACCCAGAGGCAGACACTTAACCCACTGAGCCACCCAGGTGCCCCCGATGTGTACTTTTATAATTTCCCTTCTCAATTACACTGATTCTCCACATGTTTTGTAAAATGCTTGGCATAATTTACACAAAATGGTTTCCTTCTGTGCATATTCCTCCAGCTATCAGTCCACCTGACTCTACTGTTAGTATTACTTGCAAAAGTTCTCCATTGGCTTACAAGTTCAAATCTAAGCCTCTTGGCTACAAAGACAAAAGGCTCTGGGACCTGGCCCTTGCTGCACTCTCTAGACTCAACTCACACCAGGTTTATGTTCCAACAATGTCAGAGCAGGTGAGGGTCTCTGCTCACAACAAGCTGTTTCTCACCTGGCCTTATTGTTGTTTTTGCCTGATGGCTCACACTGTGCAACACCCAATTCTTCCTACACCTGACTCACTGGGCCTCCTCTTGGGCCACATCCTTGGGGAAGTCTCCTCCACAGAGGATTTCAGATTCATACAGATACACACCACTGATGCAATGTTATCTAGGGTCTGATAGAAGAAGACTGGTCCTAATGCCATGAAGAAAACAGACTATGAGCTTGGCTCCTCCTTAGCTCAGTGGAAAGAGAAATTGCTTAATAACTTCTGAATTTCTTTCTGCTCACCTGTTCCTTTGAGTCACCGAGTCAATCCTGCCGATGATCTGTAGTGCTGGCATGAACAAAGGTTGCTGCATCCCACCTACTACCCTAGGGGACAGTCTTAACCTTCTCAAGGCTTCAGCAAAGGATCAGAACAAGTTTTTTTAGGAAGCTGGGTTGATTAAACAATTCCAGCCTCTGCACCTTATACTCCATCACTGTGACATAACATGAAGACTAAAAAGCATTTTTCACCCAGCGCTAACCTTTTTTGCTCTCATTTATCTTTTCTCCCTTGGATTCCAATTCAGTGTCTCTTGCTATATTATTTGAATATGGGCTAGGAGTCTATTTTATTTTAACATAAACATTTTAATAGTAGAAAATCTGGTAAACACAATACCATGCAATAAATACTTGTATGTCTTCCGAGTATTGCATAAGTGTGCAGATATTTACATGGACTTTTACATTCATATAAATCTGTTCTCATTGCAAAATATTATGCACTTTATTTTAAATCTGTAATTTGAGTTTTTATGAACACTTACTTATGTCTTATAAATACTTACAATGTACCTGTCCATATATACTGATTCTCAATGTTCACTCCCCTAATGTGGTCAAAATATAGGCTTAAGGAAATTTAGAAATTTAGAATGGCAAGAGATGTTTAGGAATCTAGTTCAAACTTTGCATTTTATATACAGCTATCCCCTGCTTTTCAAAAGTTTGTGTCATGCCACTTTGCTTTGAAGGACCTATGTTAGTATCCATTTACACTAACCAAAAGAAATCCAAAGAGGATTTTCACTTTTATGAGAAAAGGCAAAAAGTGAAAAGAGCATTCACTACACTCAGCATCTCAGCATCAAGCCACCAGAGCTTTGAACTCTGTGAGTATCTATGCTTTATCTCGATTTATTCTGTGCATCTTTTAGTAAGATATATCCTAAGGTTATAGGATATGTAATATATATATATATATATATATATATATATATATATATATGCCCAAGACAGGTTCTTTTTGGGGGGACTGGGAACACTTACAAATTGCTTCTTTGCTTTATGCCATTTTGGCATAGGAAAGTTTTCATAGAGATGCTCTACCTTCAGATAGCAGGAGAAGCCTGGAAATTGAGGCTCATATCTAAGAAGTGACTTGCCCAATGTCACACAGTTAGTGGCGTAGCAATGACAGAATGTCTATCTCCTGACTCAGTCTGGTAGCCTCGCCATTGTGCCCTACTCACTACTGCTACCAGCTGAGCACCATGCTACCCAAATGGGACTGAGACTACAAGTCATTTCCCTCAAGGCTTTAGTACCCCATCCCATAAGATTTGTTGGCAAACAAATCGTGTTGCTTGTACTAACTGTCTAAGATCTAGCTCCAGTATCATCTCTCCTCACAAAAGACTTCCTCAGACCTCACAGGGAGCTTTAGTCATGTTTATCATCTTATTGTCATTTTCTCTCTTTCCTCTACTCAGAGCCAGATACCATGTTTCATGCATGTCACAATAACCATGTGTTAGATTCTTTTGGATGCTGTAATATATTACCACCAACCTGGGGGCTTAAAACATCTTGCACATTGAAGACCTAAGGTCTGAACTCCTTTTAACTGAATTCAGGTGTTGTCCAGGCCCTACTCCCTCCAAGGCTCTAGCAGAGAATTTGTTCCTTGCCACTTCCAGCTTCTTATGGCTGCTGGTATCACTTGGCTTGTGATCCCATCGCTTCAATCTCTGCCTCAGTGGTCATGTTGTATTCTCCTCCGGTGTTTGGGTCTAATTTCCCTCCGCCTCTTGCCTATAGCCTACATGTGAGACTCCATCACAACACACTCAACTTAATCACATCTACAAGGCCTTTTTTTTTCCATATAAAATGACACTCACAGGTTCCAGGGATTAGGACATGAGAAATACCTTTAGCAGGGGATCATCATTCAGCTTCCTGCAACCCTTGAATCATAGAACAGGATCTGGCTTACAGCACAAAGACTCTGTATTTATTCAGTTCTTTGACTACTTAGCATATTTTTAGACTACAGTTTACAAGGTCAAGCTTCTTTGTCTGGCCTTGCCTGTATAGGGAAACCATTTACTCAAGATAAGAAGCAGTCCAAGATTCAGATCTCAACTACCTAGGTGTTGAACTGATTCCACAGCTCAAACACAGCTAACTTTGGTTATGATAATTTTTTGGAATAAGGAATTGTTATTTTCTACTGATTAAAAAAGTATTGCTTGCATATTGTAGAATAAAGGAGAAAAAGAAGAGAAAAATACAAACCAACAAATAAAAATCACCTGTAATTCTTTTACCTATAGATAATCACTGCTGGCATCATGTTTATTTCCAGTATTATACACACACGCACACATATGCATATATACTTAAATAAATACATTTAACATTTGGTCTATGTGCTCCAAATATTATAAATTATATGATTTTATAGGCAGTAATATATATACATCATATTTTCTTAGATGGTTTAAATCATCTTACATGCAACATTTCTGTAGCTTATCTTTATTCACTAGGCATTATATCATTAGCATTTTCTTATGTCATTAAAAACTCTTTGTAAACATCATTTTAATAGCTACATAATGGTCCATCATGTGGATGTACCATAATTCACTTTATCATTCCCTTGATGTTATGCAATTGAGCTATTTGTAAATGACTTTTTATGGCACTGACTTAGAATACAGTTAAAGGTATCTTTCAAGGTCAATTCAATATTGGTGGAAGTTGGTGAACCTATTTTCAAAGACTGGGAAATGTGCTTAAGAGAATACTGAAGTATTGATGTTTAGACCATGTGTTAAGGTGGCTTTGCCACCTTATCTAATAGCTCAGTTACATATGGCCCAATGCTATGCAGCACATGTTTGTCAAAAGCCAGAGTGGGATAGGGAAAGATGTGTGGTAAGTGTTTCAGAGGGACAATCTGAAATGCTTCCCTGGGAAATAAAGACCAATCCAGTTCCTGATGAGAGCCAGACAAAGTGTGGGACACCAAGGTGGCAAGTAAAATGGCACGATGTTGTCAGTGAGTGGCTTGGTTACCTCCAACAGGCCTGGGAAGATGAAGGGATTTTGAGAATTGGAGGAAGAGTAGAAGGAATGATTGGGATTAAGATTGTTACACCTTAAAGGCCAGAGTAATTCTGTCAGGCAGGGAGACATAGTTCGTGCTTTCTTTTATCCACATTGACTTCTCCTATCCCCTGTGCTCTTTCCCAAGTGTTAAAGTGACTGGCCATCACTTTTCATAATTCAGTATTTATGAGCCTACTAGCGCTAGGCTCCATGCAGATAATTTTACATACATCATCTCTTATCATTCTCACATCAACAAATACATATAACATTCGGTCTATGTGACATAGTTTTATCCCCATGTTACAGATAAAGATAAATGATGCTCAGCAAGGTCAAGGACACACACAGGATTGTACAGTCGAGATGTGCTGATTCCAAAAGCTGTGCTCTTAACTTCTACCCACTTCCTTCATTCCCAAACTAGGTCACAGGTCTCATCTCAAGACATTCTGGTTCTGTGATTCCAGCTCGTACCTAACTCAAGTACTTCATAGATGTGCGTCTTTGTGAACACGGAAAGAGCTGGGGTTAAATCCACATATGATCTGCCTGTTGGAAAAGCAACTCAAAGCTTATGACTCACTCCCAGTAAGTTTTGTCATGGGCACTCAGGGGTCATTTGCTTTCAATCTCCTTGGTACTTACTTAGGATCTTTTAATACACAGAACTGTCACAGTGTTATCGTGAACAGAACTCAGTAATTATTGGAAAGGAAAGTCAGATTTAAGATCAATAAAATGGGAGATAATGGTGTCTTTATGTAGTGTAACTTGAAGGATTGAGAAGAAATTCTAAATTCCAGAACATTAACAAACACATTTGCTCCTATTAAGCCAGGAAAGATGTTTTGCTTTACTGCTTAAACTCTTTCTATCTTCTTCACAATCACTGGCCACCCACTCATAACATTATATTTAATATCAAACATATTGACATTGATTGTTCATTTTATTGAATTATAAATGCCACTAAGGAGGAGGAATATGGATTAATTTCCTTTGGTCATGAAGCAGTTTTGCCTGGACATGCAAAACTTAGCTAAATTTTTATATTTTTTCTATACTTGAACTTGTTTTCCCGTAATTCATACTTTATATACATGTGATTTCAGTTCTGTTGTATATGATAGCCCATTATGGTTTAACAAAGACTTTTTTTTTTTTTGCCTAGTCAAAATTGCAGAGCCATTAAAAACTAGGGCGAAAGTGACACAGCTTTTTCTGCCTTTCTGAACCATTCATGTTCTCTGATTACAGTACTGAGATTATAAAATATCGGATTTTAAAAGTGCTTCAATGTTCATTCAATGTAAATAGACTTTTGCTACTAGGAGTGTCTTCTAACTGGTTTACAAACATTCTCTTGAACATTTCCTTTGACACAAAACTCACAAAATGGTTCACGAACATTCTCTTAAACATTTCCATTGACAGAAAACTCATAAATCCTGAAGTTGTATATTCTACCTTTGGGAAATTATGAATAGTTAGAAAAGCCCCTCTTTTCCTTATTTTGACCAAATTCATCTCCTTAAGGCTTCCTTTAACTAGTCATAGTTTTATCAGATGAGGCCACAGGAAAAATTCTACTTCTTCTTCCATGGTCTTAAAACACTGTAATTTTAATATTACAACACTCTGGTACTGATACAGAGTTATTAATAATGATAACTAATCATTAGATAGCACTCACTATATGCCAGTAACTATTCTAAGAGTTTTATGTATCTTAACATGTTATAATACAACACTACCACCTAGGGTTGTATTATCCTCAATGTATAGAGAGGAGACTAACACACAGAGACAATAAGTAACCTGCCAAAGGTCATGCAATTAGTGACTGGTGGAATCAAGATTCAAACTCAGGCTGTCTGATAAAAACTGCTGATGTTACATTATGCTACATTATGCTACCTTATGATATGTATGTTAGGCTGTAATATATTATTATGCATCCTAAATGAATTAAGAAGTTACATGTATAGCATCAAGTCATTAAAGAACATAAGAAATCTTAGGTAACTATAGATTTCTGATCTCTCTTCACCAGCACAGTTCTCAGAATCTAGGGTAGATCCCAAGGGGAGAGATTAGAATATCCATTTCTGGACAAATGACTTCTAAGTACTGATACATGGGCATCTACCACCCTGAAGTCCACTGGTCAACAGCACAATGTACTAGCTCAGAATTTCCAAATGCATTTTTATGTCTCATTCTTAAATATGCAAATATCCAAAGGACAACAAACATTTGAGAAAATTCCCCAAAGGAAGTCTAGAGACTTTTATAAACAAACATAAGGAAAAAACTAAGAAACAGAAACAATGTAAGGAGCAAAATATATTATCAATAATTTTATCAATAATAATTAACTATCTCAGATAAAGAAGATATATATTAAATCCATAAAATAGGAAAAGTTGATATTAAAAAAGTAACATCCCCCAAACAAGAAAATGGTCTTAGAAAATAAAAATATGGTTGCATATTTTTAAAAATCTCAGTAGAAACTAGGCAGTAAACACCAGTATATCATGCAAAAAGTGGAACTTAAAACAAGGATCAGAAACACAGTAGATAGAAAAAGATAAGCAAATTAAAGAATCAATTTAAGATATCCAAATTATAAGGAGATATTAGAGAGGAAACAAGAGATAGGGAGAGGGAGACAGATATGGAGGAAGGGAAAGAAAGGGAAGGAGGGAGAAAGAACAGAGCAAACATATATTTAAAATACAAGAACAATTCCTCGAACTGAAGGACAAGAGGTCATAATTTGTAAAGTTCTCCCTTTTCCCAAGCACACCGCATGATAAAGTCACCATACAAAAGCATATCATGAAATTTCAGAACTCTGGGGATAAAGAGAAAAGTCTAAAATTTACAGAGAGGTTAGAACAATAGGTCACATACAAAGAATTTAGAATTATAGTGCCATCAAACTTCACGACACCATTACTGGAAGCTAACTTGATAATGAAGCAATGCCTTCAAAATCAGAGAAAATGATGTTCAACTTAGAATTCTATATCAAGAAAAAAAAATCAATCAACAGTATGAGGAAAATACATTTTCAGGTAAGTAGTGCCTACAAATTAATCTCCTTTGCACTTTCAAAAAGAAAGCTATGGAAAATTTGCAACATCAAAATAAGGAAGGAAAACCAGAAAAAGAGGGAATTCAGCAAACAAGCAATCCAACACAGGAAAATTCCAGCAGAATGGCTCTTCGTAGGTCGGTCAAGACAATTTCCTTAAATATAATCGGGTAACTTTTCTCCCTTGATTAATACACTGTAATGTCTTCTTATCACACTTACAACAAGATAAAAACTTTTTTTTTTTTGCCTGTTTCTCCAACTTCAGCCTGATTTACCCTCCTTCTTTCTGTCAGTACTGCAGCCACATTGACCTTTTACTAGTTCCTTGGATACATCAAATGGCTTTCTTTTGCAATCTATCTCCACCTACCTGAAATGCTTTTCCCTCTAATCTTCACATAACTGGATCCTATTTTCATCCAGCTCCAATACCAAATACCATGTCCTTGGACTTTCTGATCTGTTTATTTGTAATTGTAACTCTGTCACTCTGTCAGCCTTACATAGCTACATTTTTCTTTACCGTATTTAGTATTTGACATTATTTTATTTATTGATATATTTTATTTAATAATTTATTGGGTTTCTTTCCCCCTTCTAAAATGTAAGCTTCATGAAGGCATGGACTCTGTTTCATTCCTCGATATATCTCTATTGCCCAATCAGTCCCTGGCACATGGCAGATGCTCCATTGAGTATTTGTGGCATGAATCAAATTTACCAAGACGTTAATGTTCTTTTGGAGCACAAGGTTATGAATGATCTTTTAAAATACCTTTTTATACCTGTTAGTATTTTCTAAAATTGCCATATGAATTTAACACTTCCATAATTTAAAAAGTAACACTATTCTAATGTTTTAGACTAGAAAAAAACCCAATGGAAATTATCCCCAGAAATAGAATCTATTGGGTTGTGGCAGTTTCTGCTTACCTAAATGTCATGGAAATTAAACATCCTTCTAAAATGAAAATTCTATGAGGATTTGTGATGATAATTTAATACTGTCCACTCCCTACTAGATTTTCAGTAAAATGATCTCCAGCATATAAAAACAAAGTAGGGGAATTAATATTAGAGTTGGAAACTACTCTGTCCCTTCCCTAGTTTTCCAAATTTCAGTGATTGCCAGCACCCCCTTGCCCAAGCCCTTAATTCCCTCTCTCTTACTCCCCATCCTTTTAGCCCAGTGCAAGCATGTAGTTCCTAGCACAGAATAAGTTTCCTAATTATTCTCCTTTTCTTTATTATTTTCAGAATATAGAGTAGCTGATCAAATTTCCAAAACATAAATCAGAAGCTTATGAACTATATATGCATAAATATGTGAAAGGTGGTGTGAAAAGTAAATTAAAAATCTTTTTTAATGAGATATAATTGTCATATAACATAGTATAGGTTTAAGGTATACAGCGTGTTGGTTTGATGCATTTACATATTACCACATGATTACACCATAGCATTGGTTAACATCTGTATCACATCACGTGATTTTGTTTTTGCAGTGAAAACAATTATTATAATTATAATACCATATTGTTGACTCTAATCACCATGCTATGCATTAGATCTCCAGAACTTATTTACCTACTAGATTTAAGTCTGTATCTTTAAACAACATCTCTCCAACTCCTCCATCCCCCAACCCTTGGTAACCACCATTTTATTCTCAGTTTCTCTGATTTCTTTTTTAGATGTTTTAGATTCCCCATATAAATGATATCATACAATATTTGTCTTTGTCTTTGTCTGGCTCATCTCTCTTAGCATAATTCCCTTAATGCCCATCCATGTTGCCACAAATGGCAGGACTTCCTTCTTTCTTATGGCAGATTCATATTCTATCTTCTTTATTCATTCATGCTTTGCTCGTTTCTATATCTTGGCTATTGTGAATCATGCTGCAATGAACAGATACCACTTTGAGATACTGATGAAATATATGCTTTTACAGTCCTTTACACCTATCTCCATTAAAGCAGCATAGTTGCTCTATAAATCAGTGCCACAAGCTGATAGGTCTCTTTCTTCCTGATAGTCAAGGATTCATGGATAAGTGGTAGAAAGTACCCTAACCATAGACAGTATATAGCTCTTTTGCCCTTTTCCTATGAGACTGTCCTCTAACAGACAGTGCACAGGAAATTAAGTTTTCTCATCTAAAAAAATCAGGAGATTAATATAATATAAATCATATTAAATATGTAAATATAAAATATATAGATATAGATATAAACAATCATACAAATAAAATATCTTTCCCTTCTGGCTACTGTAGAGAGAAGAGGGCAAACTCTGTTCAGTGATTCTAATGAGCAGGCAGCCAAGGTAAGACTGGGTCCAGGTGGGGGATCTGGGTTTCTGAAGTCTCTCCCTAGTGGGAGAAGGTTATAGGCCCTTGTTAATTTAACTCTCTGCAATGAGCGAAATGTTCTATATCCATGATACACAATATGGTAGCCCTTAGTCACATGTTGCTATTGACCACTTGAAATGTGTCTAGTGTGATTGAGGAAATGAATTTTTAAATTTTAATTCAATCTTGTGTCATGAAAACAAAACAAAAGCAAAACTAGGAAAATAATGTCTCGACTTGCAATGAGTGAGTAGGGAAGCTGGATGTGCTCTGGGAATGATCTAACCCTTAAGAGGGACCATGATGGCATTGAGGAAAGAATCACAGAGTCAATAGATTTGGGTCCCAGTTCAGTCCTGCCAGTAGCAAAATGCATGAGCTGGACAATCCCTTTCCTCTTTGGATCCTGTTTCTTCTCATGCAAAATGAATAGGGTTGAACTATCTATCTATCTATCTATCTATTTATTTATTTATTTATTTATTTATTTATTTTAAAGATTAGTTTGTTTATTTGAGAGACAGATAGAAAGGGAGGGAGGTACAGAGGGAGAAGGAGAGAGAGAATCCCAAGCAGACCCCCACTGAGCGTGGAGCCCGATACAATGCGATGCGATGCGATGAGGGGCTCTATCCCAGGACCCTGAGATCGTGACCTGAGCCAAAATTAAGAGTCAGATGTTTAACTAACTGAGCCACCCAGGCACCCGAACTACTTGTTTTTCAGTGGTAAATTCAGAACAGATTAAGTGCAACTGCCATCATAAAATGGGCACAGCAATCCATTCTTTGGAGAATGATGAAAAAAATGCAGTAGATAAAACAGTCTGGGAGTGGCTAGAAAAACACAGTGCAGCAGAGAAATCATTTGACATTGCAAACAGTGGTTATTTTAGTTCCAGCTGCCACACTGAAAGCTATTGGGGCTTCAATCTTGTTCTAGGGGCTAGATATACTTTTATCTGATTTGATCCACACAACTCTATGAATTGAATTATTATCACTGCTTCCATTTTACCAAAAAGACAGTGGAGGTTCAGATAGATTACCTTACTTGCCTAAGGCCATACAGTTAAGAAATGGCAACCGATAATTGATCCCAAATCTGTTTTTCTACTATAATATGCTATACTATATAATAGCTATTTATGATGCTTATTATATACCAGCTAATACAGTAACCTATTTCTATATATTATCTTATTTACGAGAGCCCTGTCAAGAGTTTTGTGGAAAGTAGCCCAAGCACTCCACTCCATCCTTTGATTGTCCCTGACCTAGAGGAAGGACCCTTGCTAAGATGGCTGGGGAGTAGGGAACCCAGTCCTTGGAAAGATCTTCATTTTATGGAGTGGGGCCTTTCTCTGAACTTTCCAAACTTTCTCTCTCTTTTCACTTTAACCTCAGTTCCAATCTGAACTCACCCTTCAGTCTCATCTTGACAAAAAGCTTTGACTTGCAGTGATTCAGAGCACTTCCCACTGTATAAAAAGCGATTTTGAAAATGACACAAAATATTCTCTTGGAATAATGATTTTTAATATTAAAAATCATGTGAGATTCTGAATAGCAGAGGCAAAGTGGACATATGGTACAGCCATCACTTAACAGAAACAAAATGATTGTATCTCTAATTTAGATGGCATACAAAGCCCCATCTGAGGGAGACAGTACCACCTCCACACTACTTTGCTTCTTAATAATTGATCTGAAACAGAAGACCAGGTAGAGCAATGTGACATAATAATCTGATTTTCCTGAAATTATATTGGGAGGGCACCCACTTAATCCTGATTCCAGAGAAGAAACATCAATGAAAAGCTAGAACACTTAGCAAAGTATGGGAATGGTGGTGAGGCTTTTATAGAAGAAACTGTCATCCTTCTTTATTTTCTTTTTTTTATTAATATTAAATAAGCTCTATGCCCAGCATGGGGCTTAAAGTCATGACCCCGAGATCAAGAGTCGTGTGCTCCAATGACTAAGCCAGCCAGGTGCCCTACTGTCATCCTTCTTTCTAAAAGTCAAACCAAATGGGGAATCAAGCTACAAGGCAAAGGCACACTGAAACTGAAAGATTTGTAGATAATGCCCACCCACACACTTACGTTGGGGACAGGTAAATTTAAAATATTATATTCTCTCTCTCTCTCCCCCACTGCTGCCAATTACTTCCCCCCTCCTCTCTCAGTGTAGAATCAATATGCTATCCAAAGAAAAACCGTATATTCCCTCCCCAGCAACATCACTATCAAATGCCTCCATGCTAGAAGCTGATTCTCAACCAGTTCTCACAACCCACGGGTGAGGCACAAACAATTGACAAACTTGCCTGATTAAAACTTGACATTAAACTTGCCACAGTCTTTACAACTGATTTTTAGCTTGTTTCCATAAGTATGCTTTACTGAAGAGTTTCAGGTTGACCTTTAAATTCATAACATTTACATTCCATGATGGTTTACATTCATCAGCTTCAGGATTCCAGCTTACAGACCTTTATTGAGCACCTATATTGTACAAAGTACAGCCTTAGTGGATTTGAGCGATATCAAGAGGAAAAGCCCCAAATTCTGTTCTAAAATAATACAGTCTATGGGGTACCTGGGTGACTCAGTCAGTTGGGCATCTGATCCTTGGTTTCAGCTGGGGTCATGGTCTCAGGTTTGTGGGATCGAGCCCTTTTTAAGGCCACACTTAGTGGAGAGTCTGCTGGAGATTCTCTCTCTCCCTCTGCCCCTCCACCTGATTGCCCTCTTTCTTTCTCAAAAATGAATATGTCAATCTAAAAAAGTTAAATAAAGTAATACAGGGTCTATGAAAATGCCAGCATCCATCATTATGATTCTCTCAGAGAGAATGCCCAACCATCACCGTTACAACCACAGCCAACACTATTTCCAACTCTGTCTAGGGTGGGATGGGGGGTGGAGGGGGCACTTCAGAATTAAGTATGCGTCAGAAAATTACAAAGCAAAAGAGCATGCCCAACTACAGAAAAAATGTGAATATCTCCTACCTTCATCCCCCCTGCTCCCTAGAGACAAAATCTTCATATGGGCTCTAGAAAGGTCATTGACAAGTCTTGTAATGCTGTGATGTTTGTTTCAAAGGGAATATTTTCGTGGCTTTGTACTCAGAGGTATTATAATTATACTTTTTAGCTAAATTGACCTATGAAATAATTATGGAAGATGACTTTCTGAGAATTTTTATAAAACCCTATTTTAGGGAAAAACATTCCTCATAGTCATCATTCTAATGAACGGAAGGAAAGCACATATGAGTAATTCTGTCATATGGTCTATGTTCACAAATACCTGTACAGTTTGGATGAGCTACCATTATTCATTTGGCAAAAGCAGCTGAACTAAAAGCAAAGAGAGTAGAACAAAGTCTCTTTAAAAAGCAAAGTCACTAGAACAATATTATGAATAAATTTGCATTGTACAGGAAAAGTAGAGGAAGAATGATAAACAGAAGGTAAGCTCAGATTTTGGCATCACAGCCTCAGATTTTGATGTTACCCACAAGTGAGGAATATCTTTTTTTGTGTGAAATTAGTTTATGGTTTCTGAAAATGTACCAGCTATATGAATATACCTCACATTGCCCACCAGTACCATTCTCCCAGAAGTTCCAATCCTAGGAAACTATAATGTTTTCTATTTCTAAGTATACTCTAGAGCTGTGCTACTTCTTTTAGCCAAATATACAAGTCTATCAAATCAAAGAGCAAAGGATTAATATCTTAAGTATATTTACAGATTATCAAAATCAGTAAAGACATAAGCAGATAAGTGGACAAAGGAAATTAAACAATCTCACAAAAACAAACAAGAAATATCAAATATATATATCATGACCCAATGAATCAGCAAAATACATTTTAAAAGATGAGATACAAGTTATGATTCATTAATTTAAATGTGGGGATTACCCCCGTACTGGTAAAAGCTTTGAGAAGGGTAAAGGGCAGAGAAGCCAGTACTCTTTTATATCACTTTTGAAAAGCAATTTGGAAATATGTATATAGAATCACAAAGTTCTTCATTGCTTTTGAGCTGGTGATCCCATTTCTGGAAATCTATCTTGGGGAAATAAAAAAAAAAATATGCACACAAAGATAATTCACGACCTCTCAAAATTCACAACCTTTCAGAATAATTCACAACCTCTAAAAGTTCAACAGCAGAGGAAACATTATGTAACCACTGACAATTATGGTTTTGAAAATACAGCAACATGAGGGAATTCTTGTGATACAACACAACTGAGAATATCGATATGGCTGGTAAGGTAAAAAGAAAAGGAAGGTTAGGGTGTGTGTATGTGTGTTTGTGTGTTGGGAGCAGGAGAAAAGCTGGTGAAGTATCTTAGGAACAATTAAAAAGGGTCTTGAATGCAATAGGATGCAAAAGGAAAACAGTACAGTGTACATTTGAAACTAAAGTGCCAGTCTGCCCCATCTTCCAGATAGCACACATGGGAATGCAGCTTGCATTTAGAGAATGGGAACTTCAGCTATGAGTGAGTGATAGAAGTCGTGAAGAAGAAAGGATAAATTGGGGAGAAACATCAGAGACAGAAGGGTGATTTTTAATGAGCAACTGGATGTGGGGGAGATGGTTGAGAAGAAACAGGCAAACACAGCTTCAGTAAGGTCATTTTCCAGTTTGAAGGGTCTCAACGACTTTTCCTAGATTGTATTAATAAGTTGAAAATGGTGACCATGGCACTCAGGACCTGCAAAGTTAGAGCCTCAATCTACTAGTCTTCTCTTGTTTCTGACTTAAAATATTACTACATTCTGCAAATATTCCCTGCCACTGTTCATGTCATTTCATGTCCTTGGAATTCCGTTCACATGCCTACTTTGCCCAGCTGCAAAATCTGTTTCCATGCAGCCTACACCTCTATGAAGATTCCCTAGTCATCCCTGAGCAGTGAGCTCCCATTTCTTTGAATGCCCATAGCATTTTGTCTGGATCTTTTTTGTGTCACATATCTTAGCCTCTTCTCACCAGGGAACCTAGTTATCCTATTAACCCCTAAGTCAGATCACGCCACTCTATTGCTCAAAACTCCGTGGTGGCTGCCATCTCACTCAGGTGAATGCCAAAGTCCCTAAAAATCCCTATTCCAATGTTTCTCAATCAATCCCAGCGACACCTTAGATTCATGTCAGAAACTATATTTTAAAAATCCATGCCCAAGTGTCACTCCAGATCAAGTGATCTGAGTCCTTAGGAGTGTTAGTTTCTCAACCTCTCCGGGTGATACCAAAGTGATGTCAGGGTTGATTTAGAACCATAAGAGCTAATCTGAGCTAAAGAAGCAAGAAGAGGGGGTGCCTGGGTGGCTCAGTGGGTTAAGCCACTGCCTTCGGCTCAGGTCATGATCTCAGGGTCCTGGGATCGAGCCCCGCATCGGGCTCTCTGCTCAGCAGGGAGCCTGCTTCCTCCTCTCTCTCTGCCTGCCTCTCTGCCTGCTTGTGATCTCTCTCTGTCAAATAAATGAATAAAATCTTTAAAAAAAAAAAAGAAGCAAGAAGAGTTGACTAACTGCCTCCTTTTCACTTTGTGAACTGGAAGCCCATTCTGGACTCACGGTTGCCTCTTTCTGAACCATTAACATCTTTTCCCAGTACTTGAGGCAAGCTCTGGCTTCTTTGGACAAAGAACTCAATACAAGAGCTTACTTTGAACACAGTCCCCCTCAGAAGCTGTCAGTTACAGGAGTTTTGAAACATAAGTTTTCCTCTGAGGAAAATTATGAACATAGCTTTATCACAGAAAAATAAAACTTTTAAAAAAAAAAAAGATTTTATGTGAGAGAGAGAGTGTGAGTACAAATGGGGGAGTGGGGGTGGGGAGAAGCAGAGAGAAAGGCAGACTCCCTGCTGAGCAGGGAGCCCAACATGGAACTTGAAAGCAGCTGTTTAACTGACTGAGCCACCTGGGCACCCCTAAAAATGAAACCTTTTTATTTTATTTTATTTTATTTTTTTTAAGATTTTTTTTTATTTATTTGTCAGAGAGAGAGGGAGAGAGAGCAAGCACAGGCAGACAGAATGGCAGGCAGAGGCAGAGGGAGAAGCAGGCTCCCTGCTGAGCAAGGAGCCCGATGTGGGACTCGATCCCAAGACGCTGGGATCATGACCTGAGCCGAAGGCAGCTGCTTAACCAACTGAGCCACCCAGGCGTCCCTAAAAATGAAACCTTTTTAAAACAAATATCTGATTCAAGTTTATCAAAACTGTCATTGACACAAAGCCAAATTTGTGAGGGTTAGCAAGTACGTTGTAGCGCAGAATCAGAACCCTCTGCCAAGTGCTGAGCCAGCCTGTGGGAAGGGGCAACGCAGTCAGGTCAGGGTGTAGTGGCTTCTCTTACCCTTCTAATGCAGTCTCTCTGGGCCTCTGTGGTGCAGCAGGCTATACTTCAGCCTTGCTCCCATGTTCTAGAATTCTCTCAGTGGTATCTTGTTCATGAAGAGTTGTTAGCTGTTCCTGTGAGGGGAAGTGAAGTCAGGAACCACATGTCACCATCTTGATGACCCAACCTGAGAATTAAAATCCAAGAAGCATTTCACAAAATGAGACAGTGGAATGAATCTGAAGAAATGCAGTACTGAATTCAGCAAACATAAGCCACATCTCTAAGTACTTTGGGACAGGAAGTTTGGCATACAAGCAGCATGTGGAAGAAATATTTAGGGGTTTGAATAGCAGTCAAGAATACAACACTTCTCGGGGCACCTGGGTGGCTCAGTGGGTTAAAGCCTCTGCCTTCGGCTCAGGTCATGATCCCAGGGTCCTGGGATCGAGCCCCGCATCGGGCTCTCTGCTCACCAGAGACCCTGCTTCCCTTCCTCTCCCTCTGCCTGCCTCTCTGCCTACTTGTGATCTCTGTCTCTCTGTCAAATAAATAAATAAAATCTTAAAAAAAAAAGAATACAACACTTCTCAAACTCAAGCATGAATTACAGTCACCGGGAGGGCTTGTTAAAACAGTTTGCTGGGCTTCACCTGCTGGAGTTTCTAATTCAACAGGTCTCGGGTCCAATCCAAGAATTTGCATTTCTAACAAATTCCCAAGTGAAGCTGAACCTGATGCTGCTGGTCCAGGGAAAACCATTTGAAAATCACTGGTGTAGTACGAGTGTTAAAAAAAAAAAAAAAGTTACTGCAACAGTTTAGGCAGCAGAAGCAAAATTTGTGCAATGAAATAGGTAATAATATAAGTATTCTCCACTAGTACTAATAGGCCTCTATAGAATGAGTACCATACCCAGGAGTATGACCAGAGAAGAGAATGAAGGGACCTGTGACCATGTCATACAAGGAACTTGTGAAGCTACAGGACCATGTAATTTGGAGAGGGTAAGATTTAGGTAGGACATAAAGACATTGTTCTCTTCAGCTCTCTAGAGGGCTATTTCTTGGGGATTTATTTTAGGTAGTGTCAAGGAGTAGGGCTAGAATCCATGGCCAGACATCTAAGAAGACAGACTTCAGGCTGAAGTAAGACAGGCTTTTTTAGCTGTTGGAACTGCCCTGGTTGAGATACTTAAACACAGACCAAAAGGTGTTGAAGTACCATATGTGGAATTGGAAATAAATGACCTCAGACACATCTTCAAGACTGAGAAATTCTATGAGTATGTAAATATAGTTGCCTTTAGTTATATAGTCTGGCCAATATGAAACCACTGCATTTGGAAAAACAAGGACAAACTATAAGATGGTATCCAAAATGGTATTTCTAAATCATGGTTGAAAATAGGAAACTAGAGTTATTTTTTAAATAGTCTGTACTTAATATAATTTGAAACTGAAGGGGGGAAATGGAGTCAATAAGAGATATCAAGGCAAAATTCAGACTACAAGACAAGAAGGGAAAGGGAACGGCACAAGTGAATATGACACAGTACATATAGAAGTTGGACTAAATGCAGGCAAGAAAGCAAGACGGGTAAAAATTTACTCATTTCATGGAAATTTACCATCCACAGCAAATATTTTATCTCTATTCTGACATGTAATATTAACTGCAGTTATGTATGAGCTCAAATTTGATGTCAACAATCTAGGAATTGATTAGAGTTAAGAGAACTCATGAGGACTGTAGGTCAGATAAATGTCTGTGTCATCAGTGCTGAAGTAGTAAATCAGTCTGAGGAGGAAAAAAGAAACAAAATAATAAGGAGCATGAGATAGAAGGTTGTCACTATAAAAATATTACTTGACTAATCGGGGTACCCAGCCCCCCGAGGAATATAAGGTCCGGGGACTGCATAATCCATAATGGTGCCTTGAGCAAAATAGTGATGCCTGATCCCACAGGCTTTTTCAATTCAAAGGTAAGCTCTTTGCCCTCTTCCCAATCTTGGCCTTTTAGTCCTCTGGGTGTTCCTGTTCCTCCTTGATGATCTGTGTTGAGAAAAGAATTGTAATATCAGGTCTTTATACTCCATTTTGAATAAGGGAATATGACTGTGTTATGATATACATGATAAATACACATATTTTCCTCATAAATTTTATACCATTATTAATAGACTTTAAGGCCTCAGGAGCAAATGCGTGAGCAATCTGGGCAGACAGAGGTCTTTTCTTGGGGTCAGTAAAAATTAGCCTTCCCTCCACTTCGCCAATCAGACGAAGGGCAACAAGGACCACATCAAAAGCGTTGGGGAGGAGGGAGGAGTCAAGATGGAGGAGAAGTAGCAGCTGAGACTACTTCAGGTAGCGGGAGATCAGCTAGATAGCTTATCTAAAGATTGCAAACACCTACAAATCCAACGGGAGATCGAAGAGAAGAACAGCAACTCTAGAAACAGAAAATCAACCACTTTCTGAAAGGTAGGACGGGCGGAGAAGTG
>NW_019154149.1:3951694-3977485 GCF_002288905.1 Enhydra lutris kenyoni | reverse complement strand
GTGAAGTGTGTAAACCTGGCGATTCACAGACCTGTACCCCTGGGGATAAAAAGATATTATATGTTTATGAAAAATAAAATTAAAAAATAAAATTAAAAAAAAAAAAAAATCTATACTAAACATCATTATTAATGATATAACACATGAAATATTCTCTTTAAAATCTGGAAGGAGCCAAAGAGATTCACCATCAGCATTTGTACCCTAATTTGTACTGTAGGTTCTAGCAAGTACAGTTAGACAATAGAAAAAATAATCAAATGTACAAGAATTGGAAAGGAAGAAACAAAACTGTCATTATTTACAGATGTTTTGGCTTACTGTCTATAAAGAAAAGCAAAACTTACCTCAAATTATGAGAAATAATGAACATTTAGTATAGAGACTGTGCATAAAAACAATATATAATATTAACAAGAAAAAGCATATGTATTTACATAGCATTTATTCTGAGTCAGGTGCTGTCTTGCGCACTTTAATTATCTTAACTAACTTCAATAATCACAACCCAACAATATATTATTCCTATTTTATACTTTAAGAAACTAAGGTAAAGAAAATTTTAGTGATTTAAAGAAATTTACATGATAATAGTTGCAGAGGCAGGATTCAAACCCAGGTAGGCTACATCCAATGACCAAGCTCATAGACATATGCTATATTCAATTAACACTGCTAAATCCTTGAAGCAGAATTTGAAAATGTATTTTTAGAAGATGTGTCCTATAATATCAACAAAATAGACACATTTTCAGAACAAATCTACTACCATATGATTTCACTCGTATGTGGAATTTAAGAAACAAAACAAATGAGCAAAGGGGGAAAAAGGGGGTGGTAAACCAAGAAACAGAATCTTAACAATAGAAAACAAACTGATGGTTACCAGAGGGGAGGTGGGTGGGGGGATGGGTAAAATAGGTGATGGGGATTAAGGAGTGCACTTATAATGAGCACCAGGTGATATATGGAAGTGTTGAATCACTTTATCATACACCTGAAATTAATATAACACTGTATGTTAAACTATACTGGAATTTAAATAAAAACAAGAAAAAAGATGGCCAAGTCTTATATAGGGAAAATTATAAAATGGGATTGAAATATATTAATGAGAGCTAAATAATTGGAAATATGTACTATGTTCATGGACAAAATGACTCAGTATCATAAAGATATTCTTCCCAAATTGATCTATAGAGTCTATTAAATATCAATTACAATTCCAACAAGACTTTTCAGGAAAACTGGCAATCTGCTTGTATGAAAGAACAAAGGACAAAGAATATTCAAGACCCTAGTGAGGAAGCAAAATAAGGTAGGTGTATGCAACTTTACTATTAAGCTATAGCTATTAAAGCAGTATGGTGTTGGGAGAAAGAGATGGAAAGAGAGAGATTGACTCATGAAACAGAAAGCAGAAGCCCAGGAGACCCACCTCCTACATGATCTAGTGACTTTTGCACATACCTTTCCCTCTGCCTGAGGGAATCTCTTCACTTTAACATCTTATTCTCTCATCAACTTTGGGTCTTTACTCACATATCACTTTTTTAGTAAGGCCTTTCCCAATCACCTTATATAAACCTCACCTTTCCCTGTTATCTCTCTTTTTCCTCCTCTGCTCCATTTTGTCCACATCACTTATCACAATTTGCAATACTATGTGTTTTACTAATTTGTTTTGTTTATTTGCTTTCATCCTCAAAAATGATGTGAACTCCATGAAGGCAAGGATCTGTATCTCTTTTATTCCCTGCTGTGTTTTCAGTGCCTAGAACAGTGCTTGGTACAGAGTAGCAAGAATTTTTGAGGTAATGGACAAATGATTGGGTGAATTTCCTGACTAGTTTATAGAGCTTCCATTCTGTCTCAAACAACACTCTGCTGAACCTGCTCTTGATATAATACTGAACTTTCTTCAAAGCAAATGTGCCTAGATAACTTATTAGGATATTGCTTTTGTGTTTTGTTATTATTGCTGAAGTATTTTGGAAGAGTGGGGTGTAGGGGCAAAAAACGTTTCTCTTCTTCCCTTCTGGATTCTTTGGCTGGTCTAATAATCAAATTGACATAAGACAGATTAACAGGATAAAAACAAATTTTATTATGCTCTTATGGGAGCCCCACAAAGATGTGAAGACTCAAAGGCAGTCAGGCCATTGAGGTTTCTGTGCAATCCTGAACCATGGAGCAGGGGATAGAGGTCTGGGCTTCAAAGGGAAGAAGACAATTTACAGGAAGATGGGAAGAGAAAATATTTGCTAAACAAATGTTTGCAATGCTATGCATATAAGTCTTTCTGACACAAAGAGTTAGCTCTGGTAATAGCTCTTTTCTTGGTGCAAGCCCCCTATCTGACTAAATTATTTTAGGTACTTGTAAAAAGCTTTTTCTGAGTCACCTGGTAGTGCAGGTGGCCCCTTACCACCACCTGGTGACAGTCTCACCTTTGCTGTCCTGTCCACTGCTCTGTTACAGTGTATTCAATAAACTTTTATCTCTTTTGTTCTGCCTTGGGTGAATTCTTTCACCCCCTGTGCTGCTAGCCCCCAAAGAAAAGCTTCTGTGACTTTGACTATTTTAGATTCCACATATAAGTGAGATCATGCAGAGGTTGCTGGATGGCTCAGATGGTTCAGCGTCCAACTCTTGGTTTTGGCTTGGGTCATGACCTCAGGGTCGTGAGATTGAGGCCTATGTTGGGTTCCATGCTCAGTGTGGAGACTGCTTGAGATTCTCTCTCTCCTGCTCCCTCTGTCCCTCCTGCTCATGCTCTCTCTCTCTTTCAAATAAATAAACAAATCATTTAAAAAAAAAAGCTTTTCCTGACTCTGCTGCATCTTAATTGCCTTCAGCTCAAAACACTCCACATGCCAAAGTGGCACATTTTGGGATGGCATAGTCTGCTCCTCCTCAGAGGCAAATATATACTTTTCTCTCTCAAGAAAACAGTCACAATCTTTGTGTTTGTGATGTTTGCTTTGAAGGGAAGCAGAATCTGCCACTCTAAGATATGCTTCTTTGACATAAGGATTATTTGGGTCTAGTTATTTTGAGAAACTGCAGAACCAGAGAAGCTCTGAAAACCAAGTAGAATTTGCCCGTTTATAAAGGACACTTATGTTATAAGGAAATGGCCATTTGTAAGCCTGTCTTCCTACATGTAATAGAAGAGGAAGATGATTCTAAATCTCTAGAAACACATCAGTAGGGAAGGCAATAACCTAAAGCTGCATAACAACAATATCCTCATTTACTGAGTTTTGCCTGGTCACTTCTCATAGCTGGACTCCCCAACTCCCAAGCATCTTTCTTGTATCTTTAGCTAGAGATGGTATTCAAGGTGGTATTTGGGCCATTTCAGGGATTTGCTCAGTTTTCCTGGGTCTCTCCCATGCATAGAGGAGGTATCTATGTTATTCAACTTCTGTTTGTTTTTCTCCTGTTAATCTCCCTTTTTGTTATAGTCAAGAACCTAGGAGGGTAAAAAGTAAATTAGTTTTCCTCCCCTACAGTTTCTTTGACTAAGGAGGTGACAATATTCTTCCTATTTCCAGCAGATTCAAAATCCAAAAGTATAGAAAATCTGGAAGATACTCACATATACAAGCTTTCCTTTTGGAGTTTGTGTCCACTGTGAGAGACTAGTGTTAAGACCAAAATGCTCTGACCTAGAAGAGAGAGTGTGGGCTTTTCAGAAAGAAGGAGATAAGCACATTACCCTTCCCATTTTACTCCACAGTACATCACAGAGGATAGTAAATAAGCTATAGGTAATACACATGGAGAGCTAAAATCAACTACAGGTGAAATGATTTCTTTTCATTTTTTTGGGGGGGGCGGAGGGGCAGAGAGAGAGGGAGAGAGAATCCCTAACGGGCTCAATCTCACGACCCTAAGATCATGACCTAAACCAAAATCAAAAGTCAGACACTAAACAGACTGAGACACCCAGGAACCCCAGAGTGAAATTATTTTTTCAGAAACTTTAGAGTTTTTTTTCAAATAGCTTTTGAACCATACTGGTCTTTGGTTTCCTATGAAACTTGGTTCAGCATTAATTAGTGGAACACCATTTAATCCTGTAATCATAATAAAAACCAGGGGTTAAAAAAATCACCCTGAATTCATCCTCAAACAGTAAATTAAATAAAGAACAAATAATCTATACAAGTTAGGAAAAAGAGTAATTATTTCTAAAACATGAGCAACATTAAAGCCTTGCCATCTTGGCAAGGGAAAGGGGTGCTCGAAGCCAGATTTAATTTGATTTTAGTTGAAACTAAATTTTGTGCTGTTTCTTGCAACAGGATCTGTGGAGCACGTTGATCATGTTACACAAACTTGAACACTTAATTCCTCTGCCTGAAGCACTCTAAGAACTCCCCCACTGACCTCAAGATAAAGCCACAGCTTCTTAGTGCATCAAACGTTCCCCTTCATGATCAGGCACCTGTCAGTCTCTGCCCTTACAATGGCCCTTATATTTAGTTTCCAGTCATACCTGCAGTTTCCCCCACAAGCCCTCTTCTCTCTTACCTCTCACCTTGCTCACATTGTTACAATGCTTGGGGTAGACCATCCACTTCCTTGTTTTTCACAAGGAGAACTAACACATCTTTCAAGTCTCTGCTCCAGGGAACCTTGTCTTACCATCTTATTCCCATGTAAGGCCATGCTAACTCCTTCTCTGCACTTGCCCAGACCCCTTGGCCTGCCTATAACAATGCTTATCACACTTGTATAACTGAGGATTCATATGTCTGTCCTCCTCATGAGGCTGTGAGCTCCAGAAAAACAAAGGTTGTCTCTCTTACTATATGCCTGGCATATAGTAGATGCTTTATGTATTTCTCTTATCATCAGAATGGTATTGGGCACTTTTAATAACTGAAATGAAGTCATCTACCACCAAAACACGAATGAACTCATTATTATAATATGAATTTGTGCCAATGTTCAAAGAATTCAGTAAACCTGCTTTGGAAATTGAGAGACTGCTTCAGGATTCACAGAAATAAAACAAGGAAAGGTCTGAATGGAAAACAGTAGTCCTATTTGATGAATCTGGCTATATTTTGGGTTTTCTCTATGCGATTTTGAGGAAAATTCTTTAGGCAAAATGTATCACAAATTATGCATGCTCTGCTTCAGAAATTAATGATCAGATCTATGAATACTGCAATGTTGAGAATTTCAACTCTCCAAGTAATATTTCATCTTTACTCACAAATACATGCAGAAAACTAGTTGATATTAAATTTTTCTTTTTTTATCTTATGACATTGGAATACTGCTTTATTAATATATTTTAAAGAATGAAGAGTCTTAATTTTCATTTAACTTTTTCTCCAACATCAGTCATGAAAATAAATTATGAGGGAAGTATAGATATACTTGTTATTGATCATTTTTCCTTTTTCAATTCTCTTTCTCTTTCACTAGGAAATGAAAGATACGGCAATAATGGAGGAAAGGGAAACACATCTGTCCATCCAGAGCTTTTGGACTTTTATAGTACATAGATCATCTCTTTCAAAAATGTAACATTCAATGTAGTAATTGAAACATTTACCTCAAACTTAAAACTTTATAATATTAACTTTTATATCCCTCAAAAATATTTATAACATGGTTATTAATTTCTATGGAAAGAGAAAAATGTATGTAACATGTAATGTTCAACTCAAAAATGATGTGTTGAATGGCAAAAATGTTACTTAAAGTTACTGAATATTAAAATTATATTTGTTTTGGGACGCCTAGGTGGCTCAGTGGGTTGGGCCGCTGCCTTCGGCTCGGGTCGTGGTCCCGGGGTCCTGGGATCGAGTCCCGCGTCGGGCTCCTTACTCAGTGGGGAGCCTGCCTCTCTCTCCGCCGCTACCTGCCTCTCTGCCTGCTTGTGTGCTTTCTCTCTCTTTCTGACAAATAAATAAATAAAATCTTTAGAAAAAAAAATTGTATTTGTTTTGCCTTTCCAAAATCTAATAGAACCATGCTAGATGAAGGGAGCTGAAAGGGAGAATTTGTCACCCCAAAATATGCCTCTTTGGCATATTATGTAGGAGCCAAGGGAAGCCCCCTCCCAATATGCCACTTTGTCATAAAGATTATTTTGAGTTAAAAGCAATCAAAACCCAGCTGATCCAGGAAAATGTAGAGGACACTTTTAAGCACTAGACTTGAGCAATGGAAACTTGAGCAAGGCACAAGGGCCCATAAGCGACCACTGAGTGAACACAAACAGGCTCATTAAGCAACCCATCTTGGAATACCCAAAGCCCCTAACTGACCAAATACAACTAGGCACAGTTCCTAAGATTCCCAAAAACCAGAAAATTCCAGCCAGCCCCATACTCCCTTGCTCTGCTCTATAACTGTGGCCCCTCACCACCTCTTCCTGGCAGACAGTCTCTCCTTTGCTGTCCTGTCCACTGCTCCCTTACAGTGTATTCAATAAACTTCTTTTTTTTTTTTTAAAGATTTTATTTATTTATTTGACAGAGAGAGATCACAAGTAGACGGAGAGGCAGGCAGAGAGAGAGAGAGAGAGAGAGGGAAGCAGGCTCCCTGCTGAGCAGAGAGCCCGATGCGGGACTCGATCCCAGGACCCTGAGATCATGACCTGAGCCGAAGGCAGCGGCTTAACCCACTGAGCCACCCAGGCGCCCCTGTATTCAATAAACTTCTATCTCTTGTCCTGCCTTGGATGAATTCTCTCACCCCTTGTGCTCCAGTCCCCAAAGAAGAGCTTTTTACCTTCCCCACAACCACCTAAAAGCAATTAGATAGAGGACCTGTTCCAGAAAAAGAGCTGTCACCCTTGATAACTACGTTATGATACAAACTAGGTATAGTAGACAGGGAGGAACCTTGCAAAGCTTGGTTTCTAGCAAATCATCTATGTCCCATTGTTTCTGAATGGCCAAGAAAATACTTTTTAGAGTCTTCCTGTGAACTGCAATCCTTCCTTTTGAAGTCCCAGACTATTATCAACTTCTCCTTAGTTCAGGATGACATACATACTTCCTTTTGCCCTACTATCCTTGGAATTTCCACATCTGTGTGGATTCCCCATATGTATGAAGTTAAATTTCATTTTCTCCTGTTACTCTGTCCTGTGTCAATTTGATTCTACATCTGGCTAGAAGGACCCTGAAGGGCAAAGGACATTTTTCTCCCAGACAATTATTTTGAGTTGGTTATTTCTAAGAAACAGCAGAGTTAGGAAAAGCTCTGAAAATAAGCAGTAAGTTACCTTTTTGTAAGGAACATTTACATTTATAAGGGAAACATCCATTTGTAAATATGTCTCACTATTTGTATCAGAAAGAGAAGATTCTAAATCTCTAGAATCTCTTATCAATGGAGAAGGCACCCCAGTTTAAATCTGCATAACAATCTTACCATTGTTTACCATGCTTTTTCTGGTTATATCCCAGTTATCTCCCAACTAACATCTTTCTTGTGTCTTTGGCTGGGGTCAGTATTTAAGATCAGTGGCTTCGGCCATTTCAGAGAGTTGCTCAGTTTTCCTCAGTCTCTTCCATGTATGTGGGAGAGATCCATGTTATTGGACTTGTTTATTTTCTTATTTATTTCTCCTGGTCATCTATCTTTTTATTACAGGGGTGTCTCAAGAACTTAGAAAGATAGAGGGGAGATTATTTTTCCTCCACTACACATCCTCACTTTTAAAAGCATGAAATGAAGAGCACCTGGGTGGCTCAGTCCGTTGAGTGTTTGATTCTTGATTTCTGCTAAGGTCATGATCTCAGATGGTGAGATCAAGCACTGAGTTGGGGTCTGTGCTGGGTGGGGAGCCTGCTTAAGATCTTCTCTCCCTCTTTCCTTCTGCCCCTCCCACCTCCCTCTCTTAAAAAAAATAAGTGTAAAATGGGGATAATGATAGTGCCTGCTTAAATTGTTGTTATATATATTAAATGAGAAAATTAAGCTTTTAGTTTAATGCCTTAGCTAAAATGAGTGCTTAGTAAATGTTAATTGGATGAATAAATGAATGCATGTGTGAGAACTAGATAATGTTGAGAGGACTAAGAGGGTACTTAGGAGAGGTGACATCTAGTTTGAAAGACAGAAAAGCATATGTTGCAGATAAAAGACAACTGTATTATATATTCCATACCAAGTGCTTATAGATGGTAAAAACTGCAAAGTGATTGAGGACTAACTAAAATAGATGGTACAACATGATAATCTAGGGAGACAGCTGACCTTGTAAATATCAGCAGAATGACACGAGGATGGAGCACTAGGGACAAATAAGAGGATTCATCTAGACTAGGGATTTATTGGACAAAGTGAAGGATTCCTCAGGCTTGTGTAGAGCAAGAAAAACAAATTTCCATCTACCTTCTAGACACCCCACTGTAAAATAAGAGAGATTAATAGGAGAATAACACATTTAATTTAATTTTATACATGCAGGGGCCTTAAAGGTATAAGACCCAGGCAGTCAGGCAATTGAGGTTTATATACAGTCCTGAACTAAGGGAATGAGGGTAGGGGTTTGAGACAACAAAAAGGAGGAAGACAACTCACAGGAAGATGGGAAGAGAAAATGTTTCTGTTATGTAAAAAACAAACAAACAAACAAAAAACCACCATTATCTTTGGTAATAGCTCTCTTTCCAGTACAGGCTCCCAATCTAAATTCTTTTGGCCAGCTTAAGGAGGGAGTAAAAAGCTCTTCTTGAGTCTGTGGGGCCTTTACTGTCTTCAGCTCTAAATAATCCACATGCCAAAGTGGCACATTTTGGGGTAAACTGGCCTGAACCCCATCAGTTCCCTGGAGTTTTTAATATTAAAAGCTGAGCTGCTCTCCCTGGCTGTGGAGAGCAGAACTGGGTTAGTAGCTAAGCATTAGATTGCTCTGTAGCTCATGGAACCAGTCTTTTAGTCCTGAAAACAGTTGTGACTCATTTTGGGAGGCAGTAATCAAATGCAGTTGAGCTCCCAAAGTTTGGCCTATATTGCACAAGCAACCAGGCATTTAGTAAGAGGCATTTCTATGGCAACAAAAATAATGGTTAATGATTGGAGCAGACTATAATCTCAGTTTCTGAGTTTTGAAGGCAGCCAGTTGAGAAGGGTTGCAGATGTCCAGCACAAAGCATTTTCATACAGAGTGAGGGCAAGCAGTGGCAAACTGACACATCTTCCTGGTTTATAGTCTGCATGTCCCTGGAGATCTTTCTGAGGGGCCCATACAGCAACAGGCATAAAGACTTGTCTATACATGAGCTGTTGTGGTGATTTCTCTGATGTTTCCATCAAATCGTCCAACTTTAGCCTCCGTGGCTTTGGAAAAAGGGTAGCTCTCAATAATTCAAGTCAGAAAGGTGGGAGAAAATTTGAATATGTCAGTTTGGAGAGTTGTAGCCAGATATCTGAGCAAACTAAAAGAATTCAGGACCTAGTCCAATCTGCAGGTATAAAACAAAACCTCAAAAACAATTAACAGAACTAAAAGCTAATATCCACTGGTACATATTCTACTTTCTACTGAAATATAATTTCTATCTCTACAATCATCCACATTTCCTATCAACGATAACCACAGTAAGACTAATTTGTTTGCAAAATAAGTCTGGTTTTATAAACTTGGCTGGATTATGTACATAATTATAGGAAGAACAATTGCTGGGGCTCCTGGGTGGCTCATTCAGTAGAACATCTGACTCTTGGTTTTAGCTCCAGTTTTACATATTTTTAGCAAGAATAGTGATTGGCCATATAGGTTTCTTTAAATCTGCTTTGCTAGAACATTCCATAAGAAATTTTAGATTGAACTTTTAATAGTTGCTCAAGACTAAGAAGCTGAGCCAAAGACTTGCCATCAGACTTTACCTATAATATCTATAGGTTTAAGTACATTCCTCTCTCATCAAGTTACCCAAAATGTCCAGAGGTTCCTGGGCCCACCAAAAAGTGGCCTTCCTTAATCACTTGGTAAGAGAACCTTGTAAGCAAGGTACTGGGCCAATATTTCCAAGGGGTTTTATTTATCCATTATTATTTATTTTTTATTATTTACTTATCATGACTTTATTTAAAGTCAGCTTTAGTTCCTCAAAACTGTCTGGCATATCTGAATCTATGTATGCCTCTTTCAAACATGACATTCCAGTCAAAGTCTTCATAATATACCCCATGTTTCCAGTTGTGTCCTGTTACAAGGAGAAGAGATTCTTACTGAATTTATGTAACTAACTATATTGCCATGAAAATATAAAAATATTCATCCAGACTTTCCAAATATAAGGTAGGGAGAAAAAAACAAATGTTTTATATTTGCTCTATGTTATAGGTAGCTTAAGAAAAAAGAAAAAGTTTTCCTTAAATCTGGAAAGCAAAACATTAAAAAGCTCAGCAATATTTAAAATTAAAAAGTCATAAAAATTAAAATCATTGGGGCACCTGAGTGGTTCAGTTGGTTAAGCATCTGCCTTCGGCTCAAGTCATGATCCTAGGACCCAGCCCTGCTCAGCGGGGAGTCTACTTCTCCCCCTCCCTCTGCCTGCCACTCCCCCTGCTTGTGCTCTTTCTCTCATAAATAAATAAATAAAATCTTAAAACAATTAAAAATTTTCCTCCTCAGTTCCATGTAATTAATCCTGGTTGTTCTTGATCTTCTGTTATAAGTTTTATGGAGGCATCAGTGTCTCCTTTAGGGTTCCTACTCAGTTCAATGGTATGATCTAAAAGTTATCTGAAATTACTTGTCAGTTTCCCTTACATGAATTTCTCTGAAAATGAAACACATTTGCAGGAAGCTTTTGTAAAAGCGTCTAAGTAAAACAATAACTATCTATAAATGACAAAAGACTTAAAATGGCCACAATTAAAGATATGATGAGAATTCATTACAATGAAATTGACAAGGAAATTTGGTTATTTCTGCAACACACATTTTAAGACAATAACTAGAATTATGACTAATAACAATATACCAGGACATATCGGAATTTTAGGAATTTTATACAATTTTTAGAACACTATTAATAACATCCACCCATGCCATGTAATCTAAGAGGGTTTATCACCACTTATTTGACAATGTTACCCATGTAATTTAATGTACCAAGGAAGTCTAACAAGTATAACAGCTCTCTTTTTATAAGGATGGAAAAGAATTCTTTGAGACACTCCAGGGATCCTCTGATAATTCCCAAAGTTGGTTTGAGGTCAAAAAGACTCTAGAATTTGATTTGGGGGAAGTTTGTCAAAAATATCAAAAAGTTTTTGAAACACTTGGTTAAATGGTATCATAAGTCACTGTAAAACAATACTTAGTTATCTAAACAAAGTGAGAAAGATGTCATAGGCAAATATAGAAGATTACATAATTCTAAACAAAACTTAGCTCTTTTAATATTGAGAGGACAAGGTTTACTTTAGTAATCAAAGACCTGATAAACATGAGAAATTATTTTGGTGAAATATAGAATCCTTGTTTTCTAGGCAGATTACTATAAAAGGTAAAGGAAAACCTTTCATAATCTCTTATCAGAAGCAGACCAATAGTCCAAACAACTTTGTCCTTTTACCAGATGAAAGAAAATTAAGTACCAGTTTTTTATAAGTACACTATTGATATTAAAGCTTATTTTTAAAACCCTTACAACAAATTCATTCAATCTCATCCAGCTTAATCACATACAAAATTTCTTTCCCAAGATTCCTTTTTCAAAAACCTTTTAATACTTCCTATTCCTATTCTAGTTTATCCCTTGTTTTCTTTCCTACTCAGAAATAATCAGCTTTACTTTAGAACAAAATTACTTTCTTTTCCCTCAACAAAACTGCATCTCCATTCCTCACAATTCTTCTTAGTAAAAACATATATCCCACTTGTCTGATGTACAGAATTGTTTCTCTTATTATTTCTAGTCATTTTAAATATATTAATTAGAATTTTTAACCCTTAGAAGGTCGCCTAGATGGCTCAGTTGGCAGAGCATGTGACTCTTGATCTTGGGGTTGTGAGTTCAAGCTCCACATTAGGTGTAGAGATGACTAAAAAATAAAATATTTTAAAAAAGAATTTTTAACCCTTAGAAACTTTAATTTCTAGTGAAAACTAAGAAGTAAGGAATTTTAAACTGTTATACCAGTGTTCTTTAGATTGGCAAATTTTATGAATACATTTCATAATTTCTAGAAACATTCATTTTCTCACAGTCCATTTTTTAAAATGTGGCATGTGGTATATTTACTAATAAACCCAAATATCTTTATTTCCTTTGTAAAAAAGAGGTCAAAAGTAGGTAAGCTTAGAATTCTTAGCAATTAATTTTTCAGTATTTTATCTTATTTGGAAAAAAAATGATCTAGATATAAATGCAATTCTATCATTTCATTTAAGTTAATAAAACTCAACAGTGGAAGTCACCAAGGAGATTTGGGTAACTATTTTTAAGTAGATGTACCATAAAACAATCAATGCTAAAAAGTTCACCTAAAAACTCTTCTCTCATTTACATCTATTCAATTTATGTGTTCTTAACAATTATGTTTAGATAAATTATAAAAAACTGCATTAGACATTGACAATGTCAGTCTCATCCCAAGTAATTTTTCTGGCACAAAAATTTTGTAACAGAGATTTCATAAACTTGTTTGATAGTAAATCCATGTAGAATAAAAATTTTATATTTAATGCTGATAACCCTAAAGACGTTCTTGTTCGAATCAAACCATCAGTCTTAAACTTTTATTTACCAAAAATTACACTAGATTATATGAACTTGAAAAATGTTTGGTTTAGTTTCTATTTCTGGGATTTAGAAATAATTTGTGAGTGCTTTTTGTTAGGCCAATTAAATGGAGCTCTTACAAATTAATTTTGGCAATACCATATCTATAACAGACATACATAGACATACATAAAAACCCATCTTATAGCTTCTGTTTTAAAACAACATAAGACTCGCTAGTTAATAAATAACAGCTGGAATAAGTTAAGTTTATCTGTTCAGATAACTAAAACACTTTACTATTTATGGAGAAGACTTACATTTGTATTTGTCCCTGGAAGTAATCTTAAAAGTTTGTGGTCTAGAGTTTGGGCAAGAGACCCCTTTTAGCAGTTGCTAATTTTTAAAAAGATTTTTTATCTTAGAGAGAGAGAGAGAGAGAGAGAGTGAGTGAGAGTGCAGCATTGAGTGAGGGCAGGGAGAGGGAGAGAATCTGGAGCGGACTCCCTGCTGAGCTCTGACCCTGACAACGAGCTCCATCACACAGCACTGAGATCATGGTCTGAGCCGAAGTCAAGACTGGGATGCTTAACCAACTGAGCCACCCAGGGGCCCCAGTATTTTTTTTTTAGAGGTCTCTTAACCTTTTTCTCCCTTCAGTCTCAGAACACTGTAGGCTGTCTTTTCATTTCAAAGACATGGTGATTTACAGGTTCAAGAGACAGAAAAAGAATGCAAGTTTTTTCCTCAGAGTTTTGGGGTATATTTGTCTATTATCAAAAGTTTAGGGTAGTTACTATTTAAAGTTTTCCTTCTTTTTCTTAATTACAAGACAATTTTTTCCCAATATCCTGATGTTTTACATTATCTGCAAATATCTGAAAGCAAATAGGAAAGAGTCTGAGTGGGTTTTGAGTTGCTTTCGGAGTTGTTTTTCTAGAATCAAGTTGTAAATTAAGAATTGTTTAATTGTACACCTGTAACTAATATAGCTATGATAACTATAAAGGAATTAAAACAAAAAGAATTGTTGATTTTAAGACTTTTTCATCTGCATTCCTGAAACTTATCTTCAAAGAATTAGGTAGCCTGTTCCATTTTTATCTTTAGAAATCAATTTGCCCATTCAACGACACTATTTTGAATTTGCCTTTCTATATCAGGGAGAAAACTTCCAAATAAGACGAAAATCAAAAGATCTCTATGTTCTGCTGTCCAGTGGACGTGAAGGTCTAGGATATATTTGCAAAGGACATTGCATAGGAAGACCTGAAGCTGGCAAAATGAGATTTACTGCCCATCCCAGGTGTTTCTGCTAAATTTATTTCTTGGCTTTCAGCATTTACACAAGTAATCTGTATATCCCAGGCCTGGAGATTAGACATGAGTGCTCTCTGTAAATCATATAGGAAAGGGAAAGCTAAAATAGGGAGCTGGGTGTTTAAGGGATTTTCTGGGGAAGGTGGAGGAGTTTTGGGAGTTAAGGGAATTTGCTGAGGAGTAGGGGCCAGATTTGAAGAAAGGGAATTTATGTTGGATGTACTCTTTACTTTTGTTCTAACTTTAATTTCTATTCTTTCATTAGGGAGTCCCTAAGGCTAGCCATTATACTTATTTGTATCTACCTTCTCATTTGGTCTTTCCGTAAATTATCAATAAGACAATTGTTTAGGTGAGAGCTCTCAAGCTTTCTTTTCTTTCTTTCTTTTTTTTTTTAAACATAGAAGTTTTTCCAATTCCAAGGATCCATCGCCTGGCCAGTGACGACTCAGGTCTATTCATCTCAATAGCCACTCAAATCATAAGCCTTTTTATGGCTTAACCATGGACACAAGAAGCACCCCAAAAAAGATTGCAAAAAATGCAGCCCTCACAACATCTAGAAAGTTTATTCCATAGTTAGCTTCAGAAAGCAAAGGCCTTCGTTGTTACAGGTGGTAAGAATTGTGTCATGAAAATGATGTTTCTCATTTCTTACGGGAACATGAGACATTTCCAGTCATGGACCTGCTAATTCATGACACCAGACAGGCACTACTAGAATGGGACTTTTCCAGCACTAATAAGACAACAACAGTTGAGATGACAAAGTCCCCTTATGACAAACTGTCCTGAAAGCTGGCGTAAGTGGACAAAAAAGAACGCTGCTTGTGACATCATGTATCAAAATTCCAGTCTATTCAACTGGCCACCAGATGCACTCAGGTATCTGCACCTTTTGGATGATAGAGGTAGAGAGAATATTCTTACTGTTCAAAGTCAAGTTCTCAGAACACAGAACAAAACACAAAATGTGTCCATTATGACAAACACAAACACAAACACAAAAGACAGATAAAACAGATAAAAACAACGTCCATCTCTGGGAGTATGAGGATCAATAGAAAACAAGAAACAAGAGTACTCATTAACCAATCTTTACCAAAGTTACTATACCCAATGAACTAATTCCACAAATAATATCTCCTGCTAATCTAAATTTAGAAAAGGAAGGGATGAAAAGTTTTTACCTTCCTCTCCCTACTGGGCATACAAAGAGATCCAGGAGAGCTGACTTTGGTAAGAATTCTTACCTTCTGCTGGCTTCTCAATTCTCTAGGATCTTGTCTGCAGGCTCCAGAGTGAGTATGGTATCTCAGTATCTCCTGACTAGCTCACAAAACTAGAAGTGAAGAAATAAATTTCCCTCTGACTTGTAAGTTCTTCACTAGACATCCATCCCCTGTAATGAGAGATTAACAGGGAAAAACGTATTTAATCAATTTTCACATGCCCTAAAGATATGAGACCCTCTGACAGGCATTTGAGGCTTACATGTAGTACTGAGCTGAGAAGAAGGTATTGGTATGGGACTTGAAAGGGGAGGAAGTCAATTTATAGGAAGGTAAGAAGAACAAATGTTTGGTAAACAAATGTTTGCCATGCTAAATGGAGAAGTCCTTCTGATGTAAAATAAAGTTATCTTTGGTAAAGGCTCTCTTCTCGGTACAGGCTCCCCATCTAAATTATTTTAGGTGGTTAAAGGGGAGCTAAAAAGTCTTCTTGAGTCATTGGGACCTTTATTGTCTTCAACTCAAAATAACCTCCAGGCTAACGGGGCACATGTTGGGGTAAGCTGCTCTGAAACCCATCCTGCAGGAAGCACATTTGTGTACCTTATTCATCCAAATATTCCACTTTTGATCCCAATTCATTGGTTTCAAGTCAAGTTGGGGGAGTGGTTCATAATACTTGGAACTTTTCCCCTAACCTTTCTGTTCACAACGATGCAACCATGATGATAGCAAAAAAATTCTCCACATGACTGGGCCTTTACAAATTTGTAGATTACTTTCACTTATTATCTCTAAATTTTCACCACAGTCCCCTAAGATTAAAACATTTTCCCCATTGTAGATATACAGGAACTGAGACCCCAAGAAGGGAGGTGACTTGCTGAAAGCCTGAGTGAGATTCAGAAAATAGCCATACAGAACTCATCCCTCTGGCCTCCAAGGATGAGTTAGGCATCATATCTCTGTTCTATCTCAGCACCTCATGGAAATCTCTGGACTTTGCTATCTTCTCTACTAGATTAGGAAATACTTAAAATGGGGAATCTTGTCTTATTCATTTTTATGTCCCCAGTGTGGGCCTTCCATAGAATGGATATTCAAGAAATATTTAATGAATGCAATAAATGTTTAATAAATAAACAAAAGGGTGAACAAATAAATGAACAAACTAACTTGGGTCTTCCAACATCTTTGGTAAACTGTGTCTCAATGAAAGACAATCAAACATAAAAATCTATGCACTCCTCACTTGTTCTTTCTTTCTCTCCCCCCCCCCAAACATTCACACATGTGCAAGCATATACACATGCATACATGAGTGAGTTTTAATTATAAAGAACTTAAGAAATAAGAAGACTGTACAGAGATTTTCAAACTGGAAACTGAAACTTGATTGAAGTTGAATATACTTTAAAAGGAACATCAAAATTGGAGAATAGCAGATTCTACTTTTAGTTATAACAGAATGGAGATCAGGGCTTGTGATAATAAATTTGTATTTTCAGAAGATATATTTTATAGACAGGCACTAAAATTTACTCCTTTAAAGTCATCCGTATATCATTCACTTTAGTAGTACTAAAATAAATGCATACCCATCCAGGAAACAGGGCATTTCACTTGCATGGAAATTACAGGCATAAGATGCAGTTAGCGAAACATCTCTTTCTTTCAAGTTCCAATTGTATGTTGGATGTGCTTTGGGTGATGGATAGTACTCCTGTGCAATAAACAAGAAACAGGCTTTATTAACTGTGTGCACTGTCTAGCAGACCAAGGAGAGTTGTACTAAACATTGTCAGTTTGGGAACAGGCCCAAATCCTTTAGAATATAAGTACAATGGCTGTGAGATATTCGGGTGTCTATTTCCAGGAATTAAAAATGAATAAGGAAAGCAGATGAATGTTAACAAAAACAAAATCAACATGAAATAAAACTAAAAACATAAATTTGGCTCACTTTTATAAGCCAAAGGGGTATGTATGATGGAAGCCATGTTTGTGACATTCTAGACCCTGCTTTTAACTATTTAGCCCTTTCCTTTCCTTATCCAGTGCTGTTCACCCTACCCTTCAATCAAGTACTATACAACTTAGTTGCTTTTTTTTCTTCAAAATAACATTGATTTTTTTTTTAATTTGTCATTTCAGAATGTCATGATGCTAGAGTATTACAAAACAAGCAGTAGATTTCACATTTTTAACCAGGCAGCCACCGCTGGAACAATGAGTCTATAACTCACCATACATGTTTGACAATTGGTAACATTTTTGCCACATTTATCTATCTATCTATCTATCTATACATGCTTCTGTATATGTGTATTTTTTTTTCTTGAACCATCTGGAATTAACTCCCAAGAATCATGACTCTTCATCCCTAAAACTTCAGCATGCTTCTTGTAAAATTAAAAACATTTTCCAACATAAAACAAAACCATCACCATCCTAAGAAAGTCAGCAATTTCTAAATCTCTTCTAATATCTAATTCTTTTAAAAAATTTCACTGCTATATTTTAATTATCTTTTATGTATTTTTCCAAACCACAATCCAGTCAACCTTTCCTCATTCCATTTGACTGTTACTCTCATTTCATCTACAATATTGATTTTCTCATGGCACTGACATTTAAAGAAATAAGGCCATTTATCTTATATAATCTCCCACATTCTTAATTTATCTGATTGCTCTCTCTTGGTATCATATAAATTGTTCCTCTAGTCTAAGCCTTCTTCTTATTCAATTCAATTCAGGTCAAAAATTTTGGCAAGAACAAATCTTAGGTGATGCTCTGTAGTTGGTGTTGTTTCATATGTCTTTTCTCTCCTTTCCTCTGTTGAAGTTTGTCTGGATTATTGCTCTCCCCCAAGGTAGTTTGTGTTCATTGGACAGAGCCCCACATGGGGCTCTGTGCTCAGCAGAAGTCCGCTTGAGACTCCCTCTCTCCCTCTCCCTCTCTCTCTCTCCCTCTGTCCTTTCCCCACCCGCAGCTCCCACTGTCTCTCTCTCTAAAATAAATAGATAAAAATCTTTTAAAAATATGTATCTATCAAACAGTTGTTTTCCCATACTTAGTATTGCAGAGGAAAAGTTGAGGGCAGACATTTGTAGGCAGTGATTATATTTTTAATATATGGGCTTTTTGTTTCCTTTTTTTAATTAACCATTAACATATAATGTATTATTTGCCCCAGGGGTACAGGTCTGTGACTCATCAGGCTTACACATTTCACAGCACTCACCATAACACATACCCTCCCCAGTGTCCATAACCCAACCACCCTATCCCTACACCCCCACCCCCTATAATATAAGTTTTTTTTTTTAAATTTACCTTCATAACTAAATTTTTAACATGATGTGTCTTAATAAGGCTATTTTTTATTATTTTGTTTAACTGACCAATCCTTTCCATGAATTCCATAGGTCCTGTATTTGCTGCTATTATGGGTTATTTTTTCTTAACTCTGCATGGATTTATTGGTAGAAATATATTGAAGTGTACAATACTTCCTTCTATGTATGTACTTATAAACCACATGTTAAAAAAACCCATTATTAACATAATATAATATTTCAAATGTTAAGTAACTGAAACAGCTCTTCAATAATCTGTATTTTTGAATTGTGTTAAAGTGTAGAATTCTGACTCCCTGAACCAAAAAAAAACAATTTTTTATACTTAAAATATGAAACCAACATAACTTTTTAATTAAAAAAATCTAAACAGTATAATAAATAACTGCATGAGGAAAGTACTCAAGGTATAGATCCTTGATTCTATAGTTCTGCAAGGAGAATTTTAACAAGGGAGTTTTTTTCATTATGTCAAGTCAAGAATATTAATATTACCTTTGTGCTCCTGACTATTTTCATGAGTCCCTAAAAATGTCACTCACTTAGAATTAATTGCTCTAAAGTTTAAAAGTTTTAAACTTGGGGCATGTGGGTGTTTCAGTAGGTTAAGAGTCTGCCTTTGGCTCAGGTCATGATCCTAGGGTCCTGGATTCGATACCTGTGTCACTCCCTGCTCAGCGGGGAGCCTGCTTCTCTCTCTCCCATTCCCCCTGCTTGTGTTCCCTCTCTCACTATCTCTCTCTCTGTCAACTAAATAAATAAAATCTCTTAAAAAAAGTCTTAAACTTTTTCAATATTTTGTCACATAGGCAGGTTGAAAAGCATCATTGAATCACTTCACTTAGACATGTTTGTAGCTGACAGATACCTAAATGAATCAGTTGTGCCTCATCATTAAGAAAATGAAAAAGGGGCACCTGGATGGCTCAGTGGGTTAAAGCCTCTGCCTTCAGCTCAGGTCATGATCCCGGGGTCCTGGGATCGAGCCCTGCATCGGGCTCTCTGCTCAGCAGGGAGCCTGCTTCCTCCTCTCTCTCTCTCTGCCTGCCTCTCTGCCTACTTGTGATCCCTCTCTGTCAAATAAATAAATAAAATCTTTAAAAAAAAAAAGAAAATGAAAAAGACTGGGAAAAAGTATTTACAATACATATATATCTAATAAAGATTATTATCCAGAATATATAAATCATATCTACAACAAATAATAAATAATAATAAAAAGGTAAGCAATTCAATTAAAAGCCTCACAAAAATGTGTGCACTCTTCACAGAGAAGATGTACAAAGGCCAGTAAGAACATGAAACAGTATTCAACAGCACTGTCAAAAGGGAATGCCAGTTAAGTCCATACAAGACACCAGTACATTTACACCAAAATAGCTAAATTTAACAAGTATTGGTGAGAATATTGAACAAGTTGGAATTCCTGTGATTGCTGGTGGAATTGAAAATGGCACATCCACTTTGGAAAACAATTTGGCAGTTTCTTACAAAGTTAAACATACACTTACCATATGACCCAGTAATTCTACCATGTACCCAAGAGCAATTAAAACATATCTACACGAACAGCTGGGCATGAATGTTCATAGCAACATTATTCACAATGGGCACAATCTGGAAAGATGCCAAATATCTTTCACCTGGCCAAGAGATAAACAAACTGTGGTCCAACCATACAATGGACTATGACTCAGCAATAAAATGTAAATGACTATTGTTAGGTCCGTTATTAAACGAAACGAGACTGAGACAAGTGAAAGTTATTTAAAGCTTTATTTTATGCCAAGTATTAGAAGTCAGACTGGCCAGGGGAACGAGTCTGAGACAAGGTGAAAGTTATGCAAAGCTCTACTCTACGCTTAGCATTAGAAGTCAGACTGACCGGCCAGGGCCGTCTCCCAAGAGAGCGAGCACCCCCAGCTTCCAGGCTTAAGAATCGACTGACTGACCGGTCAGGGCCGCCTCCGAAGAGGGCGACCCCTCCCCATCTTACAGACTACCTTTTAGAGAGCAAAAGTCTGGCCACACATACGTGGCCAATGAGATTGTAGTCATGTCAGGTCACACGCAGGTGGCCAATTGAATTACAATTTACCTTATAGTAGCTGTTTGACCCAACCTATTACTCTGGTAAGAACTGGTGCTCAAGTCTGGCGCCCAAGCGGCGGGGTTTACATTCTTTGGTGGTTAGAGGAAAAGTATGTGTGTTTCTTACTGATTGGATGTCTCCACCTGGCCCGACTCATCCTTGTATTCAGGGCTCTGTTATCAAGAACTGGCCGACCTGGCCTTGTATTCTGGGCTCTGTTATTAGGAACTAGCTGACCATATTTTACTGGTTTCCCAGACTTGCTTCTAAGTAAGTTTCTCTGGGGGGGAGGGCAGGGTCAGTTTAAGTTTTACTGCACAAACAACAAAATGGCTTTTAACCAAGATGGAGTCGCTCTGGCTAAATAGGTCCTATTTACAATTTCAATTCACACACAACATGAATACATCTTAAAGGTGAACAGAAGAAATCAGACACAAGTAACTCATACTGTCTGATTTCATTTACATGGCATTTTGGAAAAGTTAAATCTAATCTATGATGACAAAAAGCAGATCAGTCTCAAACATTCTTGGGGAGGAATAATTGATTTCAAAGGAGCTCTGCCCCTTTGAAGGATAAGGAGGATAAAACCTTTTGGGGTCATGGAAATATTTTATGTCTTCATTAAGATCATGGTTACATGTCCATATGTGTTTGCCGAAACTCATGGACATTTTATTTTATATAGGTTATAATGCGATAAATCTGACATAAAAATTAAAGTAAGAGAATGCTAACCATGCATGGTTACTTTAGCATGCTAAAGTAAGAGAATGCTAAAAATAAGAATGTGAGACGATAACCATAGTTAGTCTGAGATATATTCTAATAGCAGCAAACAATGGGTCAACAAATCTTTGTTTGTGGAAAGAAATGAACAAGTGGACTCTTAGAGAGGCTGAATGTGTGATAAGCAGCAGATAAATCTTTGTGTTTATACTGCCACCTCAGTCTGTACCTCTAAGTCATGCTCCCAAGTTGCCTAACAAGCTCTCTACACTCAAATCCACACGAGGTCAGCATCCATCAGTCCTTGTCCTTGCTCTAGATCCCCAGCCTGGCACCCGGAACACAGTCATCAAACAGCCCAGAATTCCTCACTTGCCAATTAAGTCGAAGGAAGTTACGGAGAGTCAGGAGATATGCTGTGTATGTTCTGAGATCCTAGAAAATAAAGTGTTAGGTAAATGAGCAATTTGAGCTCAAGGAGGAGTTGCAGATACGTGTTTCACAAACCAATTAATAAACTGCAGTAGGAGAAAACAGAACTACTGAAATAGCTACCTAGTTCAATGCTTTTCACTTCGGTTTGTTTCACGCGTTTACTGATTCCTATTTTGACTCCACATGCTGCGTACTTTTTGTGTAAGATGGAATCTACAAAAAGTCCTTGCTGAATGACCCAAGAGTCTTACAGCATTTTCATTCAAGGTGCAGAAATCGTGCAAATTGTAGGCTGCTCCCTATACAATGAGCAAAGATTATTCTCATGAAAATTAGAGTGGTAGCAAACTCTGACCTTTGCTGCACTGTGGGGCAGCAGCCTAGATCTACGGAAACATTTTTATTTTGTTTCTTTAGAGTCATGGGCCAGGTCACGGTTGAAAACATCCCCCGGCTACACTGAAAAAAGGAGTTCAGTTCTAACTGCTCGGAAGAGTCACCTGTGCTTCCTAATCTGCACTTCTGCTCCCACCTGAGGTCCGGTCCCTGTGTTCGGTAAGGGAGTGAGTTCCTAAATGGCGCTGATTCCCATGAGAGCCCCCATCTCATTCTGGGATTTGCCCGGTTCCTTGGGAATTTCTCTTCCAGATCTGGAGGCAAACCGAGGCAAGTCTTGCAGTACACAGGGGGTATGATTTAGGTCTGAAGGAGAAATATAAGAAACACGTACGTGACAGCCACCACTACCAATATTCCAGTGACCCCTGAAGTTTGAAACATTCGACCCACATTCTAGGCTTAAAAATCCAGAATCTCACACTTTCCTATCCTGACGAGGCAACATTTGTTGCTTTATGTGGGGTATCTTCTAATATTTTCTGTGTTAGAAAAATATGCCAAAGAACAATGGAAGCAAACAAATCATACTAGTATTGGGTGGGTTTTCACAACGGGAAAGGAGTCTTTGCTTTACAATTGGATTCATTCCCTGAGCATCCTTGAAACCGTGAATTTCTTCACCATGTTTAAAGAACTAGGTATCTTCTGAACTTCAAATCTTAGATATGCAGACCTATAGATAGAACAAGCTGATGGCTGCCGGAGGGGTGGGGGTGGGGGTGTTAAGGGGGTGTGGGAGGATGGGCAAAATGGGCAAAAGGCAGTGGGAGATACAGGCTTCCAGTCACCTAATAAATAAGTCACAGGGGTGAAAGGTATAGCCTCGGGAATTTATAGTTGATGACATTGTAATAGCATTGTATGGTGACAGATGGCAGCTACACTTGTGGTGAGCAAAGCATAATGTATAGAGAGGTTGAATCACCATGTTGTACCCCTGAAGCTAATGTATCATCGTGTGTGAACTCTACTCAAATTTAAATTTTTAAATTTAAAATCTAAACTTTAAAATTCCTGAAAATTGAGGTTTTCAGGAACACACTATGAAACACATTGTATTTGATTTCTATTGCTGCTGTAACAAATTATCACAAACTTAGTGGCCTCAAACACACAAATGCATTCTCTTCCAGTTCTGGAGATCAGAAATCTGAAATGGGTCTCACTGGGCTAAAATCAACTTGTGGACAGGGCTGCATTCTTTCTGGAGCCTCTAGGGAAGAATCCATTTCCTTGCCTTATTCACCTTCTAGAATTCATCTGCATTCCTTTTCTCACGGCCCCTTCTTCCGTCTTCAAAACCGGCAGCATAGCATCTTCAAATCTCTCTCCTCTGACCGATATTTTTATCCTTACATCTCTTTCTAAGACCCTCTTGCCTTCCTTTTATAAGGACTTTTGTGTATATTCATCCTACCCAAATAATCCAGGATAAGATTCTATCAAGACCTTTAACATAATCATATCTGCAAAGTCCCCTGTACCATTGTAAGGTAACACAGGTCCAGGTTTCTAGGATTAGGACATGGCCATCTTTCTAAGGCCATTATTCTGCCTACCAAACATAGTGTCATGTTATTTTCCGTGTGATTTTTAAAAACCTACTAGTAAACTAATCCATAGAGTTCTATGTCCTTGCCCATGGAGCTGCAGTGTTGGAACACTTGTTGAACACAGTGCTGGATATTACTTGTCTATGAGCTAGATTTAGAATAATGCCAATGTCAGAGGACAGAAAGTCAAAAACATTAAGTTATATTGAACTAAACCTGAATGAGTTGAATCCAGTTAGAATTTGTGACAAAAGTAATACATATTTTAATTAATCTCACACTTATTTTGTGAAGCTCATGTAAGCTGTTTAGTTTTCGTTGCATCCATGGATATAGAGCAATGAATAACATGTAGATAATTCTCTTTTACATGTTTTCGTTACCCAAGTTAAGTTCCCCTGTTGAAAGAAGAGGCCATATTATTTATTCTTTAATAGCAGAGAATCTGAACAATCTTTTAGCTATTTGGAGGTCACTTAGACTTTAAGAAACTGTTCTGTCATTATTGAGTCATAAAACCTAACAGCCCATGAATGCTGCCCGAGTTCAACGCCAAAGGCTAAATAGGATAAAACAATGCATTAATTACAATCTATTATCATCAGCAGTTGGTTAGGGAAACATGGTTGTATGGAAACTTCAAAATACATTAAAAAATAAGCCACTTTCATAATGGTAACAGCAAAAACATTTTTAAAATTAAAATTCCTACTCCACACCTCAAAACAGCTTATCTGTTATCACCGTTCCTTGCTCTTTTCTAGTTTCCATATATATTCATATATTGTTTTGACATACGTGTAATCATAACATAGATACAAATTTGCATTTGGCTTTGTATACCCTACCTGATATATTTATTTTTTTCAGGTAACTATGTAATAGTCTTGGTTTTCATTTTAATGGCTACAGTGTATTCCACAGCACAGATATAACATTATCTTTGGGATTCCCTAACTGGATATTTATGTTGGTCACATTTTTTAGCCATTTATAAACACTGCTGTAGTAAGCATTTTTGTGTATTTTTTTTAGGGAGTGGGGAGATTATTTTCTTGGGATAATTTTTGAAAAGTATAATAGTAGTAACATGGAACTTTAAAACAAATAATGGGAGCTTTTGTTTCATATTCATACTTAGAGAAAGTCCCACTGGAGAAAGGGAAATTATTTTTAAAAAATATTAATAAAATCTTTATTCCAGGGGCGCCTCGGTGGCTCAGTCGTTAAGCGGCTGCCTTCGGCTCAGGTCATGATCTCCGGGTCCTGGGATCGAGCCCCATATCAGGCTCTTTGCTCAGCGGGGAGCCTGCTTCCCCCTCTCTCTCTGTCTGCCTCTCTGCCTACTTGTGATCTCTCTCTGTCAAATAAATAAATAAAATCTTTAAAAAAAATCTTTATTCCAACATTCAGACCGTGCCTGAAATCATTTTCCTGAGAAAAGAGATACGAGTGAAGAATATGCCAAATGCATACAAAGGTGAAATTCTACACAGTGCTATAAGAATATCCCCCAAGAGGGGATGCCTGGGTGGCTCAGTGGGTTAAGTGGCTGCCTTGGGCTCAGGTCATAATCCCAGGGTCCTCGGATCGAGTCCCACATCGGGCTCCTTGCTCAGCAGGGAGCCTCCTTCTCTTTCTGCCTCTCCTTGCCACTCTGTCTGCCTGTGTGCTTTCTCTCTCTCTGACAGATAAAATAAAATAAAATAAAATAAAATAAAATAAAATAAAATAAAATAAAATAAAATAAAATCTTCAAAAAAAATAAATAAAATGAAAAGCCCTTGTGTTAGATGATTGGAGGGGATGTGGAGAAAGGGGAACCCTCTTACACTGTTGGTGGGAATGCAAGTTGGTGCAGCCTCTTTGGAGAACAGTGTGGAGATTCCTCAAGAAATTAAAAATAGAACTTCCCTATGACCCTGCAATTGCAGGGTCATAGGG